>NC_133329.1:234371967-234685967 GCF_042186555.1 Aquarana catesbeiana | reverse complement strand
TTCCCTATCAGACACCAACGTACATTTCAAATTAAGACCATCCAAAAACACTGTCTACTCTGTGGCCTAGTTCTACAAATACAAATACATTTAAAATAAAATTTACAATTGTGCTCAAAAGTTTACACACCCTGGCAGAATTTCTGATTTCTTGGCCATTTTTCAGAGAATATGAATGATAACACAAAAACTTCTTTCACTCATGGTTAGTGTTTGGCTGAAGCCATTTACTATCAACTGTGTTTACTCTTTAAATCATAATGACATCAGAAACTACCCAAATGACTCTGATCAAAAGTTTACATACCCCAGTTCTTAATACTGTGTATTGCCCCCTTGAACATCAATGATAGCTTGAAGTCTTTTGTGGTATTTGTGGATGAGGGTCTTTATCTTCTCAGATGGTAAAACTGCCCATGCCTCTTGGCAAAAAGCCTCTAGTTCCTGTAAATTCTTGGGTTGTCTTGAGATCTCCCCAAAGTGGATAAATGATAATGAGGCCAGGAGACTGAGATGGCCACTCCGGAACCTTCACTTTATTCTGCTGTAGCCAATGACAGGTTCGACTTGGCCTTCTGTTTTGGATCATTGTCTTGTTGGTATGTCCAAGTACGTCCCATGCGCAGCTTCCTGGCTGATGAATGCAAATGTTCCTCCAGTATTTTTTGATAACATACTGCATTCATCTTGACATCGATTTTGACCATATTTCCTGTGCCTTTGTAGCTCACACATCCCCAAAACATCAGTGATTCACCTCTGTGTTTCACAGTAGGAATGGTGTACCTTTCATCATAGGCCTTGTTGACTCCTCTCCAAATGTAGCGTTTATGGTTGTGGCCAAAAAGCTCAATTTTGGTTTCATCACTCTAAATGACTTTGTGCCAGATGGTTTGAGGCTTGTCTCTGTGCTGTATGAAAGATGCAAGGGTCTGTCAGGAGTCCAGAAACTCAATGACCTTTTATACACACACACTAATTACTAATTACATTACGCAAACAGATCACAGGTGAGGGTGGTTACCTTTAATAGCCATTGAAACCTCTTTGTGTAAACTTGAGTGCATGTTATCAAGCCAAAATCGCCAGGGTATGTAAACTTTTGATCAGGGTCATTTGGGTAGTTTCTGTTGTCATTACGATTTTAAAAAAGTAAACACAGTTGACTAATAACTGGCTTAAGCCAAACACTAACCGTGATTAAAAGTATGTGTTATCATTCATATTCTCTGCAAAATGGCCAAGATATCAAATTCTGCCAAGGTATGTAAATTTATGAGCACAACTGTATATAAAGACTGCTTGTGGTATACTGTTAGACAGCATCTGTCACCTCAAGTGCAGCCTCCATCCCTTATTTTATCTCAAAGGGATCCTCCATCTCCTCACACTCAGCCTCCTGTCCCCTGACAGAACTTTTCCCCGTCTTTGAGCAGGGTACCTGCTCACCCAACAGACATACTGCAAGAGTGGATCAGGGACCGCAGACATACAAGAGTGGATCAGGGACCGCAGACAGACTACAAGAGTGGATCAGGGACCGCAGGCAGACTACAAGAGTGGATCAGGGACCGCAGGCAGACTACAAGAGTGGATCAGGGACCGCAGGCAGACTACAAGAGTGGATCAGGGACCGCAGGCAGACTACAAGAGTGGATCAGGGACCGCAGGCAGACTACAAGAGTGGATCAGGGACCGCAGGCAGACTACAAGAGTGGATCAGGGACCGCAGGCAGACTACAAGAGTGGATCAGGGACCGCAGACCTACTACAAGAGTGGATCAGGGACCGCAGACCTACTACAAGAGTGGATCAGGGACCGCAGACCTACTACAAGAGTGGATCAGGGACCGCAGACCTACTACAAGAGTGGATCAGGGACCGCAGACCTACTACAAGAGTGGATCAGGGACCGCAGACCTACTACAAGAGTGGATCAGGGACCGCAGACCTACTACAAGAGTGGATCAGAGACTGCAAACATACTGCTTGGCACTGCATCAAACAGACCTGAAGCTTCTGCAAATCTGCACTAGTGATGCAGCAGCCCATGTTTTCCTGAATGAGTTCATGCAATCATTAATATTACCTATCTCACATGCTAAAATACCTAGGTAGGTACCCAGGCCAGCAGCACCTTCTTTCCTTGTTTCCTCCTCTTCCTCGGCTGTGTTTTCTCCCGCGCTGGGGCAGCCACTGCACTGACCCCCAGGTAGGCCTCAGACCCAGTCCCTCCCTCCTGTGACTGTCCCCGGCTATTGCTGAGGTGCCAAGTCCACTCCAGTGACCAGTGAGTCCACACTGCGCATAACAAATTTAACTTACTCTGCTCCACAGTCTGAGTCAGTCTCACTCTCGGCAGACACTGATAGACTCAGTCGGCTCCTTGGGCTTGAGGTGAGCTGCCTTCCAGTTGGTTCCTCTGGAGTCTGTCTTCCAGTTCTCCCTCCGTAACCCGTGCTGCCTGGCACTCCACAGAGAGACTCCCAGCCCCTCCCTCAGAGATGACTCCGCACTGCATGAGTCAGGATGAGTGGGCGGCGGCGCGTCCCAGCCAGACCTACACAGTCAGCCTAGGTAGGAGGAGAGATTGAGCAGCGGTGATGAGTGGAGTCATCAGACTCATCGATATTCTGGAAAAAAAAAAAAAAAAGTCAGCAGTGGCCATAGACACGGCGTCCTGGTGTGCCCACAGAGGGCTCTGCGTGCCAGTTGGGTCACAAGTGCCATAGGTTCGCCATCACTGGCCTAGGCTATAATATTGCCAAGACCCTGAAACTGAGCTGCAGCACAGTGGCCAAGACCGTACAGCGGTTTAACAGGACAGGTTCCACTCAGAACAGGCCTCGCCATTGTCGACCAAAGAAGTTGAGTGCACGTGCTCAGTGTCATATCCAGAGGTTTTGGTGCTGTTAGCATTGCTGCAGAGGTTGAAGGGGTGGGGGATCAGCCTGTCAGTGCTCAGACCAGGGCTTTTTTTCCTCAGAGAATAGGGGCAGGAACTCAACCATGCCCGCCACACACACATACCTGCTAAATGACATCAAATAGTGCATACAACCCCTCTCTCCACTGCCCTCATCTTCTCCCCCCTCCTTAAAAGCTCCATTTGTCATATTTCCTACCTTTGTTGCAATATTAGGCTGAAGCACCTATCCGGCTGTAGTACCTCCCAGCATACTATACTATACTATACTACAGTCACTTGCAAGGGAGATCATGCAGTAGGAGCATCAACAACTGGTCACCAGGGAAAAAATGGAGACCACAGAGGGTGCAGCTTACCACGCACCCTCTCCTGCCCATGACTGCACTGAACCCTGGGCACCTGTTCTGTATCTCCCTTGTGCCTGTCCGGCACTCAGTGGGATCTGCGCAGGAGATCTGACCTGTGGGAGCTACTGTGGGATAAGCTATCACTTGTAAACGCAGAAGCTGAACTTCAGTGTTACCAAGTGATAGTGGTGAGCAGAGAGCAGAAGACCTGAGCCAGAGATGGTGGAACTGAGTTCCCCCTAGTTCTTGCTGAAAAAAAGCCCTGGCTCAGACCATACCCCGCACACTGCATCAAATTGGTCTACATGGCTGTCATCCCAGAAAACAGGGATGGCAGCCCGCAAACAGTTTGCTGAAGACAAGCAGACTAAGGATATGGGATTACTGGAACCATGTCCTGTGGTCGGATGAGACCAAGATAAACTTATTTGGTTCAGATGGTGTCAAGTGTGTGGCGGCAACCAGGTGAGTAGTACAAAGACAAGTGTGTCTTGCTTACAGTCTAGCATGATGGTGGGAGTGTCATGGTCTGGGGCTGCACGAGTGCTGCCAACACTGGGGAGCTACAGTCCATTGAGCGAACCATGAATGCCAACATGTACTGTGACATATTGAAGCAGAGCATGATCCCCCTCCCTTCGGAGACTGGGCCGCAGGGCAGTATTCCAACATAACAACCCCAAAAAATACACCTCCAAGATGACCACTGCCTTGCTAAAGAAGCTGAGGGTAAAGGTGATGGACTGGCCAAGAATGTCTCCAGACCTAAACCCTATTGAGCATCTGTGGGGCATCCTCAAACGGAAGGTGGAGGAGCGCAAGGTCTCCAGCCAGCTCCGTGATGTCATCCTGGAGGAGGACTCCAGTGGCAACCTGTGAAGCTCTGGTGAACACCATGCCCAAGAGGGTTAAGGCAGTGCTGGAAAATAATGGTGGCCACACAAAATATTGACACTTTGGGCCCAATTTGGACATTTTCACTTAGGGGTGTACTCACTTTTGTTGCCAGTGGTTTAGACATTAATAGCTGTGTGTTGAGTTATTTTGAGGGGACAGCAAATTAACACTGTTATACAAGCTGTACACTCACTATTTTACATTGTAGCAAAGTGTAATTTCTTCAGTGTTACATGAAAAGATATAATAAAATATTTACAACAATGTGAGGAGTGTACTCACTTTTGTGAGATACTGTATAAATAGTGGTCCTCTTTTTGTGCAAAGGTGTCATTTTCTAGGGAAAGAGTTCCATCTGGCACAGGACTTAGAAACAAATTATTTGATGCTATGAGGATAGTAGTCTCAGACACAAAAATATGACAAGACTAACAAGAGATCCAGCCCAACAGGGGATGAAGGCACAGGTCATATCAGGAGGAGTAATTGAGTTTCAGAAGTATAACATTATACCTTAGGAGAGGACATTATAGTGTCTGGTAGGCGGTATATTTTTATTTGATTGATCCATTTGATTGGTGTGGTGAAGAAGTGCATTTGACTCCACTACATGGAATCTGGCCAGATACATTATAGTATATTTCATGGAAGTTTTGCATTTCTTAGCTTACAGTAGAAATCTGGCCTATTTGTACTGGACTTCAAGAGAAAAAATTGGAAATACAGCTATTGTAGTATTTTAAAAACTAATATTTATTTTCTCTGTGAGCCACGGGATTGCATCCCCATCAATATAACTGAGCATCTTTAAATTTATCCATAGCTATATCCCAGATCCGCCTATAATGATATAAGAGGGTATGTCTTCCGGCTGGTTGAGTACTTCGAGATCCCACTGCTACTACACTAATAGGGTCCGTTGTGTGGTGCGTCCCGTGTGGGCAAAGGGGGATAGAGAATCTCTGTCAGTTTTATCGATATGGAAGAGTTGGGACAGTTGGGATGATATATAGCATAGGTTTATATCTGGCATGGCTGTTCCTCCTAGAATAGAGGGGTTAATGAGGGCACGCCATGCCAATTTGTGCCTGTTACTACCCCAAACAAAGGGTTTAAGTAAGGTCTCAAAGCATTTAAAGTGTTTGAGAGGAATGTATACTGGGGAATGCCATAAAACATAGTATTTTGGGGAGTAATACCATTATTAAGTTAATGCGTCCCCATACTCCTAATGGTAGACGGGACCAGATTTGTATTTTAGATTTAATTAACGTATATAATGGTTCAATATTGAGCGCAATGTAATCTGTCGGTGTTCTGGAAATGTGTACCCCAAGATACTTCATGACACTTACTCTGTGTTTGTGTTTGTGTCTTAGAGGGCGGGAAGTGATCTATTGGTAGGACTTAGGACTTATCCCAATTGATCCTAAGGCCTGAAAATGATCCGAACAGTTTGATCGTATCTAGTGCAAGTTTAAGGGAAGAGCCAGAGTCTGCCAGATACAACAGGGTATCATTGGCATACATGCTGATTTTTTCCTCTATCATTTCTTGTATTAAACCTCGGATCTCAGAATTACTTCTGATGGAAATGGCCAATGCTTCTGCAGCAAGTGCGTATAGTAGCGGGGATAGCGGGCAACCCTGATGAGTGTCTCTAGTGAGGCCAAATGCCTCTAACGGCCAGCCATTGGCCACCACTCTTGCTAAGGGATCTTGGTAAAGTAGCCAAATTCAATTAATGGATTTGGCCCAAAAACCATACTCCTCAAGGCACCTCCACAAATATCTCCACTCTACTGAATCAAATGCCTTGGCAGTGTCAAGAGACACCATCACACGTTCACCTATGTTGTCATGGGTGGCCTGAAAGTTAATAAAGAGTTTTCTACGGTAAAAAGTGGCATTGCATCCGGGCATAAATCCCGCTTGATCTTTATGCATCAGGGATAATATAACTTTGTTAAGGCGGTTAGCTAGAACTTTTGCTAGGATTTTAATATCAACCTGAAGTAATGATATGGGTCTGTATGATTCTGGGTAGCTTGGGTCTTTTCCTGGCTTGGGGATTAATATAATTATTGCTTCTCTCATTGAGGGGGGTAATACTAGATGTTCATTAAGATAGTTATATAGAGACAGGAGCTTAGGTGTAAGTAATTGTACTGTGCATAGAATTCGATGGGTAAACCATCTGATCCCGGGGCTTTAGATCTGGCAATCCTGCTTTGGCTTTGGATATTTTGTTCATTGTAAGGGGCGCATCTAGCATGAACCCCTGTTCCTCTGTTAATTTTGGGAATGAAATTCCCATAAGAAATTCTTGCATTGTTTCCTCATCAGCGGGAGCTTTAGATATGTATAGTTCTGAAAAGAATGTTTAAAACTGGGCAGTAATACTCGGGGGGTCTAAAATGCGTCCCCCCAACCGATCATGTAGGGATATAACAGGGGGGGCGGTCTTCGCTACGCACCATGTATGCTAATAATTTGCCTGCTTTTTCCCCGTGCTCAAAAAACTTTTGTTTAGAGAAGAGTTTGTACCTAGCTTTCTCATATTGTAATTGGTTAACTATTCTAGTATGCAACTTCAGGTGGTCTGCCCGAGCAGGGGATGGGTCTAACGTGTATTGGTGTTCTGTGTTGGTCTGTTCAGTGACGGCTTTCTCGAAAGCAGCATCCGAGTCGCCCTTTATCTTATTAATTGTCGATTTAAGAGTTGACCGTGCATGTAATTTAAATGATTCCCATACCATTAGAGGAGACGCAGAAGGGTCATTATCTATAAAGTATTGTTTGAACTCGTCTGGAAGGTTGTTATCCTCTGGCAATAAGGATAGCCAGAAGGTATTAAGGCGCCAGAAAAGTGGTGGGTTGTAAGTATTAATTCTAATGGTAACCCAGTAGGGGCAATGATCAGGGAGGAGTCTCGGGCCAAATGCTGGCATTTGTAAACGTGGTAACAATGATTGCGATATGAGAATAAGGTCGATACGAGACATAATGTTGTGTGTGGACGAAAAACCTGACCTGGGGGTTGAGATATCTCCAAGTGTCCGTCAAATTAAAATTAGTAAGGAGTCTGGAGAACCTCGTGGCATGAGGAGTACTTTCTTGTGAGTCTGAGGGCCTAAATCTAGATTTGGGTTAAGTGTTTCATTAAAGTCTCCTAACTATATCGTTTGAAAAGTAGGATGCCGGGACATGTACATGAATCCTTCCACAATAATTGTGGCACTAAAAGGAGGCGGAACATAAAATGCTACCGTAGGAGTAAAACCGGTTCTCCATATATTTTGACATGCATAAAAACATAACGCCCCTGTGAGTCAGAGGCAACATTACAAATTTCAAATTGTAGTGACTTGGCTACCAAAATCGAAACTCCATGGGCGTGGGACGTGTGGGTGGAGTGAAAGGTCTATCCAATCCAAGGCCTACGGAGTGCCAACTGAAGCCACCCCTCTACATGCATTTCAACTATCACCATAATATCTGCCCTCTGTTTTTTGAGGAAGGTGAGGGCTGCTGCTCATTTGACTTTGTCACGGAGGCCCCGCACATTCCATGTTAGCAATTTTATATTGACCATAATCTAAGTAACATCAGAAATGGTGGAATGCCAGCATGTACACACTGTGGTGAATCAATAGTATATAGAAGAATACTAAAGCACAATAGCAACACTTCACTCATTAAATCAGGCTGTATATATACTTCAATAGATTTAACTGCTATCCATGTCTTTTGTAATTTTATGTACAACATTATAGTGCCAATCCATAAAACAAACTCCCTCCCCCCTCCCCGCACCCTCCCAAACTGGCACGGGCATTAACCCAAAACAGTGTGCAACCATCCTGCAGACAACAGGGACTGGGAACTGACTCATGTAAACCTAGCACATTCGTTCGAAACTTGTGCAATAAGTAGGAGTACAGCAAATTATAACGTGTCTGTTGCGGCGGGTACAAACAGGTCGCATGTACAGTTGCGTTAGTCAGAGCGTGTAAAAAAATAAAAAAATAAATAAAAACCCATGGCTCCATGCCCAGCCCTCCGAACATAGTCCCGTGTCCTGATGGTCGGGTGAATTCGTGCTGCAGTTTGCACAGTTCTGGTAGGTTCACAGTGAAAATGAGAAACAAAAAGGGAGCAGTTGTGTATTTGAAAATGAGAAGTATAAAATAAGTATAAAATAATAAAAAAGCATCTAATTGACCCTGTGCAAGAGTGATTGAGTCATCAATAAGGGATCCCTCTTTGCAGCAGTAGCACATTTTAGGGGGGTTACTGCACCCCATGGTATGTTGACCGGGTAACACAAAGGTTAATTATGAAGATAAAGGCCCCAGGGGCAGTACATATTGTTGCAGTCCACAGGGTACTAATGGTATTACAGTACTCACAGGAATAGAGAAGTAGAGCCGGGCAAGAGACTCCGTTCCCCTTCATCTTCACTGGGAAGGGTTCCTGGCAGGCCGAACCGGACGATTAGCACTGCGCATCTCTCAGGGCTTCTCAGTGTTCTAGCCAGGTAAGTGCCTCTTTAGGTTCCTCAAAGAAACGACACGGCTGTCCGCCTCCACTCGCAGCTTGGCTGAAAATAGCATGGAGTACTTCAGGTCTTTGATCCGCATCCTGCGCTTCACCTCTATGAAGCTCTATCTGAGGCGCTGGACATCTGCAGAAAAATCAGGGAATATAGTCACCCTTCCGTTTCCATGCGGGATGTTGCCTTTCTCTCTGGCCAGTCAGAGAGCTGCATCCCGATCTTTATAATTGAGAAATTTGGCTATGAATGTACGGGGGGGCTCCCGGTGGACGACGTCTAGCTGGAATGCGATGTGCTCTCTCGACGGCCAAGGTAGCGGAGAATGCCTCCCGCCCGTATGTAGTAATAAGGAGAGTGACTACAAGAATGTAGTCGGGTCTTTACCCTCTGCGCCCTCAGGAAGACCAATGAAGCGAAGGTTGCATCTCCTTAACCTATTTTCCATATCGTCCTGTTTAGTGAATAGTTGATCAATTTGGCGCTGCATACGGTTGGAGCTTGTTGGCAATGGCTGGAGTCTTCTACCAGTCCCAGCCGGGTCTCCGCCATTGTAACTCTGTCCCGAAGTTTCTGAAAGTCTTGGCGTAGCAATGAGATATCTACTTTGACTTCTTCGATCTGCGCCGTAAGCGATGTCCGACAGAAGGTAATGGCTTCAAGTAGTTTAGCGGTATCTCCACTGGTCGGAGGTTAGCTCTCACGCGTGGCATCGCCATCTTCCCCCAGGTCCTCTGTCCATTCTCCAGAATTGAGCAAGTTTGGCCGCGGCTGCCTTCTGAGCTTTGGTCAGTGACATGTCCCAGTAAGGTTGTGAGAGTTTCCCAAACTGGTTATCAGTGTTCAGGGTAAAGTAGGGTCGCAGGATAAGCTATTTTCCAGGATCAATGGACGGAGCTCCTACTCAGTGCGACCTACTTCATGCTGCTCCAGGCCACGCCTCAACTGAGCATCTTCAATATGAAGGTACATGGTGCAACTCCAAGAGGTGGTGGTTAGAGGCCATGTGGCGTGCACAAGTGACCTCTGGAGTAGGTAACAATCCAGAAGTGCTTGAGGAGGCTCACTGAGTGTTCTTTTTAAATTGTCCGATTGAAGGTTGCTGTGATGCATCCTTTTTATCAAATCATTCTGCGTTTGCAAGATAGCTTTAAGTTAGCGCTGCATCTGTTGTGAGGTCCACTGCAGTGGTGGGAGTTGATGCTCTGTGTAGCTCAGGCAAACTTCTGACTTGTGAAGATGTTGGCAGATGAGGGAGACATTCACTCTAATATCCTCAATTTTAGAGAATAAGGTTGTCTTGCAAGTAGAAATTGCCTTAAGTACTCACCCACATAGGCAGTACCAAGTATGGGGCCAAGAGCTTCTTCGGTCTTGTTGATATTTTTCAAACTTAACCGCCATGTCTAGAGACAGTTTGGTGAGAGAAATATTGGGCATCACTGATGACATGGCAACGGTAGAGGTTAGAAGCAGGACAGATCACAGAAGAAAAGGACAGGATGTACTGAAGATGTGCATAGCTCCCAACTGTTTGATTTTAAGGGTCTATCCCTGATTTGGAATAAAGTCCCTCTTTCCACCTCATTTGTCTTTCATTTTTGTCTGATCCATATAGTTGTATATAAAATGCACTTTCATCTTTCAAAAAGCGTTTCCCAGTGCTAAACCTTTTATCTAATGTCTAAATGGCTGCATTTGTAAAGGAATAGTAGTGGTAAAAAAAAAAAATAAAAAATTTTGTACAATTCTCATTTTAAGGGGGTGTGTCCTATGCCTATGCTAGTTGGTGTCTCTTGTTCCCATCTCAAAAAAGGTATGGATGTGTGCTGAGCAGAGAACTCATTACATGCTTCCTACTCCATGCAGATTCAGGCCACAATACAGTTTTTAATCATACATTTTAACCCTTTTTCTGCCAGGCCCTGTGCTCCATTTTTACACTCACATAGCCAGGCCATTTTTGCAATTTTCCATTGCTTTTATATTTTTCCCTTACAGCTTTCAGAGTTTGTTAAAGACCCCCAAACCATATATTTTATGAAAGCACATGACCAGTAGAATACAAATAAGGTGCTACTGATTTTTAGGGCACAATGACATTTCAGCAAGTGTTTATCAAAACAATATTCGTTAAAAATACACTAAAATCATTAGCAAATAAAAACAGTACATTTTCCAAAATTCCTACTAAATATAAAAGCTTAACCTGTATTGAGTTGATAAATAACAAATATTTGTAATTTTTAAATTACGCCTTTTTGCAAAATGGTGAAAACTGAACGTACCCAAAAATGTAAATAACCACATTTCTCTAAAAATCTGAAGGTTTTCACTGTTCCCTTACAGCTTTCAGAGTTTGTTAATGACCCCCCCAAACCATATAGCCATTTCTGAAAGCATAGGACCAGTAGAATAAAAAGAAGGTGCTACTGATTTTTAAGGCCCCACGATATTTGCACAAATGTTTACTGAAGCAATATTTTCGCTAAAAATACACTAAAATCATTATTAGCAGATACAAACACAGCAAATTTTACAAAATTCCTGCTGGATTATTACTAAATATAAAAGCTTAACCTGTATTGAGTTAATAAATGACAAATTTGTAAATTTTAAATTGCGCCTTTTTGATTAATAGTGAAAATCTGACGTACGCAAAAATGTATTTGTAAATCTGGACTGCACTTACAGCTTTCAGAATTTGTAAAAGACCCCCCAAATAATACATTTTCTGAAAGCACATGGCTAGTAGAATAAAAAGAAGGTGCCACACTGATTTTTAAGGAAGCGCGATATTTGCGCAAATGTTTAACAATATTTTCGCTAAATATATACTAAAATCATTAGAGGATTCATACAGGGCAAAATATACAAAATTCCTGCTAAATTCCTAGTAAGTATAAAAGTTAAAATTATATTGAGTTGGGGGGCGTGGCCGGGATGGTGGACTGAGCAGACGTGTTCTCAGAGCTCTCCTGGAGTGAGATCCGTTAATCTAATCCGTACCGACTGACCAAGTGGATCGAGAGGATCCTTTTACACCTGGATGCCTTCTAAAACCTTCGGAAGTCAGAAGAGGGGTAAGCAGCTGAAATTCCCCCAGAATATACCTGCAGAGACTTCCCCGATCTCTGGAGCTCGGGGCTCTCCGGCGCGCCTAACCAATATGGCGTCGCAAACGGACCACGAGGAGGGCGCTCTCCCTATACCTCCAGGCATTCCGGAGGTTATGGCGGCCATCACCCTATGCCAAACTGCCTTGACCTCTAAGATTGAGGAGGTTCAAATGGACGTTGGGTTGATTCGACAAGACCTCGATAAGATCAGGTCTCGAGTGTCCGAAACGGAGCGGCGAGTGGGAGAGATGGAGGATGCGACGAATGATCATGCGGCATCCATCAGGTTAGGGCTCTGGAATATAGAGCGGAGGACGCCGAGAATAGAAGCCGCCGGAATAACCTCAGGATTGTGGGTCTTCCAGAGGGGGTCGAGGGAAGATCCCCTGCCTTATTTTCAGAGGATTTCCTCCGCGCCCTGCTGCCGGCTGCCAAACTATCGCCACACTTTGCAGTAGAACGGGCTCACCGCGTCCCCGCCAGGCCTGGACCTGAAGGGGCCCCACCCAGAACCTTTATTCTCCGGCTGCTAAATTACAGGGATCGTGATGAGCTACTACGAGCGGCGCGAGCGGCTGGGGAGCTTCCATACCGCAATGTAAAGATCCTGTTGTTCCCGGATTATACCATGGAGACCCAGAGACAGCGCCGTTCTTTCGACAGCGTCAAGGCCGCCCTGCGATCCAAGGGATTGAAGTACAGCGTCTTGTTTCCAGCAAAACTGCGGGTAGTGGATGGTGAGACCGTGCGTTTCTTCGTCAATCCAAAGGAGGCCGCCGCGTGGCTTGAAGCACTCCCTCCGTAGGACTACCGAGCCCAGCGTGCTGTTATGGGAATGTTTTGGCTGCAGTTTCTTGAATCGCCCTATACTAATGGGTTGGGTAAGCCTTCTCCCTGGAACTGTACCCACTTCCCCTTCTCCTATGCATGATCGATGAAGCACATCTTTTTCCTAATTTTTCTGCCTTTTGTTTGTATTTTGTTTTTTTTTTTTTTTTTGTGGAGAAGTGGAGGGAAGACATAACTAGACTCTTTATCTACTAAGAAAATGCGGGACTTCCAGACCCTTATGACATGTGCGATCTAGTGGATAACTGTAACTTTCAATACCCCCTAGTTTACCGGAGGTTTATCGTACCGAACTCTGAAGTGTGTACCCCTGTTCACCAGGTGACAATATCCCTACATTAGTATATAACACTCCAATGGCTCTGAAAAAAAAAAGAGCAACCCCCTGTGGGATTTTATTTTTTCATTTTTGATTTTTGTTTTTTGACTCTGTGTGATTTGCTGGATGTGAAGATCCCTATCTGGCTACATGTCCCCAACCTGTGGGATTAGTATAAGAGTAATGGACGTTAAGGGTTTTAAATGCATCTCTATGTTCCGAGTTGCATGGGGTGGGGGGAGGGGTGGTTGGGCGGCTAATGTTCATGGCTGCTGGTTATTACTGGTTTACAAGTTTACAAGGTTTGGTTGGTCTTCTGTTGCTCCCATATATAGATTGGAGCAACTATTTAGATATGATGATACTCTACATATTGCTGTACTCGTGTTCTCCATGGCCCCGGTGGGGTTTGGTAGTCCCCCTCGGGTTCATTGGATCCCCGGGTCACTAGGAGGAAATATCCTTCATCACTGGGTGCAATTAGTTGATGGCTAAGTGCTTAATAGTATCCTGGAACGTGAGGGGGCTGAATTCAGCCATCAAGCGTTCCCTGGTACTAAACTATTTGAGGAAACTCCGCCCGCAGGTGTGCATCCTACAGGAGACACACTTAACGGGATCCAAAGTTCTGAGTCTGAAGAGGGCCTGGATTGGGGAGCACTTTCATGCAGCTTACTCTAACTATGCCAGAGGGGTCAGCATTTTGGTGCATAGATCCCTGCCTTTTCAGTTTATAGAGGTGAGACTTGACCCCGGAGGCAAATACATTATTCTACACGCATTAATCTCTGAGATCCCTTATGTAATAGTGGGTATATATTTACCCCCACCTGTTGACGTAGAGGTGCTGCATGTACTGATGCAGCAAGTCACAATGTTTAACGTGGATAATGTCCTAATTATAGGAGATTTTAATATGGTGCCTTCCAGAGAGTTGCATAGAATGTCTGCTTCGGGACCTCAGCAGGTGGCCCTGTCCCGTTGGGCGACCGCCTTCCACATGACAGATGTTTGGCGTCATTTCCATCCATCAGACAGAGAGTATACTTGTCTCTCCGCCACATACAGGACTATGTCACGTATTGATCTGGCATATGCCTCATCAGCCATGTTGCGGAGAGTGGTATCAACTCAGATCCTGTCGCGGGGGATATCTGATCATGCCCCCCTGTCTGTCACTGTTCGGACCTCACATGTGGAGGGTGGGAGGGTATGGCGATTGTCCAAATACTGGGTTGAAGACCCTGAGATTCAGGAGGAGATACCGGAAGGGGTGTGCAATTTCTGGGTGGATAATGCGGGATCTACTGAGCCCACAGTGTTATGGGATGCCTTTAAGGCCTGGCTCAGGGGGGAATATATGAAACGTATAGCTCAACGGAAGAGGAAATCTGTGCAGTCTCTGAGACAATTGGAGGAGCAGGCGCGACTTAGGGAGGCAGAATATGTACGTTCTCCGGTACAAGCTAATTATATAACCTGGCAAGACACCCTAAGGGATTTATCCATCTTAAGAGTAGATCTCACCAAGAAATCTATGTTAGAGAGTGCTCAAAGGGTGTTTGAATATGGGGATAAAAACGGTAGGCTGCTGGCCTGGTTGGCTAAGAGGCAACATGCAACGACCTATATTGGTAGGCTGCGAGGGCAAGATGGCCGTCTGTTGACGTCACCCACTGATATTTGTGCTAGGTTCCTAGAGTTCTATCAAAACCTGTACTCATCGAGAGTTGCTTATGGGGAAAGTGAGCTACTGCAGTATTTAGATCAAGTCTCGCTCCCTACCTTAGAGCCGGAAAAAAGAGAGATACTAGAGGAAGACATTTCCCTGGAGGAGGTTCAGGAGGCGATGAGAGTTATGCAATCAGGGAAGGCCCCGGGTCCCGATGGAATCCCTATTGATTTTTACTCCACCTTTCAGGAATTGCTGGCGCCCCGGCTTACATTACTGTTGAAACAATTTGCGGAACAAGGTTCCCTCCCGGAGTCGATGGCAGATGCGATAGTGGTCTTGGTGCCCAAACCCGGCAAGAGCCCTGAAGAGTGCGCCTCTTACAGGCCAATTTCGTTAATTAACGCAGACGCCAAATTGCTAGCAAAAATATTGGCTATTCGTATAAGTAAGGTCATGGATGATTTGATCCATATTGATCAGACTGGGTTCATGGCGGGAAAGGGCACCGACATCAACATCCGTCGTCTATTTCTCAACCTAGCCACCCCCCATGACAATGGGGGTACAAGAGTCATAGCCTCTCTGGACGCGGAGAAGGCTTTTGACTCCGTAGAATGGGGGTATCTTTGGGAAGTCCTTAGTAGATTTGGGTTTGGGCCCAAATTCCTTCATTGGTTGGGCCTACTATATCAAAACCCTAGAGCGAGGATTTGCGTAAATAATACCCTCTCGGACTCCTTTCTCCTCCAGAGGGGTACTCGTCAGGGGTGCCCATTATACCCTAGCCTATTTGCGCTAGCCTTGGAGCCCTTGGCAATAGCGGTCAGAGAGTCGAGTCGTATTGTGGGACTCAGGGTCGGCCCTCTGGAGCAGAAAATATCCCTATACGCGGACGACACACTGCTATATTTACATGATGCCGACGCATCGCTATCTGCAGCACTTGAGACCTTTGATGAATTTGGAAAATATTCAGGGATCCGTATTAATTGGTCCAAATCCGCGCTGTTCCCACTAGATGACCTTGCTAAAGCTGGGGGACTGCAGTCCCCCCTGCCGTGGGTAGAGGAGTTTGTTTACTTGGGAATCAGGGTGGGAAGGGACTTACGGGCTTTTCAGCGCCTCAATCTCCAACCGATAGTGGCACGACTCAAAGATCATTGCTCCCGTTGGGCTAAGCTACCCCTTAATCTTCTAGGGCGCATAAACATTATAAAGATGATTTATCTCCCAAAGTTCAACTATATTTTCAGAAACTGCCCGGTATGGATACCCCATTCCTTTTTCAGAGACATAAATAGCTGCATCGGCACCTTTCTATGGGGTGGGGCCCCTCCCCGGTTGGCTAGACAGACCTTGTGGCTTCCTGTGAGTAGTGGAGGCCTGGCCTTGCCTAATTTCTTAGTGTATTACTGGGCAGCGGTGCTTGTCACTGTTAGATGGTGGATAGAACAATCAAGAGCCAATGCAGCGACCTGCCTAGAAGCAAACATAGTGGGTTCTCTCAATGAACTAAGTAATCTAGTGTATAGGGGCCCCGCAGCATATCCATCTCTCCCGACGCCGACTCAGGCGACCTTGAGGGTATGGAAGGTGGCCAGACGTAGATTCCAGCGCTCGAATAGGTGGTCCCCTTATTGTCCCTTGTGGGGTAACCCCGAGCTCCCCCACTTTCGGATGATTCCTGACCCACAGATTTGGGCACGTTATGGAATCAAGGTGCTGCGGGACATAATGCATGATGGCTCCCTTCTCACATTTAATGCCCTAGCTAACAAATATGAATTACCGGAATGGATGACATTCCGCTATCACCAATTGAGACATGCAGCCAGAGCTCAGTTCCCGGCGCCCCCCAGTCTTGGGTCAGATCCTATAGAGGAGCTGTTAGCGCAGGAGTCCCTCCGGAAGCCTCTTTCCGCCCTATACCTAGCTCTCCTCCAGTTAGAATCACCTAAAATGGATGCTCTTTGGGAGAAATGGAGGGTGGACCTACCTGAGTTGGATAGAGAAACCTGGGAGGAATGTTTTGAAAATAGTGCTAAAATAGTGATATCATCTAGGGATAAATTAATACAAACCAAATTTTTGCACAGGGTGTACTATACGCCTCGGAGGCTGCACAGAATCTTCCCGTCTCGCTCTCCCGACTGCCCGCGGTGTCACTCCTCCGAAGGCACTTACCTTCATATGTTTTGGACTTGTCCCAAGCTTTCGAGGTTCTGGGCTGAGGTGGGAGAGTGGCTTAAAATTCGCCTTCAGCTGGACGCCCCTTTGACGGCGGAGCTGGCACTGCTGGGGGTGCAGGATGACGAGCAACGACCTAGGTATACTAAGATACTGATCTCGCTTTTACTTTTTTATGCAAAAAAGGAGATTCTGTTGAAACGGACTTCTCGGTTGCCACCCACGGTGGGAGCATGGGAAAAATCAGTCAATGCGACTCTCCCATTATATAAACTGACGTACATAAGTAGAGGGTGCCCCTTGAAATATGAAAAAATTTGGAGGCCATGGACTGATCCCATGTAGTATGTGGCGTCTTGGTAATAGATTAGTACGGTTAAGCTGACCTTGTAGTTTTTCTTTTTTCCTTATGGGAGATCTGCTCTCCGTCTCCCCCCCCCCCCCCCCCAGATACCTTCTAAGTCTCTGCTATGTAGAGAAAGTTTACATTAATGTGTGGAGGAGGATACTAATGTATACTCATGCATATGTTACTTGACAATACAGAATATGATACTGCAATTGTTTTGTCTGTTATACTTGTCAGCGAGGAATGTATGTATTATGACATGATTCTCTTTTTTCAATAAAGACCAACCTTGTTGTTAAAAAAAATTATATTGAGTTAATAAATAAATATTTGTACATTTTAAATTGCACCTTTTTGTAAAATGGTGAAAATTGAAGGTACGCAACACTGTAAATAAAAACAATTTGTACCTTCGGAGGAGTGCTACTGATTTTCTGGGCCCTGCAATAATTGCGCAGATGTTTATCATATCGCTATTTTCACTAAAAATACACTAAAATCATTAATAGTGCACATAAACACAACTTAACTTGTTAAGTTCCTGCTAAATTACTACTAAAGCATCGTTCACATGTGGCATACTGAAGTGTATGCCCGTGGAGGGCCATGTTTACTCGCACAGGGATGCACAAGTGTTCCGTGCATCCCCCATACAGGCAATCAGTGGCGGCTGGTGCTCCATTTTTTTAGGGGGGCGCAAACAAAATCTCAACCAACCCCCCCCCCCCACGTCACTCGCCCGTGATGGGGCCGATAGATAGATAGATAGATAGATAGATAGATAGATAGATAGATATACAGTTATACAGATAGATAGATATACAGTTATATAGATAGATATACAGTTAGATAGATAGATAGATAGATAGATAGATAGATAGATAGATAGATAGATAGATAGATAGATAGATATACAGATAGATAGATATACAGTTATACACAAAAGAGAGATAGAGAGATAGAGAGATAGAGAGATAGAGAGATAGAGAGATAGAGAGATAGAGAGATAGAGAGATAGAGAGATAGATAGAGAGATAGAGAGATAGATAGAGAGATAGATAGATAGATAGATAGATAGATAGATAGATAGATAGATAGATAGATAGATAGATAGATAGATAGATAGATAGATATGCAGTTATACAGATAGATAGATAGATAGATAGATAGATATACAGTTATATAGATAGATATACAGTTATACACAAAGATTGATAGATATACAGATTGATAGATATACAGATAGATATACAGATAGACAGACAGACAGACAGACAGACAGACAGACAGATAGATATACAGTTATACACATAGATAGATAGATATACAGTTATACACATAGATAGATAGATATACAGTTATACACATAGATAGATAGATATACAGTTATACACATAGATAGATAGATAGATAGATAGATAGATAGATAGATAGATAGATAGATAGATAGATAGATAGATAGATAGATAGATAGATAGATAGATAGATAGATAGATAGATATGCAGTTATACAGATAGATAGATATACAGTTATATAGATAGATATACAGTTAGATAGATATATACAGTTAGATAGATATATACAGTTATATAGATATATACAGATATATAGATAGATATACAGTTATACACAAAGATAGATAGATAGATAGATAGATAGATAGATAGATAGATAGATAGATAGATAGATAGATATACAGTTAGATAGATAGATATACAGTTAGATAGATAGATATACAGATAGATAGATAGATATACAGATAGATAGATAGATATACAGATAGATAGATATACAGTTAGATAGATATACAGTTAGATAGATATACAGTTAGATAGATAGATAGATATACAGGACATTTTTTTTTTTTTTTTTTTGACTGGCGTTGGGGGGGCGGCGCCCATGCGCCCCCTATGGACGGGCCGCCACTACAGGCAATCCCATTGATATCAATTGGGATGCAATGGCTACACAGGCATAGCTGCTGTTCCCAATCTGACATCCGTGTGAGTACCTGACCCCGAACGCAGACAGTGTAAGCTCAAGGACAAGAATGCGGACCTACATGGATGCAATGGCTCTGTTCGTGCAGTTGCTACATCCCAAATGACAGCAATGGGACTGCCTGCACAGAGATGCATGGAACATCTGTGCATCCCTGTAAAGGTACGCTGTGTATGCCCTGTGTGAACAAGGCCTTAGGCCCCTTTCACACAAGCTGACCAATCGGGCCTGGCTGTCCGTTTTTCATGCGGGTCAATTGGACCATCCATTGTTCTCTATGAAGATGCTGATGTGAATGGACATGTGTCCATTTCCACCCGCCTGCATCCGATCCAGTTCAGTCCGCTATAAACAGATGGATGGGGATCCCATACCCCATTCATCTAGCAGGCGGTCCATTTCCATCCGACCTCCCCATAGAGAACAGCGGGCTGTGTCTGCTCTGCATCAGCGGAGAAGACGCAGACCTGTTATCCGCCTGCTCAGCGGGGATCAGCAGACAGATCCCCCGCTGAGCAGGCGGATCTGATTGACAGTCTGCTCCATGTGAAATGGTGCTGCCCCCCCTGCAGGGTGCCAGACTCATACATTTGTATGATTTTTTTTTTCCAAGTCACATGATTAGAGCCAGAGGCTCTAATTGGCTTGTGAATAGGTTGGGCTCGGGTCGTCACATTTGACGTTAATTCTGATCAGCGGGTTGTAATCTGCTGATCAGTGTTATATAATTGTTCAGCAGAGTCTGCTGTTCACTGTTAGGAAAGCGAATAGTCATTAACTTTTCTAACACAGCTGGGTAAATTGCGAGCACTCGCATGCCTATGGCTCTAATTAGGTGCTTCAAAAAAATACCCCGCCGCTGTAATTCAGGCGCCCGAAAAGGGGCCGGACGCCTGAATGGGGGGTGGCAGCGGCGGCCATGGATAGATTCATGCAATGCATGAATCTATCTATTGGTGATAGAAAGGGTGGCTGGAGAGAGGGGGCAGTGCCCCTGCACCCTTATGGACACACTGACCACTGTAGAAGACGGAGAAATGAGCTCTGTACGACGTACGGACCTGGCAGTGAAAGGGTTAAAAAAACGTTAGACTTACCGGTGACGGTATTTCTACAAGCCTTTCAGGATAGCACCTTGGAGAGAGCGTAGCTCCATCTCTTCACAGGAAACACTGAGTGACAATACCCTTTTTTAAAGCAGCTGCTTCCACCATGTCTTCAGTTATTACCGAGAAGACCTCTGACATGCTGGAAGATATAAGCAGACAATTACCAAGCCCCATAATTATACTATACATATGATAACCTAGGGAGAGAAGTAGGCTGCTGTCCTGAAAGCCTCGTAGAAATACCGTCACTGGTAAGTCTAAGGTTTTCTCCCTTCGCCTTTCAGGACAGCACCTTGGAGATGATAACCGAGCACTTACTTCAGGGTGGGACCACTGCCTGTAAAACCTTCCTACCAAAGGATTGGTCTGAGGCTGACAGTAGATCCAAACGGTGATGCCTTATAAAGGTCGAAAAACTGGACCACATGGCAGCTTTACATATTTGCTCAGGTGATGCCCCGGCCCTCTCTGCCCAAAAAGCCGCCACTGCCCGCATAGAATGAGGCAAGATTCCCTCTGGAGGTTCCAAGTCTAAGGATAGGTAAGCTTCTTTAATTGCTTGTTTCAACCATCTTCCTAGGGTACTCTTGGAGGCTGTACTCACTCTCTTCCATCAATACGAAGAATGAAGACGATTTCCTAATACTCCTTGTCATCTCCAAATACCTTAGGAGGCACCTTCTAACGTCCAGAGTGTGGAAGGCCTCCTCACCTGGCCCAGAAGGCAAGGGGCAAAAGGTAGGGAGAATGATCTCCTGTGTCCTGTGAAAGATCGAGGATATTTTAGGCAGGAAGGCTGAGAAGGCAAGGGGCAAAAGGTAGGGAGAATGATCTCCTGTGTCCGGTGCAAGATTGAGGATACTTTAGGCAGGAAGGCAGAGTCCGTCCTTAGGCCTATCCTTTCTGGCAGACATCTCATAAAAGGCTCTTGGGTAGATAATGCCTGTATTTCGCTAATTCTACGGGCAGATGTCACTGCGACCAGAAGTATAGTCTTTAGTGTTAGAAATCATAATGATGTTTCTTCTATTGGCTCGAACGGTGACTTAGTGAGTCCCTGAAGAACTAAAGATAAATCCCACTTGGGAAACTAATAAAAAGTCTAGACCTAATTTTTACCATAGCCCTAAAGAACCTAACTATCAAGGGCTCCCTTGACAGGGTTTTTTCCAAAAAAAACTGATAAAGCAGCTACCTGCGTTTTGAGGGTAGTCGCTGCTAAACCCTTCTCCATACCTTCCTGGAGAAATTCTAAAACTGAAATAATACTAAATAAATTAAAGTTTTTGCTGGAACACCAGGAATTGTAACACTGTCAGACTTTGAAGTAGATAGCCCTGGTGACCTTCTTCCTACGGACAAGAAGGGTGCTGATGAGCTTTTCTGAGAGTCCCTTTTTCCTTAATATTTCTTCCTCAGAAACCAGGCAGTCAGATTGAGGTAAGCTGGATCTGGATGGAAAATCTGCCCTTGACACAGAAGATCCGCCCTGCGTGGTAGTCTCCAGGGGGGTTTTGCTGCGAGCTCTACTAGGGTGGAAAACCAGGGCCTCTTCAGCCAATAAGGGGCGATTATTATCAGACTTGTGGACTCCGCTCTGAATTTTGCCAACACCCACGGTATTAGTTGAAACGGAGGAAAGGCGTAAGACAAAGGGAGAGAAGAAAGCCAGTGTTTTTGCATTTCTTTGATTTGCAAAGAAGTCCACTTGAGGAGAGCCCCACCTCTCGGAGATCATCACAAATAACTCCTGGTTTAGAGACCACTCTGCTTCTCTTATTTCTCTCCTGCTGAGGAGATCCGCCAGGGTGTTTTCCGTGCCTTTCAAATGGACTGCGGACAATGAGGCCAAATTTTTCTCTGCCCAGCTCAGAATCTAACGAGCTAGTTCCATCAGAGTCTTGCTCCTTGTGCCCCCTTGTTTTTTTTTGGATATAAAACACCACCATGTTGTCCTACAGTACCTGGATATGTTGACCTTTTAGAAACTGCTGGAAACAAAAGGAGGCTTAGGTGGATAGCCTTTAACTCCTTCCAATTTGAGGACCTTCTTGCCTCTGGTTTGGACCATTCCCCCTTAGTTGTCCGTTCCTCGAGGTGAGCTCCCCACCCCCATGCACTCGCATCTGTTGTTAACCTCCAAGTTAACAGGAAAGTCCATAGGAGACCTTTTGAGGTGTTTTCCTGATCTCTCTACCACCAAAGTGATCTTTTTGCCTTTACCCCTATCCTGAACTTCTTCAGAGGTTCCTGGTGTGACCAGTTCAGAAAAATGTCCGCCTGTAGGGGTCGAGCATGAAACCTGGCCCACTGTACTGAGGGGATTGCTGCTGTCAATAGACCTAGAACAGACATGGCTTGCCTTATGGACACCTCTGTGTTGATTTGAAGTATCTTCAGAGCCATCTGCATCTTTTCCACCTCTTGAGGGAGGAAGATTCTTTGTTCTATGGAGTATTTTGCACCCCAGAAACCTTACTCTTTGAAATGGCACCAGATTTGATTTCTGAAGGTTCAGAAGCCAGCCCAACCAGTTTAGATGTGCTTGGGTCACCTGCAGGTTGACCTCTACTTGATCTTTTGAGTCGGCAAACAGCAGTAAATCGTCCAAGTAGGGTACTATTGGGATCCCCTTCAGTCTCAGGAACTCCAGAGCTTCTACCATCACTTTCGTGAATACCCTGGAAGAGGACGACAGGCCGAAAGGCAGAGCACTGAATTGCAGGTGCCAAATCTTCCTCCCCCCCAGATTGACCGCTAATCGCAGGAACTTCTGTGATGAGGCTGCGATTGGTATATGGAGATAGGCATCTCTCAGACCAATAGACGCCATGTAACATCTGGGGGTAAGTAGATTTCTCACGGGGGAAAATTGTATCCATCCTGAATTTTTTCTATTTTATGGACTGGTTCAGAATTTTCAGGTTGAGAATCAGCCGAAATTTTCCTGAAGGTTTTTTGACCAGGAAAATGTGGGAGCAAAACCCCTTCCCCTCCTGATCTTTCGGGACTTGGAGATGACACCCTGTTGCATCAATTCTAGCAGAGATCTCATAGCCAAGGCCTTTTCCTGATCCCTTGAAGGTTTGCCGTATAAAACCGTCTCAGAGGTGTCTGTAAAAACTCTAGCTGATATCCCTGATGGATTAAATTCAGAACGAAGGGACTTTGTTGCTCTTTCCCAAGCTGGCAGGAAGTCCTGTAGCCTCCCGCCTACTGGGAGATGGTCATTGCTTTTTTGGGGTCTGCTCAGGAGGTCTAAAGAGCACCACTCCTCTGCCTCTCCCTTTCTGAGGGTTCCAGGGGCTTTTCTGGGCTTGATCCCTTTCTTTATGGGCCTATTGAAAAGGATGAAAATTCTTCCTTTGCTGCCCTGCCTTCTTTTTCTGTGGGAAAGTCTTTTTCTTATCAGTTGTCCTATCGAGGACTGTCTCCAACTCTGGTCCAAAGACCAGGTCACCTGTAAAAGGGATCCCACAAAGTTTTACCTTTGATGCCGAGTCACCTGACCAGGTTTTCAGCCAAAGAGCCCTCCTGGCAGAGTTAACAAGCGCTGAGGATCTGGCCGACATCCTGATGGATTCGACTGAGGCATCAGCCATATATTTGAACGCTCTCAAAAGGGTAGGAAAGGACTCCAACAGATCTTTCCTAGAAGTACCTGCTACCACATGACCTTTGAGTTGTTCCAGCCAACACTCCATATTTCTAGCAACAACTGTAGTGGCTATCGCCGGTTTAAGGTTAGAAAGGGACGAGTCCCAAGCTTTTAAAAGCGCATCTGCTTATTTATCCATGGCATCCTTCAACACGCCCATATCCTCGAATGCCAGATTCGTCTGTCTGGACACCTGAGAGAAAGCGGCATCAATTTTTGGTTTCTTGTTCCAAACTTCAACCTCTTCAAAAGGAAACCTTTTGAGAGCTTTGGAGAAAATCTGGCCTTTTTCCGGATCTTTCCATTCTTTTTTGAGCGTATCCGACAAAACTTTGTGAACAGGAAAGACTCTGTCTGGCCTCCCTCCAGCCCCTGATACATTTTATCATGCATCAATAGCTGGGTTTTCTCTTCTTGAATCACCAAGGTGGTCTAAACTGCCTTAAGTAGATCGTCTACCTCTTCCAGCGTTAGTTTGCACCTAGAAGATCTATTTTCTTCTCCCTCATCGTCCTCAGAATCAATGGTTGAGGGAGGAATACTCTGTTCCTCTTCCTCTGACTTACTTCCCAATATCCTGGAAGCGGTAGGAGGAAGACTGGACCAAGAGCTCTGTTCCTGGCTGGAGCCCTGGCCCTGTTTTTTCAGAAGGGAACGTACTTTTCAGAAGGGAGGTAGGCTTCTCTTACACCTCTGTCTCAGGAACCCTGGTAAAGTGACAGGAGCACCTGAGTACAGAGTGGGCATAAGCGTGACTGGTCTTTCATTGCAGGATGTGCGAAGACACCACAGGATTGTCAACTCTCGATTTGGGTTACTCAACACTGCTCAGGATCTATTCAAAAGAATGACAACATCACCCTAACTTAGGCCCAGTAGGTGGAAGCTAGGGGAAGATAAGCATTTTGTTTAACTTTTACCCCCAACCAGTTAAGGTGGTCTCTCGTAGGTATTTAGTGCCCGAGCGCCTACATCGGATGCACTCAGATTCCTCTGCCCTTTGTTTTTTAGGTTGTGGGCAGGTGGGCTCAATGTTCCACACGTGGTGGTCATGTAGTACGGTTCGGCACTTCTGGATCAGAGCCCATAACTTAATATACTCTGACCATGGTGAATGTTATCAAAGACCCCAAAATAGTTTTGCTTAATGAACCTGTGGAGGGGATACCCCATTATTCGCAGACTAATTTGCTTTATGTTTCTGGCGGACGAAATTGCTTTTGCCACTGCCTGGAAAAAACCTGTGGTTGAATTGACTAATGAAGCATAAGCTTACCTGGATAATGAAAAGTTGGTTAGCACACTTTGTGACACTGCTGTTCGGTTTGAAAGGGTCTTGTATTCGGACGGAGTAGAGATCTCGATTTCTTCCCTTTGCTTTACTCTGGTTTTTTCTCTTTTCTTTTTTTACTTTTCTTTCTTCTTCATTTTCCCCCTCCTCTTTTCGGCTCTAACTGCTCTTTCCATCTATTCCTTGAAGATGGTTGGATTTGGGGAGCCTCCTCTCCCTGTTACTCTTTTTAAGCAAAGTGCTTTTTAATTATTGTGTTTGTTCACTCTTAGATGATTCAAGCAAGGCCAGTTGTAGGCCTTATTTTTGTATGTTTTGGTCTATTTACCTTTGTAGAACTCTTTCAATTAAAAAAAACAAACAATTGAAACAGAAAGGGGGAGGGGAACCACACTGAATAATTGGACATTGTAACTTAAACCACATGAACTGATATCAAGCTATGTTAGAAGGGTGGGTGATAGGTTTTACTTAATATGCATCACATAGTAGCCCATGTGTCACTTACCTGAAACCGAAGCCTGCAATGTTACCGCTGTCCCCACTAGCAGCGAGCGTCCATCTTTCCCCCTCTTCCTTCCGGGGTCGAGAACTCCGGCTCTGTGACTGGCCAGAGTCGCAGGAGCCGTCAGTCACGGCAAGACCCCCTTTAGAAACGGCACGATCTGCCCTTTCTAAAGTGAGCATGCGCCGTAGACATCGGCGCACGGCTTTGTTGTAAATATCTCCTAAACCAGTGTTTCTCAGCTCCAGTCCTCAAGGCGCCCCAACAGGTCATGTTTTCAGGATTTCCCTCAGATGAAACAGCTGTGGTAATTACTAAAGCAGTGAAATGGATCAAATCACCTGTGCAAAATAATGGAAAGCCTGAAAACATGACCTGTTGGGGCGCCTTGAGGACTGGAGTTGAGAAACACTGTCCTAAACCGTGGAGGTTTAGGAGATATTTCCAGCATCTGCAGGTAAGCCTCAATATAGGCTTACCTGTAGGTAAAAGTGGTTGTACAGGGTGTACAACCACTTTAAAAGGATTTGTTATACATCACATCTGAAAGAACAATGAGATAATAAAATACCCCAAATTTTAGTAAACTCTCCTGCCACAGAAGAGATTTAGAGCTGAACCATGTACAGTATGAGCTTACCTTTGTATTAAAAAAAAATAAAAATTGAACAAAGAACATTGTAAAAATAGTGAAAGAACACAGAACAAATCCTATCATGCCGAATACTTACTGTTTTTCCTGTACGTCCGATGCTGATTTCAGCTGCTTCTGCCAAGAAATATTTTGGCTTCCAGTGACCTTCCCTTATGTAATGTGGACAGGTCATAGTACAACATTATACATGCCTTAGTTTTACAGCTACCTGGACTTTGCTTTATTAACTGCAGCTTTGCAGTGTGATATCCATTACCCATTACATTCTTTTGCCTTGCTTTTCTTTTGTGACAACGGTATAAAATAGGGGGAACATAGTTCACTGGGAAAGAAAGGCACAGGCAAGTCCTATTCTCTTGCAGTTAATTTATATATGCAGTATTACCAAGGGTTATTTATGTGCTAATTGCTTTATCAAAATAAAACATAAAACTGATTTGGCTTCAAATGCAATCCGTACTCTATGCTGATTGTCAAGATTACTGCAATATAGAGCTTAACTGCAACTCTTGGCTTGTAGCCTTCCCCCACCCATTTGCAACACACCTGGAACCTTTAGGAAAAAAAAAAACTCTATACTTACGTTTCTTCAGCAATCTTTGGTCTGATCTCCTGATGTCACAGGTCCTCTTTGCCCTCTGCTTAATCTGGTGGTGAGTGGATCATAAATGCTACAGAGAGTGGCACCATGTAATGAATATTACACAAGGCTGCTCTTTGCAGCATTCTTCCTGTGAGTTCCCAGTAGGGAAAGGAGCATTTACAACTTGGATTCACAGAAAGAGGGCTGAATATTGCAGGGAATCATTAACCCAAAAAGAGAAGCAGTACCCCATTGTTGGATGGGTGAGGCTGTGGGGACAGTGCTAAAGATTAGGTGAATGTAGCAGTTAAGGCTACTTTTTATTTTTTAGCTTGCATCACATGATCGGGAGCTAGTCCTAGCGACTCCTATTCATAAACTGATCAAGAGCAGTTGATTAAAACTCATAGTGCTGGGGGCAATAAGTGAGCGTACTCCTAGCACAGAACAGCGATTCTTGCTATATGTATATATGTGGCAGCACAGCATTGAAGTCCTCCACCATGCTGCCACAAATATGCGTACAGCCAACAGTAGGTTATACTGTCAAGCCAACCTTTTTAATTGTTATTTTGTATATAGTGGGAGTTAAAACACCTGTTAGCAGGGATAAAATCTACTCCGGTTTCTTTTGCAAAACATCAAAGTCTGGAATATGTAAACTAATTTTGAACCCTATTGAAATCTTTAGAGACATATCTTGATATTCAGTTTGTTCCTTAAAGAGGAGTTCCACCCAAAAGTGGAACTTCCGCTTATTTGAATCCTACCCCTCCAGTGCCACATTTGGCACTTTTCAGGGGGCAGCAGATACCTTTTTTACAGGTACCCTTCCCCACTTCCAGGAGACCGGGCCGGGCTTGCGCTTGTGAACAGCAATCTAAGTCTGACCACAGATTTTCTATTGGATTGAGGTCTGGGCTTTGACTAGTCCATTCCAACACATTTACAGTGGGGATGGAAAGTATTCAGACCCCCTTACATTTTTCACTCTGTTATATTGCAGCCATTTGCTAAAATCATTTAAGTTTATTATTTATTTATTTTTTATGTACACACAGCACCCCATATTGACAGAAAAACACAGAATTGTTAACATTTTTGCAGATTTATTAAAGAAAAACTGAAATATCACATGGTCCTAAGTATTCAGACCCTTTGCTCAGTATTTTGTAGAAGCACCCTTTTGATCTAATACAGCCATGAGTCTTTTTGGGAAAGATGCAACAAGTTTTTCACACCTGGATTTGGGGATCCTCTGCCATCCTCTGCCATTTGGGGATCCTCTGCTCAATTGGGTTTAAGTCAGGGATCTGGCTGGGCCATTCAAGAACAGTCACGGAGTTGTTGTAAAGCCACTCCTTCATTATTTTAGCTGTGTGCTTAGGGTCATGGTCTTGTTGGAAGGTAAACCTGCGGCCCAATCTGAGGTCCTGAGCACTCTGGAGAAGGTTTTCGTCCAGGATATCCCTGTACTTGGCCGCAGTCATCTTTCCCTCGATTGCAACCAGTCGTCCTGTCCCTGCAGCTGAAAAACACCCCCACAGCATGATGCTGCCACCCCCAATGCTTCACTGTTGGGACTGTATTGGACAGGTGATGAGCAGTGCGTGGTTTTCTCCACATACCACTTAGAATTAAGGCCAAAAAGTTCCATCTTGGTCTCATCAGACCAGAGAATCTTATTTCTCACCATCTTGGAGTCCTTCAGGTGTTTTTTAGCAAACTCCATGCGGGCTTTCATGTGTCTTGCACTGAGGAGAGGCTTCCGTCGGGCCACTCTGCCATAAAGCCCCGACTGGAGGGCTGCAGTGATGGTTGACTTTCTACAGCTTTCTCCCATCTCCCGACTGCATCTCTGGAGCTCAGCCACAGTGATCTTTGGGTTCATCTTTACCTCTCTCACCAAGGCTCTTCCTCCCTGATAGCTCAGTTTGGCCGGACGGCCAGCTCTAGGAAGGGTTCTGGTTGTCCCAAACATCTTCCATTTAAAGAGTATGGAGGCCACTGTGCTCTTAGGAACCTTAAGTGCAACAGAAATTTTTTTGTAACCTTGGCCAGATCTGTGCCTTGCCACAATTCTGTCTCTGAGCTCTTCAGGCAGTTCCTTTGACCTCATGATTCTCATTTGCTCCGACATGCACTGTGAGCTGTAAGGTCTTATATGGACAGGTGTGTGGCTTTCCTAATCAAGTCCAATCAGTATAATCAAAACACAACTGGACTCAAATGAAGGTGTAGAACCATCTCAAGGATGATCAGAAAAAATGGACAGCACCTGAGTTAAATTTATGAGTCACAGCAAAGGGTCTGAAATACTTAGGACCATGTGATATTTCAGTTTTTCTTTAATAAATCTGCAAAAATGTCAACAATTCTGTGTTTTTCTGTCAATATGGAGTGCTGTGTGTACATTGAGGAAAAAAAATGATTTTAGCAAATGGCTGCAATATAACAAAGTGAAAAATTTAAGGGGGTCTGAATACTTTCCGTCCCCACTGTACATGTTTCCCCTTAAACCACTCAAGTGTTGCTTTATTAGTGTTTGGGATCATTGTCCTACTGGAAGGTGAACCTCCGTCCTAGCCTCAAATCACACACAGAGTGGTACAGGTTTTGCTCAAGAATATCCCTGTATTTAGCACCATCCACCTTTCCCTCAACGCTGACCAGTTTCCCAGTCCCGACTGCTGAAAAACATAACCACAGCGTAGGGATAGTGTTCTTTGGGTGATGTGATGGGTTTGCACCAGACAAAGCGTTTTTCTTGATGGCCAAAAAGTTCAATGTTCGTCTCATCAGACCAGAGCACCTTCCTCCATACATTTTGGAGGTCTCCCACATGCCTTTTCGCAAACTCAAAACGTGCCATTTTGTTTTTTTTCTGAAAGTAATGACTTTCTTCTGACCACTCTGCCATAAAGCTCAACTCTATGGAGCGCACGGCTTATTGTCGTCCTATGTACAGATACTCCAGTCTCTGCTGTGGAACTCTGCAGCTCCTCCAGGATTACCTTAGGTCTCTGTGCTGCCTCTGATTAATGGCCCCCTTGCCCGGTCCATGAGTTTTGGTGTGCAGCCATCTCTTGGCAGGTTTGCTGTTGTGCCATGTTCTTTCCATTTGGTTATGCTACATTTGATGGAGCTCCTAGGAATCATCAAAGATTTGGATATTTTTTTATAACCTAACCCTGACTTGTTCTTCTCAACATCATTGTCTCTTACTTGTTTGGAGAGTTCCTTGGTCTTCATGGCAGTGTTTGGTTAGTGGTGCATCTTGCTTAGGTGTTGCAGCCTCTGGAGCCTTTCAAAAAGGTGTGTATATGTAATGACAGTGATCATGTGACATTTAGATTGCACACAGGTGGACATCATTTCAGGTACGTAAAAAGCCAAGGGGGTGAATAATTTTGCAAGGCACTGTATGTGGTAAAGCATGCTTGTGATACTCACTGTGGAACCTAAGGGGTTAATTCTCTGTATTGTGTAAAAAGACTATTTTGATCCTGCCTTTTTTGATCCTCCTCTTCTTTCACAGTCCCCAAACCATCTCCTGATAGAACAGAGCCTTGGGGGCAAGCTTCACATGCTCAGTTTGGTGTGTATTGCTAGAGTTCTTTTTTTCTTGGGAGAGTGCATTTGATCAGCAAAGGGTCAATCAGCACTGTCCAGAGGCATAGGACAATAAGAGGGGAATGAAAACTCTTCCTACAAGCTTTAACCAGACACTCATAGAAGTCACAAGAATGGTATATACTGCTGATGAGAAAAGGTATTTAGCAGTTTATATTTACTAAAATAATTGGTTTAGTAACACTTTAAGAACCTTAAAAATACACAACCTATGCCCCTTAGGCAGGCTGCGGACAATGTTCATCGTACACTCCTTACCCACACGGCACACTGTAGGGCTCACAAATTAATGCTGCTCTCCCTGGACATCCAGAAAGCATTCAACACCCTATCATTGCCCTGGAATCTTTGGACGAACATATCAGAGTTCTGACCTCAGAGGTATTGAATTGGCTGGTGTTCACCATAAGCTTGCCATGTTTGCCGATGATATCTTGATGTATATCACGTCTCCACTTATTACGCTTCCCAATTAGATATCTCTGTTGGACGGCTTTTCATCCCTCTCGGGTCTCTATGTAAACCAGGCCAAGTCCCGTGCACTGAAAGTCTATGCCACATGCCACTCTTCGGATGGTGCAGGACAATTTATCCATGCAATGGTCTGACTCCTTTCCGTATCTTGGGATCATGCTTACCTTGACATGTTCATCTCTATATGGTGCCAATTACTCTCCTCTTATTAAAACTGACTCGATTATTGGAGTCATGGAACAAAATATACATTTACTGGTTAGATTGAATACATGCAATAAAGATGACTCCCCTGCTAAAACTGCTCTATCCATTCAGAGTTCTGCCTGTTCTGGTCCCCCCGCATATCTTGCTGTCAAGTCCAGGGTGCAAGGCCAGATTGCTGAGAGGGTGCCCCTTGCGGCTAAGTGCAGCGTATCCCTGGGAGTGAGACAGGGAGTATGGTGCCCAAAGGTGCACGGATTGCCGAATGCTGTTTGCTGGGTAACTGGGTTACTGAGGGCAGCTGGGGTGCACTGGTAAGGCAGATTGGGCAGCTGTGCGTGGAAGGATCCCAGTGGAGCAACAAGGAACAGGGTCAAGCCAGGCCAGGGATCGTACACAACAGAATCAGTCCGAGAAGAGGTACAACAGGATAAATCAGGAACAGAGTCAGTAGCCAGGCCAGGGGTCAAACAACGTGTGGACAATCAAAGGTACACGAGTGCAGATGGGAGCGTAGTCAGGTCCAAGCCAGGGGTCGGTGCAGGTGGAGAGCAGGAAGAGTCAGGCAAGCTGAGTAGTCAACAGGAATCAGATAATCAGGTACAGGCAGCAGGTACAGGGGACACGGGAAGCTGACGATAATCCAGCAACCTGCATACATCTGCAGCAGGCTTAAATAGGTCATAAGGCGCCGACCACTGTCACTGTGCGCACCTGCGTGCACCCGTCGTCGCCCACTTGTGTGCGCGCATGCGCCCGGGGACTCGCCCGGCGCGACCATGACGGTTACTGGCAGGATCGCCAGTCCTAGGGCTATTTCGCCCACACAGTGCCCCCAAGGGGCAGCCTCTGGATGCCCAATCGGGCCCATCTCTCGGGATAGCGGGCTCAGAACCTCTGCAACAGTCTGGGGGTGTGAATATTTGCTGGTTCCCAAGAATTTTCTTCTACAGCATAGCCTTTCCATTCAATAAGGAATTGAATTGTCCTACCTCTCCGCTGACAGTCCAGAATGGCTTCCACTTCATATTCTGTTTCATCTCCCACTGAGACTGGAGGTGGTGGAACTTCTTCTCTTCCTGGAAAGGGACTAGAGACAACAGTTTTAAGCAAAGAGACATGGAATACTGGGTGTATTTTATAGGGACTTGGTAATGTCAGTTCAAATGGCACTGGGTTAATTTCCCGTTTAATTATAAATGGCCCTGGCGTATTTGAGGGGCCTACTGATCCAGCAGATCTCAAGAATAAATAAAGCATCAAGGATTGGGGAAGAGAAGGCCAGGGAGGAGGTACGAGTAGCAGAAAGAGAGTTTGTGAAAGAGCCATCCCCGGAAAATTATCAAAGATGGGAGAATAAACAGTTAATATATAAAGAGGTAAAGATTAGGAAATCTGAAAGTAAGAGGCTATTTCAAAAACAAATAATATTTGGAGAAGGGGAGAAAGTAGGGAAGATATTGGCCCACATTGTTAAAGCAGATCCCCCCCCCCTCAATGATTCCCGCCATCAGAACTAGGGATGGCGAGATTACATCTCAGCCAGATAAAATTAATGAAACGTTTAAAAAATATTATGAAGAATTATTTAAATCCTGGGGGCCAGTGGTAGGGGCAGAAAAGCTTTTTTAGAAAAATAGAGTTGCCCTCCCTTACAGGGTTGGATATTGAGGCATTGGAGGCCCAGATTACATTAGAAGATGTTAAAACAGCAGTAAAGGAATTGGCCAATCAGAAATCCCCGGGTCCTGCTGGACTCCCTGCGGAGACTTATAAGAACTATGGGGAGATATTATTACCAGAGCTTCTCAGGGTGTTTGAATGGGCATATCAGGAGGGGAAGTTACCTGAATCAATGACGGAGGCCACAATTATAATGCTGCCTAAGGAAGGGAAAGACCCCTTAGAACCCGGATCGTATAGACCTATCTCTTTACTATGCTCAGATGCAAAAGTCCTGGCAAAAATTCTTGCCACTAGGCTTCAAAAAATAATTCATAAGTTAGTCCACCCGGATCAAACAGGGTTTATCCCTCAAAGGTCAACAAGCGAGAATATAAGGAGGCTCTTCTTGAACTTACAAATCCCAATAGAAAACTCGGGTACTAGAGCTGTCATGATGCTAGATGTGGTGAAGGCATTTGACAGCCTTGAATGGGGATTCATCTGGCAGGTATTGAAAGTATTTGGCTTCGGTCCTTCGTTTAGCAGATGGGTAAAAATCTTATACAGCAACCCTAAAGCAAAGGTCAGAATTAACAATGTGCTTTCTAGCGAGTTCCGGTTGGAGAGAGGTACAAGACAGGGGTGTCCTTTATCACCCCTGATCTTTGCTTTGGCAATGGAACCAGTGGCCGCCGCTATAAGGCAGAATAGGTTTGTGGAGGGGTTCAAGAGAAAGACTAGGGAGGAGAAGATCGCGTTGTATGCGGACTATGTCCTTATTTTCCTGGGGAACACAGAAGGCTCACTTAGATAGGCGATGGGTGTCTTCTCAGATTTTGGGGGTGTCTCTGGCCTCACCATAAACTGGGAGAAATCTGTCTTGTTACCAATAGACCCTATTAAACAAGGTACCTTTCTGGAAGAAACCCCTTTAAAAAATAGTGGAGAAAACAAAATATCTAGGAATCCACATAACAAAAGAATTGGATAATTTCCTAAACAATAACTTAGTCCCTCTGCTGGCGAAATTTAAAAAAAAGATTGACATATGGAAGGGACTCCCACTGTCGGTAGCTGGAAGGTGCAATTTGGTCAAAATGTTGTGGTTGCCCCAGCTATTGTACATTTTGCACAACTCACCAGTATGGATCTATGGAAAATGGTTCAAAAAAATAGATATGCTCTTTAGAGGACTGGTGTGGAAGGGGGGGCATCCCAGAATAAGCCTGCAGACCCTACAGTTAGCAGTGGGTGAGGGGGGCATGGCGATCCCACATCCACGTAGCTATTTTTTGGCAGCCCAGCTGCAACATTTGAGACCAGGTAGTGGCCCTACGGGTAATAATAGCATGGGAATAATGATTACAGGAGCACCTCATAGGCGGGTTCTGGAGGTACTGGAGGCAAACTTGTTTGTTTACAGGACCCCCACAGTCAAACTAATGTTAAAACTCTGGAATTACATTAAGGGCCTGAAGGGTATGGAGGGTATAGCGAGGTGTATACCTCTTTGGGACAACAAGAACCTTCAGGAACTGACACGGATAGGAAAAATTAAGTCATGGGAGCTAAAGGGGATAACCAAACTAGAACAATTATATAATGGTAATATGTTAAAAACTTTTGCCTCTCTAAAGGAGGAATTTGACATCTCAAATCAGACATATTTTAACTACATACAAATCAGGCATGCACTGCAGGCCCAATTTGGAGAACAAGGCCCGAGCTGGAGTCAATCCCCTATTCCTCAAAAAATAGAGAGTACTGAGGGATCAAGAGGGCTAATAGCAGAATTTTATTAACATATCTGTAAAAATAGCAGGGAGGGGCCAGATAAACTTAAGTGTAGAAGGGAGTGGGAAAGAGATCGGGGGCCAATATCAGATACCCAATGGAAGGAGATATTGGAGGGGGGGTCACCAGGTCTCAGTATCACCTGCCCAGAAATTTTCACACTTAATGTTGCTACATAGGGCATATTATACTTCCAAAAAACTATTTAAGTGGGGAAGAAGGGTAGATGCTAAGTGCCCCAGGTGTCAAAATACAGGAGATTTGTTACATATGCTATGGAAATGCCCCAAATTATTTCGCTATTGGGCGGAAGTAGTTGAGACCATAAATAAGATTTTCAATCCAAGCTTCAAATTAGACCCGAAATTATGTATCTTGGGGGTGGGAGGGAACCTGGGCAACGGGAGGGATAAAATAAAAGCAGTGCGGAGATGCCTCTACCAGGCAAGAAAGGGAATAGCCAAGAGATGGCAGGCTGAGAAACCCCCTTCTGTAGACGACTGGTTTAGAACAGTGTGAGAAACAATAGGGAAAGAGAAGTTAGTTTATGTAAGGGGAGGGAATATAAAGGAATTTAAAAAAATCTGGAATCCCTGGTTGGCGAAGCTGGACCACCCTATATTGAGTATAGTGTAAAAGGGAAAGAAAGGAGGAAAGGAAGAGAGAAAAAGAGGAGGATAGGGAAATGTGTAGGCACTAAGATAAGAGTAGAAGTGTGTGTGTAAGAATCTATGATAAAGTGAGGGCTTGATATTGGGTTTATGTACTGGAGTAATGGGGGTTAAAATGGGAGAAAATTAGAGGAGCACTTCTTGTAGGATGGATTTATGCATTTCGTAGGGTATTAGGATGTTTTTTATTGCTTGCAACTTTGTATACTGTGAAATGTGACGTTTTTTTGTATAATTATGAATAAAAATTAAAAAGACAAATTATAAATGGCCCGATAAACCTAGGTCCCAGCTTCCGGGAGGGACAAGGGAGCCTCAGATTTGCCGAAGAGAGCCATACCTTATCTCCAACCTTAAACACAGGGTTCTTTCTTCTTTTGTCATACTGCTTTTTGTAATCCTCTTGGGTTCTTTGCATAGTTACGTGGAGGGTCTGATAGTTAGCCTGGATAGCGTTTATCCTGTCCTGAACTGCTGGAACTGAAGCCTCCGGAATGACATTTGACAGAAATGAGGGATGGAACCCGTAGTTGGCCCAAAAAAGGGATTGGTTGGTGGTTGCACGAATTGAATTATTATATGCGAACTCTGCACATGGGAGTAAGGAGATCCAATCGTCCTGGGAAAAAGAGCAGAAGCAGCGTACATATCGTTCTAAAGTTTGGTTTGTTCTTTTGGTTTGACCGTTGCTTTGGGGGTGATAGGCAGAAGATAGATGTATTTTAATTGACAGAATTTTGCAGAGCTCCTTCCAGAATCTGGAGGTAAATTGTACCCCTCTATCGGACACAATACTGTTAGGTAAGCCATGTAGTCTGACTATTTCTCTTATGAAAATATTTGCCGTGTCTGCGGCAGATGGTGTACCCATCATGGGCAAAAAAGTGAGCCATTTTGGACAGACAAGCCACGACTACCAGAATAGTTGTAAACTCTTCTGAGGGAGGTAACTCTACAATAAAGTCCATTGAAATTTCTTTCCATGGTTGCTCTGGTACTGGCAATGGACATAACAGACCCCAAGATTTAGCGTTGGACCCCTTATTCCGCTGACAGGTGGTGCAGGAGTTAACGTATTTCCTACAGTCAGACTTCAAAGACGGCCACCAAAAAGATCATTTGACCAGCTCCATTGTTTTTCGCACCCCGAAATGGCCAGCAGGTTGATGGTCATGCAGGGTCCTCAGGACTTGTATTCTGGTTTGCTGCGGGACAAAGAGTTTATCCTGGTAACGAAGGAACCCATTCAGGTTTCTTAGGGAAGATGCTTCTGGTTCTGAGCAGTGGGAGGAAGCCTGTCTGAGTGAGGAGCTCAGGTCGGGTTGGATCATAAGAAAGTTCTCTGGTGACAGGATGGTGCTGGGAGCCACCTCTTCGGAAGTATCAGAGAACATTCGGGACAGAGCATCTGCCTTTCCATTCTTGGATCCAGGGCAGAAGGTTATGTGGAAATTGAATCTGTCAAAGAATAGAGCCCACCAAGCCTGTCGAGGTCTTAACCACTTTGCAGTGCGAAGGTACTCTAGGTTCCTGTGGTCCGTGAATATCATTATGGGGTGAAAGGCACCTTCAAGGAGATATCTGCACTCCTCCAGAGCAGTCTTAATGGCCAAAAGTTCTCGATCACCCACATCATAGTTCCTTTCGGACTGGCTCATTTTCCGTGAAGAGAAGGCCACAGGATGCAGTAACAACTTAGGCCCCTTGCATTGAGACAGAACTGCCCCAGTGGCTACTTCAGAGGCGTCAACCTCCAGGATGTAACGCAGAGCGGGATCAGGTTGTTGTAGGATTGGGTCTGAGGTGAATAGAGACTTCAGCTTGTCGAAGGCAGATTGAGCTTCTGGAGACCACAAGAACCGAGCATGTAGATGGGTTACTTGGGTTACAGGCTAGATAATAAAGTCGTTTTTAACCCCCTTCTTGTCTGATGGAGTTGGCCAATCTAGGATTGCCTGCACTTTTTGTGGATACATGGCTACATCACCCAAGGAGATGATTAACCCCAGAAATTGTATGGACGCCTTTTCGAAATCACACTTCTCCGCTTTCACGTAGAGTTTTCTCAGTGTGTGTAGCACTGTCTTTACATGTGTTCGATGAAGCTCAAGGGTAGTTAAAAATATGAGGATATCATCCAGGTAGATGATGACGAAGAAATCTAGGTATTCACAGAAAATATCGTTCACAAAATGTTGAAACATGGCTGGGGCGTTGCATTGTCCAAAAGGCATTACCAAATACTCAAAACGTCCGAAGCGTGTTCTGAACGCTGTCTTCCATTCATCACCTTCTCGGATGCGAACGAGATTATAGGCCCCCCGTAGGTCAAGCTTAGTGAATATCCGGGCAGTACGGAATCTCTGGAAGAGTTCAGGAACGAGAGGGAGAGGGTAGCGGTTCTTTATGGTAATTTTGTTAAGTTCCCTGTAATCCACACATGGCCTTAGGGTTTTGTCCTTTTTTTCAACGAAAAAGATTCCAGCACCAGCAGGAGAGGAAGAGGGCCGGATGAAGCCTTTTTCTAAGTTTTCATCAATATATTGACGTAGGGTTCCTAATTCCATCCGAGAGAGGGGAAATATACGTCCAAACAGAATTTCGGCCCCAGGGAGTAATTTGATCGGACAGTCATATGGCCTATGTGGAGGTAGAACATCAGCTTTTTTCTTATCAAAGACATCCGAAAATTCTTGATAGGCTGGTGGCACATTTGGGTAACTGACAGATACAGGTTGAACTGACAGACAACTGGTAATGTCCCTGAGGCTAGGAGCTAGGCAATGCTGCAAGCAGTAAGGAGAGTTGAATACAATTTCTCTCTTGACCCAGTTGATCTGAGGGTTGTGTGCTTGGAGCCAAGGAGTACCCAGGATGACTGGAAACATGGGTGAGCTCAGGACGTCAAAATGTATGAACTCCTGATGGCCATCAGGAGTAGTGACAGAGGAGCAGTCTCTTGGGTAACAGGATCAGAACTAGGCAGGGTACCATCGGCCAGGAGAACTTCAAGCCTACGTTCCTTGGGGAGCAAGTCTTTTTGCCAGGTTCAGGTCCAGGAAGCAGCTGCATGCCCCGGAATCAACTATGGCCTGCAGCTGAATGCTCTGTTCCGCCAACTGCAACATAATGGAAAGGACAAGGTGGGAAGCGGGAGTTCGAGACCTGGAAATACACTGGGGTGTATTTGAGTGGCTTGCAGCGCCTAAATGGCACAGTTCCACAGGAAGTGTCCATCTCCTCCGCAATAAAGTCATAAGTTGGCTTGACGCCAACGTTGTTTCTCCCCAGGGGTCAATGCAGCTTGCATCATACTAAATGGGCATAACCCCAGTCTCTGGAATAGGTGTACAGAAAGTCTGACCGTTTGGCCTGGCGCTCCCGTAGACATCTATCCAACTGGATGGCCCGTTGAATGAGACCCTCAAGAGTAGTAGGAATACCACTTCTGGCCAATTCATCCTTGAGGGATTCAGAAAGTCCTAAATGGAACTGATGTTTTAAAGCAGCCTCATTCCAGCCTGTATCTGCAGAACCGATGGAAGTCAACGGTGTAGTCCTCCACTGGCCGCCGTCCCTGCCGTAGAGAATGCAGAGCGGCTTCAGCGGTGGCTGTGAGCTGGGAGTCCTCGTAGAGCTGTGACATGGCTGCGAAGAAGGTGTCCACTGTGCAGATAACTTTCTTTTCATTCCCACAAGCTGTGGGCCCATGCCTGGGGATCACCAGATAAGAAATAAGGAACCCAACTTTAATAGTTTCAATGGAGAAAGTCTGGGCCAGATATAGCAAACAGGCATTTTTAATAGATCTGAACTTTAATCAATCTCCAGTGAATCGCTCAGGAGTTGGTACTTGTGGTTCTGGGAGGCGGGATCATCACCGTAGGGGTAGTTGGTTCCATTAATAGCTGTAGCCTACCCTCTAAATGCAGGTATCCTTCCTGTAGTTTTTTAACTACTTGAGTAAGGGTAGAAGAATGTTGGCACAAAGTCTCTACAGGGGACACACCTCTGCCGGCCTCAGTCATGGCTGGATTATACTGTCAAGTCTAGGGTGCGAGGCCGGATTGCTGAGAGGGCGCCCCTTGCGACTAAGTGCAGCGTATCCCTGGGAGTGAGACAGGGAGTATGGTGCCCAAAGGTGCACAGATTGACTAATGCTGTTTGCTGGGTAGCTGGGTTACTGAGGGCAGCTGGGGTGCGCTGGTAAGGCAGATTGGGCAGCTGTGCGTGAAAGGAAACCAGTGGAGCAACCAGGAACAGGGTCAAACCAGGCCAGGGATCATACACAACAGGATCAGTCCGAGAAGAGGTACAACAGGATAAATCAGGAACAGAGTCTGTAGCCAGTCCAGGGGTCAAACACCGTGTGGACAAGCGAAGGTACAGGCGTGCAGACGGGAGTGTAGTCAGGTCCAAGCTGGGGGTTGGTGCAGGCGGAGAGCAGGAAGAGTCAGGCAAGCCAAGTAGTCAACAGGAATCAGATACAGGCAGCAGGTACAGGGGACACAAGAAGCGGATGATAATCCAGCAACCTGCATACCACTGCAGCAGGCTTAAATGGACCAGAAGGCACCAACCACTGTCACTGTGCGCACCCGTCGTCGCGAGCATGTGCCCGGGGATTCGCCTGGTGCAACCATGGCGGTTACTGGCAGGATTGCCAGTCCTACGGCTATTTCCCTGACACTTGCGCTCCTTGCAACGCCTTCTTTAAGTTTATATGGGGCCAGGTCAAACTGAGACTAAACATATACTTACTTTATAAACCTAAAACACAAAAAGGGCTGGGGATGCTAAACATCACCTATTACAAAGCAGCACAGATAGCTCCCCTTGCTGAACTGTTTGCGAGTAAGGCCACACCTCTCTGGCCCCTTATCGATGTAGTAGATGCTGACCTGGTCCTACACTTTACCCTGGCTCCCCCCTCAACTACGCCCTAAACCTTGTCCTGTCCCACACCCTTGTGCTATAGGACTATTAAATATTCGCCCTGATATCTCCACACCTTCTTCTTGAAATATTTAACTGCCCTTTATTGCCCCCAGGTCTGGAGAGTCCTCGGAGCTACCATTGGTGGTGTAGCAAGGGTTTATTGATTCGGTCTTTATTGTCATTTCAAAGCATCCTCACCTTTCAACACCTCAAGGATACATATGACATCCCAGATCCTGAGAAATTCCATTATCTCCAAATCTGCCATCTGCTGGAATTCCTGACAAAAAACCATCACTGGTCAACGACCGCGACGGCATTTGAAACCAGATGCCGGATGTCCCTCACAACCCAAGGTCTTGTCTATTATATTCTTCCATACTAAACTCTCACTTGTGTGTCCCATTTTACTGCTCTAACTGGGAGAGGGACTTTGGTGCCTCCTGAGACTTGTAAAAAAATCTGGGATGCATTTTTTTGTTCCTCCTGTAATGTAATAACTTTAGAAAACTCATTCAAAGTCTTTTCCCGTTGTACTTTACCCCGGCTTCAATTGCTAAATGCCTCCTTACCTACCCCCCCACATGTTTTAGGGGACGCTTAGACCTAGGAGACATGAAGCATATATGGTGGACATGCCCTAAGGTCCAACTGTGGATAAGGGTCTATAACATGGTCAATTCGGTGTTTAGGCATATAAATTTGTGAAAAGATCCTTGGGAGGCGCTCCTACACAAACTGATAGAAGGTGCTACCAAGAGCATACTCTAGTAACCCATATATTTGTGTCCGCGAAACAGATTGCAAAAGCATGGACGACGCAGATTCTCAACTTCGACTAAGTGAAAAGTCGGGTGCACGGTACTCTGGTGAATGAGAAATTGACAGCGACATTAAAGGAGAAGTCCAGCCTGAGTTTGTTTGGCTATGCTTCTCCTATGGGTCACAGGAGTGAAATTCGTTTTGCACTCCTGTGACACGTTTTCAGCAGAGAGCGTGCTGAAGTCCGGGACTGACAGCTTTCCACAGTTTTTTTTTCTTCTCTTCCTGCTCCTTTTTCTCTCACCTTTCCATTTTTCTTCCCCGATTCTCAGTACCTTAATATTTCCATTTTTGCTTATAAGTTAGAGCGTGTACCTCTTCTTCGCAATTCCAGGAAGGACTCTGATATTTGCTTAACACAATGCTGCATGGACCAATTGTTCTTTATTCCTACATCATTGTTTAATGTCCACCATCTGCTGAGAGAAACTTTTGAATTTGTTCCCACTTTCATATAGTACTTTTGGCTTTGTAACTGTCTACTCTCCTTATTTCTAATATTACAATTCAAGTGAAAGAAAATACACAGCCTACTCCTCCCCCCAAGTTCTGCTACATGAGATGACCAGAGACTGCAGACATGCTACAGGAGATGACCAGAAAACCTTCAGCAATGCACAGCTTTACAATTGAATATCACAGCTCAGATTTTCAGGAGCACGGTCAGGCATTCTATTGGGGGGGGGGGGGGGGGGCGGGGGTGATTTCCTGGCCAGATGGGTTCATACACTTTCAGAGGTCCAGGGGCTCCCACTCCAATCTCGGCTCTCTGCAGCCACTTCCTACTGAGCATACAGACTGCATGAGGCGGGGTAAGAGTGTCAGTGGAGAGGCCCTGTCCTCTCTGGCTGGGGCATACAGAGGTCCGGGGTTCCCACTCCGATTCCAGAGCAGTGTGGGGTCAAGCAGCAGCTGCTTTGGGCCCCCCAACCAAGATTGGGCCCGGGGCAGCTGACCAGTTTGCCCCACGTTAAAGTGGCCCTGAGAACACCAGGCACAAAACAAGAGCACATCCTAGGGGCAGCCCCTACTCGTGGCAGCTCAGTCACACAGCAGTACATAAGGAAATAACCGGTCACAGAAACAACAACCATAGGGGTGGGTGCTGTGTCCTTCAATAAACACAGAGAAAAAGATTTAATGGCGAGTACAAACAAAATGATTATGTTCTCTTCCATTCATTGAAGGAAACAGTGTAGCTCTTGAAACCAGGTGTCAGGTTTCAGCAGCTGAGACCAGATATATGTAGCTACACGTGGAAACAGACCAAACAATGTAGATATCCTTAATCACTTCCTACCCGCCATATAGCAGAATGACAGCCGGAAAGTGGTTGTATTATCCTGACTGGCCGTCATCTGACGTCCAGCAGGATAAGCTGTGGGGGCGCACAGCACGGCGATCGGTGGTGTGATGTGTCAGTTTGACACACCGCATCTCCGATCCTGGTAAAGAGCCTATGACGTAGGCTCTTTACCATGTGAAGAGCTGTGTTCAATCACAGCTCATCACATGGTAACCAGGAAGTGCAGTTTATCAGCTTTTCCTCTACTCGCGCTGACAAGGGCACAAGTAGAGGAGAGCCGATTGGCTGCTCTCCTGACAGAGGGTTCTGTGCTGATAATCAGTGCATTGATTATCAGTGCAGACCCATTAAGGATGCCCACTAGAGACCACCAGGGATGCCTATCAGTGCCAATTAGTGCCCATTAGAAATGCTAATCTGTGCCCATCAGTGATGCCTGTCAGTGCTGCATATCAGTGCCATCTATCAGTGGCACCTGAGTGCCCATCAGTGCCTCATCATCAGTGAAGGAGAAAACATATTTACAGAGTCTTAGAACAGAAACAAAGAAAAAAAAAATTTTCCTCTTTTTATTTGTAGCGTAAAAAATAAAAACCCCAGTGGTGATCAAATACCACCAAAAGAAAGCTCTATTTGTGAGAAAAAAATTATAAATATTTTGATTGGGTACAGTGTTGCATGACCACGCAATTGTCATTCAAATTGCAACTGCACTGAAACCTGAAAATTGGCCTGGGCAGGAAGAGGGTGAAATTGCCCTGTATTGAAGTGGTTAGCAGTGAAACACACACAAGCAAACAGTGAACATAAACAAACCCCAAAGACAAAATAACTGATGAACAGACTATATACAAAATATATACAATATGAAGGACAAGGGTAACAGGGAATACAGGGATGCAAGGAAGAGGGGATCAAGACTAGGTACTAGGGCAGAGAGCAGGAGCAAGGCAGCAGGGTACAGGGTGCAAGATAGCTCAGGATAACAAGAAACACAGGAACAAGGATCTGGCAGCAACGAAGCACTCAAAATAGTGATGCACTGGGCAAAGGGAGGAGCAACCCTAAATAGTTACCTAGCAGCTGAACACAGGTGTGGCTGATCATTAAAGCCTGCTGCCTACTGGTGGGCACTGGAACTGCAGCAATCAGCCCAGAGCACCATAGTTCCACCAGCAGGTGAATGCAATCTTTACAGAATTCCCCACCTTAAGGAGCAGCGTCCGGACGCACCATAGGGCCCCACCCCCAGGATCTGCAAGCCAACTGGGTACCCCGCTGCCAAGGTCTAAAGGCTGGGTGAGAACCCTAAAACTGGCTCGGTCAGATCCTTAAGGAGGTGCAACATTGAAGGCTTATTCTTAAAAGCAGCCTGTGTCCCACTGCTGGGACACTGAAGGATGCCTGAATGCTTAATGCCTGAGCCCTGGTCCGTGCAGGTATGCCAGGGTATCCCATAACAGCTGGACCTTCTCTCTGTTGCTAGAGACTGCTCTGTATTTTACCTGTTTTACAAATCTTTTCTTTATAAAAAAAACATTACAAGACATAACATTCAAAAATCACATATAAAATTTAACATTCCCAGAGTATTCAAACTGAAAAACATTTGGAATACCCCCGACATACATACAATTCCAAGAGTCTCTCAAACATCAAAAAAAAAAAGAAAAAGAAAAAGGGGGGGGGGTGTTGAGGGGAAGGGAGGAATTAAAAAAAAAAAAAAAAAATAATTATATATATATATATATATATATATATATATATATATATATAAATATAAAAACTAATGTAGAAAGGGAGGACCAGGGTCCTACTAGGAATCTCCCCAATATCACCTAACAAAAATACCCATTCCCTTGATCTCCAGCTGCTAAACTTGCTGCAAACAAAGCGTACTCTTTCTGTGTTCCCTTTACTAAGTGTTTGACCAACCACATTTGCCACTATTCTAACGCAAAAAAAAAAAATTGTATCCATTCCCTCAATCTCCAACTGATAAAGTCACTACAAATACACACCCTCTTTATTAACCATAAAGGACCATAAACCCCTAAAAAGCGTGAATTATTTATATATTGTAGATTAAAGGGGTGAATCCCAAGATATCTGCATAAAGCGGTCACTCGGATTCCACCCCAATTCCTTTGTTCCCTTTTTAAATATGTAGCCACATTTACACTATTCTATCCCAGTGGAGAAAAAAAAACAAAAAAAACGGGGGGGGGGGGGGGGGGAGAAGGGAGGAAGGAAGAGAGGTTGAGGGGGGTTGTCAGGGGCGAGCAGGAAATGGAGACAGTCAGGCGAAAACTTCCCTAAGCCAATCCTTCAGTCTGTATTTTCTTTACATTCCAATATTTTGGGATTAAAGCTTTCACTGCATTTAACAGAAATGGGGTAATAGCTACTTTATATTTTTTCCTTGATTCGCTTGTGGCATGAAACAAACATTGCCAGGAATCTTGCCTAACATCAACATTACTGATCTTCTTAATTAAGCTCATGTCACAACCCACCTGTACCAACCGCAGGGGTCCTGGTGGCCTGTGTCACCCCGTGTGAGTATAGTGAGGCCTTTAGCACATGTCTGATGGCATCCTCATATCAAGATGGCAGCACCGAAGTGCTTCCTGTTATAGACAGCAATTGCATCACTTCCAGCACACCCTCCGGAGGTCATTTCCTGTTTAATCACTAAACATCTGAGGAGAGGGAGGGAGCAAGCTTGCTGTGTGATAGTGCTGCCTGCCCTTCTGCTTAGAGTATTGGACTTTCCTGGTGCCTCCCATGTCAGCATACCCATGGTTGGTTGCTCCGCCCTCTACCAACCCACAGGACCATTTTAACTCTATAAAAAAAAAAAAAAAAAAAAAAAAAAAAAAAAAAGAGTTCCTCCCCTTAGTCAGTATCCTTTCGGGGAGGATCCAGCCTCCTCAAAACTGCATGAGTTGGATATAGCCAGATCCCTAAGTCACTACTTAAATTTGATGCAGCAGTTCAGGAAAGATCAACAGCTATTTGTCATCCCCAAGGGTGCCAGAAAGGGAATGGCAGCATCTAAGACGACCTTAGCAAGCTGGATTGTAAGGTTAATCCAAAGAGCATATCGGGCTAGTGGTCTCCCAGTTCCAGATGCGGTCAGTGCGCACTCAACGCGTGGAATAGCCTCCTCCTGGGCAGCCTTGGCGCGGGTCTCCCCTGAGACAATTTGTCGAGCGGCCAGCTGGTCGTCCTTCAGCACGTTCATGTCCCACTATAGTGTGGACCCAGCAGTCCTTACTTCCCGAGAGTTTGGGGAAAGGACTTTGCAGTCATCTGTACTGTAGCTTTTTTGTTTAATTAAATTGCTTTATTGCAGTACCCTCCCTGTAAGCGAGTTATTTACCATGGGTATACTGACATGGGAGGCACCAGGAAAACAGAAAATTGAATACTTACCTTTCCGTAATTTTCCTTTCCTGGTGCCTGCCCATGGCAGCATACACCCTTCCTTCAATGATCCTTAGCGTTATGAGATCTAGTTACAAGAATACTGACTAAGGGGAGGAACTCTTTTTTTTATAGAGTTAAAATGGTCCTGTGGGTTGGTAGAGGGCGGAGCAACCAACCATGGGTATGCTGCCATGAGCAGGCACCAGGAAAGGAAAATTACGGAAAGGTAAGTATTCACTTTTCCGTTTTCCCTTTCGTGCCACATTTTTTGAAATTGTGCTGGATTCACTTCCAGAGTATCCTTATCTAAGGTGTATACCCCTGCTATTGGGCTCCCTATACCCAAACACTGACAGCTCAGCACTTCTTTCCAATATAACTGAATCAGAGGACAAGACCACCATATATAAGCATGTGTTCCCTCGCCCCCACAATCTCTCCAACACAAAGTTGATACATCTACATTAACCACTTGCCGACCGCTGCACGCCGATATAAGTCAGCACAATGGCAGCGGTGGGCAAATGGGTGTACCTGTACGTCCCCTTTAATTGTCAGGGTTAGTGGGCGCGCATGCCCGCCGTGTACAGCGTGACCGCGCCCACGGGACCGGCGGATTCGATGTCCGCCGGTCTCCCGGCGATTGTGTCACGAAGCCACAGGACGGGGAAGTGCCTATGTAAACAAGGCATTTCCCCGTTCTGCCTTGTGTCATGACAGAGATCACTGCTCCCTGTCATCGGGAGCAGTGATCGCTGTCATGTGAGTTGTAGTCCATCCCCCCCACAGTTAGAATCACTCCCTAGGACACACTTAACTCCTTCATCGCCCCCTAGTGGTTAATCCCTTCCCTGCCAGTGTCATTTACATAGTAATCAGTGCATTTTTATAGCACTGATTGCTGTAAAAAAGACAATGGTCCCAAAAATGTGTCAAAAGTGTCCGATGTGTCCGCCATAATGTTGCAGTCATGATAAAAAAAAAAACACAGATTGCCGCCATTACTAAAAAAAAAAAAGAATAATAAAAATGCCATAAAACTATCCCCTATTTTGTAGATGCTATAACTTTTGAGCAAACCAATCAATATACAATTATTGCAATTTTTTTTTAACCAAAAATATGTAGAAGAGTACATATCGGCCTAAACTGAGGAAAAAAATAGTTTTTTTTATATATTTTTGGGGGATATTTATTATAGCAAAAAGTAAAAAATATTGTGTTTTTTTCAAAATTGTCACTCTTTTTTGTTTATGGCGCAAAAAATAAAAATCGCGGAGGTGATCAAATACCACCAAAAGAAAGCTCTATTTGTATGTAAAAAAAAAAAAATTTAGTTTGGGTATAACGTCGCACGACCGCACAATTGTCAGTTAAAGGGACGCAGTGCCAAATTGCAAAAAGTGCTCTGGTCAGGAAGGGGGTAAAATCTCCCGGGGCTAAAGCGGTTAATCTTGTGTAATTTTGATGGAACATAGTACCGTTTTGTTAACAATTTACACCGTATTTGCTGGTGTATAAGGCGAGTGGGCATATAAGACTACCCCCTAATTTTCCCATTAAAACATAGGTTTTGGGCTATACTCACTGTATAAGACTAACCCCCCGTTTCTCAGTCAGTGTGGGAACTACCAGGGTCACAACAGTCGCACTTGTCGCACCTGGCAAATCCCACCACTGTAAGTGGGCCCCAGGACCGCATGAAAGACTTCCGGTCTGGCACCTGGTGTAGCGGCTGCCGGTTCTCTCACCTCTGATACTTGGCTCCAGTGACTGGCTCACAGCTTGTGCAGGGTGTTTCTGTTCCCACGCGCTGCGATTACACTGTACGGCATCTCTCCCTCTCTCCCCCCTTCCTCCCACAAACACACGGACTGAAGTCTCATCCCCCTTTTCCTCGGCTCTGATGTCACAGACAGTAGAAGGAGGGGTAGGAGAATGGACACAGCATCAACAGAACTAGACGTGCTGATCTGAGGTTTGTATGATCCGTTGTACACCTCAGATCAGGACGTGTTGATCTGAGGTAATCAGCACACTGATTATCAGCACAGCCCCCATCAAATGTACCAATAAGCTGCCAATCTGTGCCCAGTCAGTGCCCCATCATAACCCCCTGCCAGTGCCCAATAAAGTGCCGATCAGTGCCCACCATAGTGCCAATTAGTGTCCATCACAGTGCCAGTCAGTGCCGAGTTTTAACACCTATCACTACCCAATCAGTGCTGCCCATCAGTGCCATCTATTAGTGTCTATCAATGCCACCTGTCAGTGGCAATCTGTGCTGCCTATCAGTGCCGCCTGTCAGTGTCCATCAGTGCCGCCTGTCAGTGTCCATCAGTGCCGCCTGTCAGTGCCCACCAGTGCCGCCTGTCAGTGCCCACCAGTGCCGCCTGTCAGTGCCCATCAGTGCCGCCTGTCAGTGCCCATCAGTGCCGCCTGTCAGTGCCCATCAGTGCTGCATATCAGTGCCACCTATCGGTGCCCATCAGTGTTGCATATCAGTGCCTATCAATTCTACATATCAGTGCCTCCTCATCAGTGCCACCTTATCAGTGCCAACTCAGTGCCCATCGGTGCTGCCTCTTCAGTGCCGACTCATCAGTGCCTGTCAGTGAAGGAGAAAACAAAATTTTTTAACAGAAACAAAGAAAAACTTTTTTCTTTTCAAAAATGTTGGTCTTTTTTAGTTTGTTTAGCAAAAAATAAAAACCGCAGACGTGATCAAATACCACCAAAAGAAAGCTCTATTTGTAGGAACAAAATGATAAAAATTTCATTTGGGTACAGTGTTGCATGACCACGCAATTGTCATTCAAAGTGCGACAGCACTGAAAGCTCAAAATTGTCCTGGGCAGGAAGGGGCGAAAGTGCCTGGTATTGAAGTGGTTAAGGAACATCTTATTCTCCTTCCCTGATGGGAAGTAATTTATAACTGAGAGAGGCATTAAAGGACTGTTATGTTGCCAAGACATACTTTTGAGTAAGTTATCCCAGGATCCCAGGACTGGAACCATGTCCTGTGGTGATGAGACCAAGATAAACTTATTTATCTTGTAGTAGTGAGTATACAGCTTGTATAACAGTGTAAATTTGCTGTCCCCTCAAAATAACTCAACACACAGCCATTAATGTTGAAACTACTGGCAACAAAAGTGAGTACACCCCTAAGTGAAAATCTCCAAATTGGGCCCAAAGTGTCAATATTTTGTGTGGCCACCATTATTTTCCAGCACTGCCTTAACCCTCTTGGGCATGGAGTTCACCAGAGCTTCACAGGTTGCCACTGGAGTCCTCTTCCACTCCGCCATGATGACATCACAGAGCTGGTGGATGTTAGAGACCTTGCTCTCCTCCACCTTCTGTTTGAGGATGCCCCACAGATGCCCAATAGGGTTTAGGTCTGGAGACATGCTTGGCCAGTCAATCACCTGTACCCCAGCTTCTTTGGCAAGGCAGTGGTCATCTTGGAGGTGTGTTTGGGGTCGTTTTGTTGGAATACTGCCCTGTGGCCCACTCGCCGAAGTGAAGGGATCATGCTCTGCTTCAGTATGTCACAGTATATGTTGGTATTCATGGTTCCCTCAATGAACTGTAGCTCCCCAGTGCCGGCAGCACTCATGCAGCCACAGACCATGACACTCCCTCCACCATGCTTGACTGTAGGCAAGAATAATTTGTTCTGCATGGACTTTAATGGGATGCAATACCACATGCGGCCAGAGGCGGAGGGCCTCGGAAACGTCTGAAAAGGCCTGAGCACACTTCGGCTGACCTCGGCAAACCTCGTAAAGACTCCGTTCACAAGCCTTTCCGAGGTTTGCCGAGGTCAGCCGAACTGTCCTTGGGCCTTTCCGTGCATTTCCGAACACCGACGATTGGCGCTGTTCGGCTCCGGCACCCCCCACCTCAGGCCAAACCGCCTCGCAAAACCGAGTTAGGATTTTTAGAAATACAGTGCTCGTTTTGCGAAACGCTCGTTAACCGCGTTACGCGCAAACCGTGGTTCCACTGTACTGTGTGTGTATCTATAATTAATATATATTATATATATATATATATGCACACAATTCATATGTTTACGGTTGCACCCCAAATATGTAAGAAAATTTGGACTTGGCCTTAAAATTGGACCCACTGCACCTGCTGCAACAATAAACCTATTACACCATTGTCATTCTGTGCTTTGGGATATGTGTACTACATTTCAAAAACCATTCCTTTGACTTGCACGGTTTACTGTGGGACCTTATATAGACAGGTGTGTGCCTTTCCAAATCATGTCCAATCAACTGAATTTACCACAGGTGGACTCCAATCAAGTTGTAGAAACATCTCAAGTATTATCAGTGAAAACGGGATGCACCTGAGCTCAATTTAACAGAATACGAATGTACATGTGATTTTTTTTATTCTTAATTTGCAAAGATTTAAAACAAACTTCTTTCATGTTGTCATTATGGGGTATTGTTTTTAGAATTTTGAGGAAAATAATGCATTTAATCCATATTGGAATAAGGCTGACATAACAAAATGTGGAAAAAGTGAAGCTCTGTGTATACTTTCCGGAAAAGGGGGTACAAAGCAGAAAATTGAGACCCAGAACAAATATGTCCAGTCCTCAAATAGGATGCAGGCAACCTCAGAAGCAGAGAAGACTATGTAGAGCAAAAGTGGAAAAAAAACATTTCCATATGTCCCTCACAACAGGGGGCACAGACCCACGAAGAGCCCCATATGACAAAATAAGGGAAGGGGAGAGAATGAAAGAGACTCGCCATCTACATGCTGCAAGACTGAGGAGTAAAAATCCTCTCAGCAGGTGTATCGTCTGAGTGCAAATTCAATACCTAGATTTAGGTGTTAAATCATCAGGAGGTGCCCCCACTCCCACAGCACCCACATCTACCATGGCTGCCGGTGCTCCCCACAATGAAGATGGCCAGCGGTGTGAAGCTGCATGTTCTCAGAGTAGCCAGAGACACCGCCTCCACACAGCATCGGCAGCCAGGGCACTGCCAAGATGGCAACCAGCACAGGGATTCTTTAAGTTGGCCGCCATAGAGAGTTCCCAACTAGATAATCGCCTGTTGAAGACCACAGCAATATGGCTGCTGATTTGAGCTGCTGCAAGATGGCCATCGACAGTGGCTGCTCTCAGGCCCCACTTGCCATGCCTATTTGTGAGCATAAACATTAACTTGCCATTTTTTTGCATTCATTCTTAGTTTAATCATGTGCATTCTTAATATAAATTTGTAATGCAGGGATCACCTTTACTAATTTCCATAATTGTTGCTCATTTCACCCTTCAGTATTGGCGGTCTCTTAACAGATCTATTTGCCCTAACATTTTCTAGCGTGTCCTTTCTATTGCAATACACTTTATAGAGTGCAGTCACACTTGCAAATGCACCCTACTGGCAATCACATGCGAGAACCCCTGCAAGTGTTCCAGCGATTAGCTGCAAGTAGGCAGCCCCATTAAAAGTAAATCAGCGGTTGCAAGCTCTCGCAGCTAATTGCGCCCACTCGCATGTAATCGTTCATACTGCGTTCACAGCAAATTGATCGCCCCTGGATGCAGGGAGTGGGAACAATTGGCTGAAAGAGCTGGCAAGCTCTAATTGCTTTCAATGGGACAGGCTATTTGCAGCCAATTGCCAGAAACCCTGCTAGGGTTCTCGCATGTGATCACTGGCAGGGTGCAATTGTAAGTGTGAATGCATTCTTAGAGACAGTTGCGAGTATTTATACCATCCCTTAATACAGTACACCCTCCTTCAGACTAACCTTGGCATATGGTTTGGGTACCACTAAAAACTGAGACCAAACCAACCTTTCTCAAGTCCTTAAGTAAAATTGAATAGTAAAAAAACAAACAAAAAAAATGGGGGCTGCCATTGCTCTATCTTGGAACAAACATACAGCTGCTTAGAAAAATACTGAAGCCATTGCATAAGCATGAGAGCAAGGTAACAAGCCTTTTCAAAAGGTGGGGTCAACAGGGACAGCCTTCACATTTCTGTCACAAAAGGTTTTCTTCAGGCTGGGTTCAAACTGCAGTACGGAGCGGCTCACAGCAGGGGTCCGGTGGGTCCCTGTTCACTGGTTTAAGTCCGAATTCAGTCCGAATTTTTGGCTGAATTCAGACCTGAAACGGACCAGAAGACACACAGGACTCCTGCGCATTTCACAACGGAGCCGCTCCGGAGATGTGAGAGACGGTCACAATCTCCTGACATGGGAATTGGATGCAGAGAAACCTGCATACAATTCGCACTAGTGTGAACCCAGCCTTATGCTTTGCTTTTAGCCAAGTTCCTGCATGTTACAGCATCCCAAAAAGTAAAGACTTGGAAGTCCACCCCATCAACCTAATAGTTTACCACAGATTCTACTTCTTCTATTAATCAAGAAAGTTGGGTCATGCTTTGCTTTTTGAAGGAGTTAGGACTACCTGGTCCACCATATGCCAAATCCTGCAAACAGGTATACAAACTATGAAGAAATATTGGCAACAAATGATTTTATCCTTCCTGATGAACTTTCCCTATTGATGCCTTCCTGCATTGCCATCCTTGCCTACTCAATGGGCTGTTTTCAGGATAATGTGATGAGCAATACCACCTATCTCTGCAAGTTGTAAATGTGGGTGCTCAGGCTCTAGCATTCTTTTTCCAAGACTCATTGCACTCCTTTTAGCTACAGTAACCTAGTTCCCTAAGAGTTTCATACTTCTATACTTTAGTTTGTATTGGTTAGGGAAGCCCTAAAAGCTAATGCAAGTTTTTCTGGAATTTCATTAGTTACCGTTATATCATATTTCAATAGTGTATTCCAGTACTTATAGATGTGTGATAATAAATAAGAACAAGGAAAAAAGGAATTTTTGACTTGACCAGTACTCCACTATATGGAATTTATGGATGAGTGGTCATGGACCCTGGGTTTTAAGGCTGGACACTGATAAGCTTTTGAGAACAACCCCCCTGGCCATCCCCCATAACCAAAATCCACTCCGTAAGTCCTCAGTTTTGTGGCAAGCACTTGAAAGTAACACAGGAAAGAAGGGTGGCCTATGTTCTGTACTCTAAGATATGGAATCGATATGAAGTCAAAATTCACTTTAAGCGTACAGTACAGCAGTGTTCTCATCCTTTTACGGTGATGTACCCCTGCAGGTCTAAACAACATTTCCTAAGTACCCCTCTCTCAAGAAAGTAATTTCTCTTGTTTAGGTGTCATGGTTTCTATGTGTGTGTAATGTCAGTATGTGTTTGTGATGATTTCTGTGTGTGTTTGTGATGTTCTTTGTTCTGTGCAATATCATTGTATGTGTGCATGCTGCAATGACAGATACACACACATATATACTGATAGATAAACCCACACAACCACAAATTAACACAATGACACCCACACATACAATCCCAAATTAACACATTGACACCCACACAATCCCAAACTAACACACTTGCAGACACACAAGTACCCACAAAATCCCAAATTAACAGACTGGCAGCCACAAACACATTGTCAAATTAATACACTGGCAGACACACATAACCCCACATTAACACATTCAGAGATACACACAATCTCAAATTAACACACTGGCAGACACACAAACGCACACAGAATTCCAATTTAATACACTTGCAGACACACACGCGTAATCCAAAATTAACACACAGGTAGACACATGCACGCGCATGAAGCTTACCGGTGCAGTGCCCACCAAATGCAGCCTACCAGTGCTGCATCCACCAAATGCAACCTCATCAGTGCAGTGTCCACCAAATGCAACCTCATCAGTGCAGTGCCCACCAAATGCAACCTCATCAGTGCAGTGCCCACCAAATGCAACCTCTTCAGTGCAGTGCCCACCAAATGCAACCTCTTCAGTGCAGTGCCCACCAAATGCAGCCTCATCAGTGCAGTGCCCACCAAATGCAGTCTACCAGTGCAGTGCCCACCAAAATGCAGCCTCATCAGTGCAGTGCCAACCAAATGCAGTCTCATCAGTGCAGTGCCCATTAAATGCAGCCTACCAGTTCAGTGCCCACTAATTGCAGCCTACCAGTGCAGTGCCCACCAAATGCAGCCTACCAGTGCAGTGCCCACCAAATGCAGCCGTATCAGTGCAGTGTCCACCAAATGCAGCCTACCAGTGCCTGGATCACCCGCTGTGTCACGGAGCTTGGATTTGAATTGCCCGCCCAGATGGCTGCTATAACATCCTGGCTCCTGTAATACACGTCACACTGATTCAATTTCCCGGCATTGGATCAGGGTTCCGTCTATCACAAGAGCAGGTCTAGAAGGCGAGACTTTATCGCAGCGGCTGCTCGGGCATTTCAGACCCAAATCTCTTTGACACAGTGGGAGATATCCGCTGTGTGTCCCACACACACACACAAGGAGGAGGAGGAGGAGGGAGGGGAGGAGGACCGTTGGTGTCACCTGGTATGGTAAAACATGGATAAACCAGCCCCCTCCATCAGTACAGACCCCCCCCTCAGGATAAACCACCCCACTCCATTAGTGCAGACCCCCCCTCCATCAATACAGACCAACCCCCCACCCCCTCAGGATACCCCCCTCCATCAGTGCAGACCTCCCCTCAGGACAACTCCCCCCTCCATCAGTGCAGACCCTCCCTCAGGACAACCTAACCTCCATCAGTGCAGACCCTCCCTCAGGACAACCTAACCTCCATCAGTGCAGACCCTCCCTCAGGACAACCCAACCTCCATCAGTGCAGACCCCCCTCAGGACAACCCCTCCTTTCATCAGTGCAGACCCCCCTCAGGATAAAACCCCATCCATCAGGCAAACCCCCCTTCATCAGTGCAGACCCCCCTCAGGATAACCCCCCCATCAGGCAACCCCCCCCCTCAGTGCAGACACCCCGACTCCATGATAACTCCCCTCCATCAGTGCAGACCCCCCTTCCTCAGGATAACCCCCCTCCATCAGGATAACCCCCCTCAATCAGTGCAGACCCACCTCAGGATAACCCCCTCCATCAGTGTAGACCCCCCTCTCTGTCCATCTCCACCAGTACAGACCCCCCTCCCCTCATGCACCTGGGTGGTGGAGGAGTCAGTGTGCAGCCGCCCGGAGAGTTGCTTGTTCAGACTGTCACTCTTCGGGCGGCTGCGGCAGGCTTGTGTATTTGTTAAAGGAGCCGCAGCAGGAGTGAGCGAGGAGTCTCACTCAGAGCGAGCGTAGCGCCATGTTTTGGCTATAGAGCCCTGCCTCCAGGACCCTCCGCTGCCCTCGGAATAGTGTCACCCCTCTGCGGGTGTCATCCAGGTGCTGGCCACGCCCCCACAGCGATGCCACTGAGCCGCCCGAAGAGTTGCTTGCTCAGACCGTCACTCTCCGGGCGGTGGACTTGTGTATTGTGAAAGGAGGCAGCCACAGCAGGAGTGAGATTGAGGAGTCTCACTCAGCTCTAGGTGGTGTATGCCCCCAGGTGTATACGTGCCATGGGTTGAGAACCATTGTAGTACAGGATATGGGCTGAGTAATCAAAGACCCTGTGGCTGAAAGCTGCATTCACAGAGGATTTGACATCTACCTGGCAGAACTTTGAAAAAGTATGAACAGAAGACTAGGTGGCAGCCTTATAAACCTGGACCACAAAGGCCTGGTGCTAAAATGCCCAGGAACTGCCTACCAATCTGGTGGAGTGAGCTCATAAAAGCACAGGATGAGTAAAAGCTTTGACGAGGAGTTGTCTAATCCATCTAGTGCCAGTGGACTTTGAATCAGGATATTCCTTGTGACGTTACAAGGGTAGAATAATTAGGGAGTCCGTCTGATAGAAGCTGTTGCTATGAGCGAAATTCTGATGGTTTTGATGTCCATGCAGTAAAGGAAAAGAGCCTCTGGGTGCTTTGGAGTAGGACACAAAGATAGGATTAGGTCTTTTTTGAGGTGGAATACTGATACCACACCTTAAGTAGAAAAGATGCTCCTGGGCGTAAGACTACCTTGTCTTTGTAAAGAATGGCTCCATATAAGAAAAGGGCCCCTAGCTCACAGGCATGTCTGACAGACAATATAGCAACCAAGGAGGCCATTTTGCAGGAGGGATCGTGTAAGATTTCCCTGATGGGTTCAAAGGGTGGTTTCTGCAGGGCAGTGAGAACCAGAATGAAGTCCCAAGGAAGTGCAGGGTGCTGCAAAGGTGGTCTGATCCAAAACACACCTTGAATTGAGGTTTTGAAAAGAGAGACTTAGGCCTGGGGTTCTTGAAAGAGAATGAACAAAGCTGAAACCTGTTCCCTCAGAGTACTCAAAGAGGGAATGCTGGTTAAGTCCTGATTGTAGGAAGCTCAGAATGCAAGGCTGAGGAATCTCTGGGATTGAACTGCCTGTGTTCACAGCAGTCAAAGAAGGATTTCCAGGAACTATAGCAGATGATTGTGGAAGGGGCTTTTCTTGCTTTCAGCAAGGTAGAAATGACAGACTCCTTTTCTTTAAGGCCTGAGCATTAACAGCCATGCTGTTAAAATTAGTGACAGAGACAGTATAGAATAGAGGATTCTAAGACAGCAGGTATGCCCTGTTGGGAAGAGTCCAGGTGCTATCTTCTAGTAGTCCAAATATGTTCAAGAACCAGGTTCTTCTGGGCCAGTTTGGTGCAATGAGAATCACCCATTTCTTTTCTTGCTCTATTTTGTAAAGCAGACGAGGAAGAGTTGGTACAGTAGGCAGGGCAGCCATCAGAATTTTTTGGGCCCCTTACACAGCTTTAGGCCTGGGCCCCCCCCATCCCCTCCGAGCCTGATCACCAACATTCCCCAGGGCTTGCTTATGGGCCATCCTACTGAATCCGCACAGCAGCCACCTCACCTGTATGCACTCAGCCCCCCCACACACCTGTATATATATATACACACACACACACACCTGTATATATGGCAGCCCCCCCACACACACACCTGTGTATATGTCAGCCACACACACCTGTATATATGGCAGCCCACATACAAAAATCTGTACACACACAAGCCTCTGGCCCCTCCCTTACCTTCACAGCCCCTACTTGTAGCTTCCTACCTGGTCCCAGCTCGTTTTCACAAAGCTGACATGTTGCTGAGAAGCATAGTGCAGGCAGATCACTGTCACACGAGGGAGTGTACATGCACATAGTAGCCAGAGGTGGCAGTAAAGAGCTTGATGCCTGAGTCAATGACACGAGAACAGCAGAAGCTGTGAAATCATTTCTGTACTGCACAGCACGGATCTGCCTTCTTCTGGCCCAGGCAGGCTCCTTACAGTTGTAACAGCTGTACCCCCCTGATGGCAGCCCTGACTCCAGGGAAAGCACAGATTAGCTTGAACTGAGACAAGGGGATTATCAAGCTAGAGGATCCTTGCAACAAACAGAAGCAGCTTGTTGTTGAATCTGGAGGCCAGGATATCCATATCCAGGATCCCCCATGTCTGATATATTATCAAATTTAAGATGTTATGATGGGCCCATGCCCCTTGTTCCAAGCGGCGATGGCTGAGGTAATCCGCACCTGGAATGTAAACTGCAGAGTTTGTCTCCATTCTTGAGATGACCTGGTTTATTTTCTTCAAGCCTGCATCAGGTATGGTGTCCCCTTGGTGCTTGATGTAGGCCATAGCCATGGCATTGTCGGATAGCAGCCTGCAGGTTTGCCAACCTCTCAAAATGAAATTTACTTACACAACATAGAAAACTCACTGACAGAACCAATTTATTTTTACAGGCACATAAAATTTACTAGCAGAGCCAAATTTGTTACGGACTGTTCAACAATTAGTTAAAATGAAAATTTTCAGTGCAAATATCGATATTTAAGTTTGTAGCTAGTGTGATTAGCAATGTGCTTAAGGTAAACCAAGAAGAAAAAGGAAAAAAGAGATCCCCTATGTGGTGGACTTTTAAGGCACGCTATTTTGCAAAGAGATTTTGGGTTGAGTATTAGAATAATTTCAAAAAACATTTATTTAGAAAATATATATAGAAATTTATAACAATAAAAACATGGAATGTTTGAACATATCTGCAATTGTTCACCATCAATGCAAAATATACAATACAGTTCGATTTCTTGCACCCGAAGCGTTTCAGAGCACTAAGTGGTCTCCTTCCTCAGGGGCATAAGCAAGAAGAAAACATATTTCTAGAATAGAACAATACAGAAATCAATACATGATAATGACATATCATGTATTGATTTATGTTATTTCATGACATATAGTGTAGTTGAAATACAATATTTGGAGAGAAAACTTACGGGTGCCGTAACAGTACGATTAACATTCCAAAGATTACATCATTAAAAACATGGAAGAGTGTGTGTGCCTTTTAATTTTCCATAAAGAGACCCCCAATGGAGTAAATGGGTGCAGACCTAGGGGGTAGCCTGCCGTTGACCCAAACAGCCCTCTCCTCAGACAGGGGAGGGGTAACCAAACAGGGGTGCAGGGGGAGCCCCGAAGACACACTGGGGTCGGGAGAAGAAAAACCCTGTAAAGTACAGACAAAAGGTTCATAAAATTATATGGAACTAATATGTATATTATAGATGTAAAATAATTATTTAAAGGTATTTGGTACCTATTGATGGTAGATTGGTTTCTACAGGGAACAGATGGGAGAGGTTGTACTCGCGGCTCTATAATACATATATATCAATAATGAGTATGGGTGTTATAGAAAAGGTACCTATAGAAACATCAACAAAAAATATATTAAACTGCCCATAACAATTGGAGAGTCCATTGCTATACAAAACAGCTAGTAAGAAGTTTTGTCTATACGTATAGTCCATAAGGAAGTAATTAATAGGTATAAAATAGTGTAGTTTAAAGGCATTGCTAGATCCAGGATAACCTGGACAATGCCGTTACAAATAAGTATAGTAATCCCATTGGGCAGTAAGGATATAAGCTGGTGAAAGAAGTGTAAATAAGACTGTCATTTACCTTGGGCAGAGGTTTGTTGTGACCGCTCGCTTCAACATCCAGCCATCAAGTGAAAAGGATGCGAGAACAAGCGGCCACATCGAGGTATATATTTCCCTCCCAAATCTGCTGTTATCAGCACAGCTGATCGTGAGGGGGGTGGGAGGGATACAGCTTTGCATGCCGGGCGGTCGCCAGGACACGCCCACACCAAAGCTAGGAAAGAATGGTAGGGGGGAGAAAAAATATGGAGGGTTGGAGGGACTCTGACGATTTTCTCCCCCCCACCAATCTTTCCTTGCTTTGGCGTGGGCGTGTCCTGGCGACCGCCCGACACGCAAAGCCGTCCTGTTTCCATGGAAGCTTGTGGCTTATTTGTAACGGCATTGTCCAGGACCACTACATGGTTATCCTGGATATAGCAATGCCTTTAAACTACACTATTTTATACCTATTAAGTACTTCCTTACGGACTATATTGCGTATAGACAAAACTTCTTACTAGATGTTTTGTATAGCAATGGACTCTCCAATTGTTATGGGCAGTTTAATATATTTTTTGTTGATGTTTCTATAGGTACCGTTTCTATAAAACCCATACTCATTATTGATATATATGTATTATAGAGCCGCGAGTGCACCCTCTCCCATCTGTTCCTTGTAGAAACCAATCTAACATCAATAGGTACCAAATACCATTAAATTATTATTTTACATCTATAATATACATATTAGTTCCATATATTTTTATGAACCTTTTGTGTGTACTTTACAGGGTTTTTCTTCTCCCGACCCCAGTGTGTCTTCGGGGCTCTCCCTGCACCCCTGTTTGGTTACCTCTCCCCTGCCTGAGGAAAAGGCTGTTTGGGTCAACGGCGGGCTCCCCCCTAGGTCTGCACCCATTTGCGCCATTGGGGATCTCTTTATGGAAAATTAAAAGGCACACACACTCTTGCATGTTTTTAATGATGCAATCCTTGGAATGTTAATTATACTGTTACGGCACCCGTAAGTTTTCTCTCCAAATATTGTATTTCAACTACACTATATATCATCAAATATTATCATGTATTGATTTCTGTATTGTTCTATTCTAGAAATATGTTTTCTTCTTGCTTATGCCCCTGAGGAAGGAGACCACTTAGTGCTCTGAAACGTGTCGGGTGCAAGAAATCAAACTGTATTGTATATTTTGCATTGATGGTGAACAATTGCAGATATGTTCAAACATTCCATGTTTTTATTGTTATACTTTTCTATATATATTTTCTAAATAAATGTTTTTTGAAATTATTCTAATACTCAACCCAAAATCTCTTTGCAAAATAGCGTGCCTTAAAAGTCCACCACATAGGGGATCTCTTTTTTTCCTTTTTCTTCTAAATACTGGATGTGGCACCACTTACTGCTCAACATCACTGGCCTAACAATTTCTTTAAGGTAAACCAAGAGACAAAAAACAAGTTTCCCTTTTTACATGAAGGTCAGCGTTAACCACTTAGCCTCCAGAAGATTTACTCAACTTCATGACCAGGCCACTTTCTGCGATATGGCACTGCGTTACTTTAACTGACAATTGCGCAGTCATGCAACGAAGTACCCAAATAAATGTATTTGCTCTATAAACAAAAAAGAACAAGAATTTAAAAAAAAAAAATTATATATATATATATATATATATATATATATATATATATATATATATTTTTTTTTTTTTTTTTTTTTTTTTCTGCTATAAAACATATCCAATAAAATTTTTTTTGAAAATCTAATTTCTTCATAAATTTAGGCCAATATGTATGCTGCTACATATATTTTTGATAAAAAAAAACAAATCCAATAAACGTATATTGGTTGATTTGCACAAACGATATAGTGTCTACAAACTATGAAATATGTTTATTGAATTTTATTTATTTTATACTGGTAAAGGCGGTAATCAATGACTTATAGCGGGGACTGCAATATTGTGGCAGACAAGTGGACACTGACACTTTTGACACTCTGTGGGTACCAGTGACACCAATTACAGTGATCAGTGCTAAAAATATGCACTGTCATTGTACTAATGACACTGGCTGGGAAGGGGTTAAACTATTACGTCGTTCAAAGGGTTAACCGTGTGCCTAGTGTTTCTGTGTACTGTACAGTGCCTTGCAAAAGTATTCACCCCCTTGGCTTTTTACCTATTTTGTTACATTACAGCCTTTAGTTCAATGTTTTTTAATCTGAATTATATGTGATGGATCAGAACACAATAGTCTAAGTTGGTGAAGTAAAATTAGAAAAATATATACATAAAACCATCCAAAAATAGTGGTCCGTGAGTTTTGGTATGCGGCCGCCTCATAGCAGGTTTACTGTTGTGCCATGTACTTTCCATTTGGTTATGATAGATTTGATGGTGCTCCTAGGGATCATCAAAGATTTGGATATTTTTTTTTTTTTTTTTTTATAACCTAACCCTGACTTGTACTTCTCAACAACATTGTCCCTTACTTGTTAGGAGAGTTCCTTGGTCTTCATGGCAGTGTTTGGTTAGTGGTGCCTCTTGCTTAGGTGTTGCAGCCTCTTGGGCCTTTCAAAAAGGTGTGTATATGTAATAACAGATCATGTGACACTTACATTTCACACAGTTAGACAGCATTTCACTAATTCTGTGACTTCTGAAGGTAATTGCTCGCACCAGAGTTTACTGGCTTCATAACAAAGGGGGTAAATACATATGCGCATGCCAATTATCAGTTTTTTATTTCTGAAAAATAGTTTTATGTAGGGATGTACCGATACTGGTATCAGTGCAGATACTTGGCATTTTCGGGGGTATCGGTACTCGTGAAAATTCACTGATACCAGAAACCGATACTGGAAGTGACGTCAGCTTGGGCGGAGCTCGGGAACCAGATAAGGTTGCGGCCTCTCCACACGGCGGTGAGTGCTGTTTCCCTCATGACAGAGATGTGTTTTGCTGCTGCTGCGCCTGCTACATGGCTGCCCCACATGGCGAGGTCCTGCTTACACCATGTCCACTGATGGCGGCCGGTGAGTGCTCTTCTCTATTTCTAACTGTTGCTTGCTTTCTTCTTATGTGTCCCGCAGCCGGTGATTGCTGTACAGTACTACTAGCTTACATCATCATTTGCCTAACATGGCGGCTGGCCTGTGTTATACTTAAGTTAGCTTTGTCCCACATTGTCTCTCTCTCCCTTGCCTAACATGGCGGATGGCCTGCGTTATCCCTTACATGACTAAGCCTATTTTTGAAATTTGGTGTTTACAAGTTAAAATCCGTATTTTTTGCTAGAAAATGACTTAGAACCACCAAACATTATATATATATATATATATATATATATATATATATATATATATATTTTTTAGCAGAGAATCTAGAGCATAAAATGGCGATTGTTGCAATATTTTATGTCACATGGTATTTGTACAGCGGTGTTTTAAACGCAAATTTTTGGGAAAAGGGACACTTTCATGAATTTAAAAAAAAACAAACAGTAAAGTTACCCCAATTTTTTCGTATAATGTGAAAAATGATGTTACGCCGAGTAAATAGATACCAACCATTTCATACTTTATAATTGCACACACTCGTGTAATGGCGACAAACTACGGTACCTAAGAATTTCCATAGGTGACGCTTTAAATTTTTTTTTTTACGGTTACCAGGTTAGAGTTACAGAGGAGGTCTAGTGCTAGAATTATTGCTCTCGCTCTGACGATCTCGGCGATACCTCACATGTGTGATTTGAACACCGTTTACATATGCGGGCGCGACTTCCGTATGCGTTTTCTTTGCTGCGCAAGCTCGCGGGGACGTGGGCGCTTTAAAAAATTTTTTTTCTTATTTATTTTATTTATATTTATAAATTGTGTTTAAAAAAAAAAAAAAGTTTTGATGACTTTTATTGCTGTCACAAGGAATGTAAACATCCCTTGTGACAGTAATAGGTGGTGACAGGTACTCTTTATGGAGGGATCGGGGGTCTAAAAGTCCCCCCGATCCCTCCTTTGCACTTCAAAGTATTCAGATCGTCGAAAACAGCGATTCTGAATACTGTGTTTTTTAAAAACCGGCGCCATTGGCCGCTGAGTAAACGGGAAGTGACGTCATGGTGTCGCTTCCGTGTTTACAATTAGGAGGCTGGAATGAAGCCGCCCACGGCTTTGTTCCAGCCCGCCCCCAGCCGCTGGAGACAGCCGATTGGTCATCAGGCCTCCTGATGGAACAGGAGACCGGGTAAGAGGGGCGGGAGGGGGGAGTCCCCTCCTGCTCCTCCGGTATAACAGCCAAGCAGCTTTTAGCCGCATCGGTTGTTATACCAGGAAAGCCGGTCGCCCGCTCTAAAAAACAGTACCTGCAGCTGCGGGCATCAGCCCGGTATAACCACGGAAAGGCGAGTACGCACATATGCGTATGCTCGGCAGGAAGGGGTTATACTTAAGTTAGTTTTGTGTCCCACATTGTCTCTCTCTCTCTTGCCTAACATGGCGGCCGGCCTGTATTATACTTAGTTTGTCCTACATTGTCTCTCTTGCCTAACATGGTGGCCGGCCTGTGTTATACTTAAGTTAGTTTGTCCCACATTGTCTCTCTCTTACTTAACATGGCGGCCGGCCTGTGTTATATTTAGTTTGTCCCACATTGTCTCTCTCTTGCCTAACATGGCGGCCGGCCTGTGTTACACTTAGTTTTTCCCACATTGTCTCTCTCTCTCTCTTGCCTAACATAATGTCCACTGTCCAGCATGGCGGCCGGCCTGTGTTTGTGTGTGTTACATAACACACACATTGTCTCTGTTGCCTAACATGTCCATCATGGCGGCAAATTACTGCTGCTGTTACATAAATCATCATTGTCTGGTGCCTAACATTTTCCTGCATGTGCCTTTCTGAGACCATCCTCTGCTTTTTGCATTGTAGAGATACCGACCGTTGTACCCGACAGATGGATATCATCCCCACTGGTTTACTTGGCCATACCAAGATGCTGGATGCAGCAGGAACAAACAACAAGCACTGGTGAGAGCAGCTTCATTCTAAAAAATAGTAGGTGTCATCATGTGTGAAAAAAATCAGAAAACAAAACATTTGGGCTCAAAATTTTTTCCCCATTTTTTTCCCCCTTAAGGTGGAGAGACTTACTTATTTCTGGCTTTAAGTGCAATGCAAACGGATGCCACTGCCACCAGCAAAATGTCAGCTGTCTGGAAGTTTTTTAAAACTGATGAAACCAACAAACGCATTGCAGACTGCAAACTCTGTTCTGCCAAAATATTCAGAGGAGGTTCAAAAGTTAGTTCTTATAATACCAGTAATCTCATAAAACACCTCAAAATGAAACACAAGACTGAGCATGGCGAATTTACAGCTGTCATTAGCTCTTGCACTCAGCAGCTGACACTGCAGCAAACCCTTGCCAGACGTGAAAAATTTTCCATGGATAACCCAAGGGCTAAAAAAAATTTCTGACGTAGTTACCCAATTCATCGTTCTTGATGATCAGCCACTGTCAATAGTTTACAATGTGGGTTTTCGACTTATGAATCTTTTGGAGCCAAAATACGAAATTCCCAGCCGCCGTCATGTCACAGATGTCATGTTGCCACAATTACACAACAGTGAAAAAAACACATTACCAACATGCTACAGGAGGACATAAAGGCTATCAGTTTCACCACGGACATTTGGAGCAGTAGTGTGAGTCCCGTGTCTGTAATTAGCTTAACTGCACAGTGGATTGATGCCAATTTCACACTGCACGCAAAGAAATTTCAAGGCTCTCACACAGGCCAAGCTATAAGAAGCATACTAGAAGAAATGCTTGACACTTGGGCGATTCCCAAAAGTCCTGTCCATGTGGTAGTCCGTGATAATGGCAGAAATATGATAAAAGGTGTACAAGATGCTGGTCTTCAGAGTCTTTCATGTGTGGCACATACACTGCAGCTGGCTGTCTCAGAGGGGCTTTTATCACAGTGCAACATTACGGAGGTTGTGAGAGTTGGGCGCAAAATAATTGGGCACTTTAAACATTCAACCCTGCCATATTCTCAGGTGCAAGATATTCAGATCCAGCTTGGTCAACCCATTAAAAGACTTCAACAAGATGTTCAGACTCACTGGAACAGCACTTTTTACATGCTGCAGTCTCTGATAGAGCAAAAACGGGCCATTGGAGTATATGTGTCAGAACATGAGCTGCCTGCAACAATGACTGCAAATCAGTGGAATCTCATGGAGAAGATGATCAACATCTTGTCTCCCTTTGAAGAGTTGACTCGGCATGTGAGTTGTTCAGATTCTTTTGCCTCGGATGTAATTCCTGCAGTGACTGTGCTACAGCGATTATTATCTAAAGTGGATGAGGACCACGGTGTTAAAACGATGAAGAGCACATTGCTTGGTGCTTTGCAGAAACGGTTTTCTGACATGGAGCAAAATCCACTATACTGCATCGCTACCTTACTCGATCCAAGGTAATCAATTATTGCTGGCAGTGGCTGCTATTTTGCATTGTTTTTATTTGAATATTGATGATATGATTTTGTTTTTTGGATGAAGGTGATATTTTACAACTTTATTATCACTTGCTTGCATTAAAAAAAAATTTGTAATGCAATTGATAACAGTAAATCTCACCTTCATAAAAAAACACAAAACAAAATCGATAATGGCAAACACACTTACCTGCTCTGCCTCTGTGTAATGGTTTTGCACAGAGCAGGCCATCCAACTGTTTTTGCCGTGTCCCCCGCCATCACCTTTCCTTCTAGCAGTGCCCCCACAGCAAGCTTCAACAGTTGTTGCTTTGCTTGCATGATGTTGTCTAATGTCTTCTATTTTTCTTCTTCTAGGTATAAAGATCGGTTCTTCTAAAATGCAGATGCTGGCAGGCCAAAGAGATGTTTGTGCTGGAAATGCAACAAATATCTTCTGTACAGGTACTACAGGCACAGGCAGCTACACCTGAGGTGCTTGAGAAACCAGCTACCAAAAGGCCTCGCACTGAGCAACAGCCAGGTACCGGTGTGACTGTGGACAGTGTTTTTCAAGAAATTGCTTATTCATCTACATTTGAGAACAGTGCGCCCACAGCTGCTACCATACACAACTAGAAGCATATCTTGGAAAGGTCACTGTGCCTGGTTCGGACAAACCTCTTGAATATTAGGCAGTCAATAAACTGCGATTTCCCACTCTAGCCCAAATGGCACAAAATATCTTCCCTGACAGACTCCATGGCAGCCTACGTGTGGGTTAACCCCACCTCCTTTACAATGCTATAGGACCCCATTCCCATAAATGAGCACTCACCACTAGATACTGCGTTCTTTTTTGCCCTCCTCCAATGGACCTACACATGCTGTTCGCATACCTCATGCGGTGCAGCTCAGAGCCCAGCCACGGGCGGGCAAGTAGCTTTAAGAGGCTGGAATAATACCCCTATGGTGGAGGGATGGTCGCCTCTGTATGCCGGATGGATGAGCGCATCAAGGGCTGGCAAGGTCTGCAACAATCTTCGTTATTCCTCCATGGCAGTTGTTTCTGTGTAGTCTGTCTCCCCCACTAAAGTTTCTCAGTTTGCTTGGTTGCTTATTTAGTTGTTTTACCCCTCATGATGGCTGGAGCGCTTGTGAGTTCCAACTCGCCACAGCATTTCTGGGTTGCGGCCGCCCCCCGCTGTTCGCGCATGCGCAGTGGTCTCCTCGGGATTGAGACTTGGCTCGCACAGAACGGCGGATCGCTCGGTGGCCACGCATGCACCGTGCGGCCACTGCCCCACAAAAGGGAATATAATATTTTATATATATATTTTAGGGGGGAAGATTGTTTTAAATTCCCCTCACTGGTGCCTTGGCTTTTTCAGGTCTTTTTTGTCTGCAGACCACCCGTACTGTGTCGCTCTTCATCCAGAAATCATAGACAAGTCACTGCCTTTAAGTGGCCAGCCCTCATGCACAAGGTATGTGCATGTGAAGGGAGGGGTTGAGGTACAGTCGTTTTCTGATGTCATATCTCCCCCCCCTTTGTTTTCTTTCTCCAGCCCTTCTAGATCGGACCCTCAGATCGTGGTCCAGAATGACAGAGACCTTGCCAGGCCACAATACCACTCATCATCTAGATCCAGACGACACTCCCCATCTGGAACTCACCACCAGAGGAGATGTTCCCATTCCTCCTCCAGACACCGCTCCCACCGCCATGACAGCCGCTCTGATCGAAGAGCCTGCTGAAGATGTGGAACACGAGTTCCGGAGGGCATGTCACTGTGTGACCATTGCTATGCCCATGCAGTTAGAGAAAAAGAGCCGGAAAACCAGCGTTTGGAGTCTCTCGTGAAACGTGTGGTGCAACAATCCCTGAAAGAGATGGATACACCCCACACATTGAGCTGGTCTACTACTTTGTCTGGCCCAACGGCTGATGAGGCCCATGATTGTCCGGGCACTTCCCAGCCCTACCTTGCCTCTCTTGACTCTTCGGAGGATGAACCTCAAGGAGAAGAGGACATCGGAGGCTTTGACTTCAGTATGGTTTCGCCATTAATCAAAGCTATTAAGGAGGCCCTTAAGTGGGAACACTCCTCCACCCCCCCAGCTAAACAGAAAAAGTTCTTTAAACATCTGGGGAAGGAACGACCAAACTTTCCGCTCCTTTCTGAATTAAAGGACATCACCGATGAGGAATGGAGTAAGACGGACAAGAAGTCCTCCATGTCAAATAAAACCTCCAGATTATACCCCTTCAAGTCAGAAGAAGTAAAGTAAAGTATCTGGAAAATGCTCCCCTTATGGACGCAGCCCTAATGTGTCTGGCCAAACATGTTACTCTCCCTTTGGAAGATACGGTGTCCTTCAAGGATGGTCTTGAGAGAAAGATAGCTCAGGATTTGTAGAAAATTTAAGGGCTCGCTGGCATGGCCTGTAAACCGGTCCTGGCACTAGCAGCCATGTCGAAGGCCATGGAATCCTTCCTTACAAATATCTCCGATTCCAAGTCGGGGCAAGATCACCTACAATTTATCTGCCTCTCCTTCGGGCTGACAGCGTTCCCCTGGGTCTTTTTAAAGGTTCTCTTGGCCATAGTGGCTCTCATCAGATTAAAAAGGGTACGTCTTTACCATTACTTCAACGACCTTCTAGTGTTGTCTCAAAACAGAGAGCAGTTGCTGGTCCACCGGGAGCAATGATCTCCACCCTGTCCAGCTTCGGGTGGCTTTTGAACTTGGAAAAAAGCCATCTAGATCCAGTTCAATGTCTAATATACTTAGGAGCTCAGTTCGATACAGTGGAAAACACCATCTCCCTTCCAATAGAGAAGATCCCGACTGTTTGAGACAGAATATCTCGGGGCCCTACATGCCCCGCGTCTGAAAGCTTCCCAGTGACTGCAGATTGTTGGCACGATGGTCTCCACGACTCCCATGATCAAATGGGCCTTGTGGAGGTTACGCCCTTTCCAGTCAGGTTTCCTCAGGCAATGGAAGTCAGGAGACAAGAATCAAATCATGCACATAACTATGACGATGAGGAACAGCCTCTTCTGGTGGCTTTAACGCAAGAACCTTCTAACTTGCCACTCCATTGCCCCCACCTCCTGGGTCACAGTCACGACTGATGCCAGCGGTACTGGTTGGGGAGCTCTCTGCGGATCCAACCTTGCTCAGGGCAAGTGGGACACTCGCCTCCCCGATCCGGGCTCGAACGTCCTGGAACTTCGAGCGGCCTGGTGTGCTCTCCAGTCCTTCTCTCACCTTCTGAAAGGGGAGTCGGTGTTATTAAGGATGGACAACACCATGGCGGTCTCCTATGTGAAAAGGCAAGGGGGTACTCGGAGCTCCACACTCCTTCGAGAAGTCGAACCCATTCTATCATGGGCACAGAAGAATCTATCCAACATCTCAGCAGTCTTCATCTCAGGAGTCCAGAACACTCAAGCGGACTTCCTATCACGTACTCAGTTGGACGAGTGGTCCCTTCATGCATAGACATTCAAGTGTATCCTGTCACTGGGAATCAATCCCAAAGTAGATCTTGTTCGCTTCCCCCTGCAACTTCAAGGTGAAGAATTTTTACACCCGAGGCCGTTGCAGCCAGGCCTTCGGAACAGATGCCCCGACGGATCAGTGGAGGTTCAGGAGGGCGTATGCCTTTCCCCCCACTTCCAGTTATCCTGAGATTCCTGCAGAGGCTCAGGGCAAAACCAGTCGAAGTGGTGACAATAGCTCCCTATTGGCCGAGCAGGCCTTGGTTCCCCCTCCTTATCCAACTCTGTTTCTGGGACCTGGTGCCTCTCCCTCTCAGGCTGGACCTGCTTTCTCAGGGGACAGTCCTACACCCTTGTCCGGCAGTACTGAGACTAATGGTCTGGTTCTTGAGAGGGAGAGGCTAGAATCCCTTGGCTGTGCCTCATGAATGATTTCCACCCTTATGAGCTCAAGAAGATCAAGCATAAATAAGGTTTATGGGAGAATCTGGACCAAATTTGTGGAATTTTACTCTTCTATGCATAGATCTTTCAGACATCCAGAAGTCCAGGATATTCTCAGCTTCCTTCAAACTGGTCTAGATCTACCCTTATCTATCAGCTCTCTTAGAGTCCAAGTATCTGCTTTGTCGGCCTTCACCGGCACTTCATGGGTGGTTCATCCCTTGATTCAGCAATTTTTCCACTCAGCATCAAGGCTCAAGCCCCAAAGAAAACTCAGATTTCCCAAGTGGAACCTTCCACTTGTCCTCGACTCAATCTCTGGACTCAGTACCACGGGGTCCTCACGCTTTCCATCAAGGACTTTTCAGCAAAAGTAGCCTTTTTAGTAGCTGTCACCTCGGCTAAAAGGGTCTCTGAGATCGGATCACTGGGTCATAAAGAACCCTTCTTGACGTTTTTCCCAGACTGTGTAGTTCTCATCCCCATGCTGGGTTCAAGCCCGAAAGTTTCTTCTGTGTTCCACGAGAATCAGGAGATCGTCTTACCTACATTCAGGTCCCCGGGGTCCACTGAAATTCACCCCCTGGATGTAGGCAAAGCTATAAAGCAGGGATATGCAATTAGCGGACCTCCAAAACTACAAGTCCCATCATGCCTCTGCGTGTCATGCTTGTGGCTGTCAGAGTCTTGCTATGCCTCATGGGGCTTGTAGTTCTGCAACAGCTGGAGGTCCGCTAATTGCACATCCCTGCTATAAAGGAATATCTACGGATTACTTCTCCCTTCAGATGTTCTGATCACCTCTTTATCTTGCATTCTGGTAGCAATAAAGGGAAGAAAGCCTCAACCAGGACACTCGCGGCCTGGATCGTGCAGACCATCCAGCAAGCATACAGGGCTAAGGGCTTTGCTCCTCCAGAAGCGGTGACAGCTCACTCCACCAGGGGAATGGCAGCCTCGTGGGCGGCGGCCCAACATGTGGCTCCAGACACCATTTGCAAAGCGGCCTCCTGGGCCTCTATTAATACATTCATGTCTCATTACTGCATAGAGCCTGCTTCACTGTCTCCTGTAAACTTTGGGTTGAAAATCCTATCGGTTGATAGGACAAATTAAAATTATGTTTTGTTCAGCATACCCACCCGTGTGGTTGGCTAGTTATTTCCCACACGTAGGCTGCCATGGAGTCTGTCAGGAAAAAGGAAAATTTATTATCAAATACTTACCGTAATTTTCCTTTCCTGATGGACTCCATGGCAGACGGAGTTCTCACCCATTGGTCAAGGAGTAGGCTAGTTACGGAACGCAGTATCTAGTGGTGAGTGCTCATTTATGGGAATGGGGTTCTATAGCATTGGAGAGGAGGCGGGGTTAACCCACACGTAGGCTGCCATGGAGTCCATCAGGAAAGGAAGATTACGGTAAGCATTTGATAATAAATTTTGCTTTTTCAGATCCTTGCAGTAGTGTGGAAAGTGAGAGATTGTTCAGTTCCATGTCACACATTCTGACTGACACCAGATACCAACTTCTAACTGAACATGCAGAGATTCTTCTGTTTCTTAAAAAAAAAAATTGCCACTTGCATTTGAATTGGAAAAGTAATCTACCGCCTGTTATTGTCCAACTGTAAGGCATCATGCACAGTTGCACGCTGCAGCTCAAAGCAACTGCTCCACCTGGCATTTGAGCGTTTTTTTAGCGTTTCCTCTGCCTGTTAACTCCCCTCCATGTTGGCCTTTAAAAAAAAATAAAATTTGCCTTTTTAACTCCATGCCACAACCTTTTTCCTTAAGTGAAAAAGTTAAGCACACTATAGGTGATTCAACGTGCAATGCATGGGGGACACATAGCCTAATATGGAGTTAACACTACAGGCAAACGAAAGGCTCAAAAACAGGAAGCTCAAACGCCTGTAGGAGCAGCTACTTTGAGCTTTATTGTGCATGTGGCCTTACTGCTGCTAAGTCCTTGGCTCCTTGGTCTTGCCATCCTGGAATGACCCTAATTTTGGTCTGTGAAAAATGTTTTTTCACGAGTTTCATAAGAAGTTGAACTAGAAGCTAGCACTTTTTTTATTATTTAAAAAATGTTTACAAAATAATTTTAGTTTTGAGGTATTGTTCAGTTGCTCCTCCTCAGGCCTAACATTATTTAACTGTATTGCACTTGGGTTGGTTGATGTGATGACGTGAACTTGTGATGTTTGTTTTATACATGGCGTCATCAACAATGATATTTCATGTTCTGTGTGACATTTGAGCTTTTCATTTTCAAAGCATAATGCCTGTACAATGCAGCTAAAAGCAACTGCTCCTCAAGGAGTTAAAGCTTTTTTCCTGCCTGTTAACGCCACCCCTCCATGTCAGCCCATTGCACACTAGTTTCAGGAGTTTAGTGGCAGGGAAGTTTACAGGCAGAAAAAAAATCCAAAGATTTCCATTTCCAATTTCTTTGGAATTTTTGCAGCCTGCTGCCTGTAAGCTGCCCTGCCACTAAACTTCTGAAACCGCATAGTGTTCCTTGGCCAATGGCCATGAACGAACACATAGGCTAACATGGAGGTGAAGCGGTAACGGGTAGAGGAAAAAAAAGCTCAAAAGAGCTAAAACACCTGGAGAAGCAGCTGCTTTGAGCTCTGCATGAGGCCTTACTGCAGCCTACATGCCAACCTAACATACATCCTTGCCATCCTGGAATGTCCTATCTGTGAAATGTGTTTCTCTTACACATGTGTAAGTTGAACTGGAAACAAACATGTTGTTTTTTTGGTTTTTGAAATTTTATAATGTCTTGTGTTGTGAGTTGACTGAGGTACTGTACTGTTCTTGCTTCTCCTCATGCCTAAACATTGTGAACTTGCAATGTACATGTCATTGACATTATTTTTTTAAATTACATGTTCTGTGCAATTTGCGCTTTAACAGCTTTGTGACCAGCAAATAAACATGTTTTCTTTCATAATCTTTTGACTGCGTTTCAATTCCTCATATTATGGTGAAAATATGTAATTTTTCATAATTTTTTAAAAAATATGGTCACATGACCAAAATCAGGTATCGGTAATTGGTATCAGGGAGTACAGGATGTCAAGTATCGGTACTCGTACTCAGTGTCAAAAAAGTGCCATCGGTGCATCCCTAGTTTTATGTATATATTTTTCTAATTTTACTTCACCAACTTAGACTATTGTGTTCTGATCCATCACATATAATTCAGATTTAAAAAAATTGAACTACAGGCTGTATTGTAACAAACTATGTAAAAAGCCAAGGGGGTGAATACTTTTGCTAAGCACTGTAGCTCTCTTCAGGCCATGCCAACCAGCCTGGCTGCAAAGACCTCCTTCCACTGCCCTTCCCACAGTCCTCTTCTGGTTCTGCATCCATCTCAAACTGCAATCTCACAGTTCTCTCAGGTGTGCCTCTCGACTGTGCTCACTCACCAGCCCTCATGGCTGCGACCAGTTGTCCTCCCTTGAGACTGTTAGAAGTGTTCTATCCTGCTGTCTTCTCAGTTGCTCTCTCATGTGCCTCTCTTTCCAGGATCTCTTCACTCCTGGATGCACCCGAGCCCCAGCCCGGGGAGCTCCCCTTGGGCCTCCACACACACTCACTCCAGCTCTTCCACCCAACAACAACCCCAGCTGGGTTGAACCCAGGTATTTAAGGAGGCCTGCCCCCTGCCAATCCAAGTTGAGGATTGGTCAAGGATCCTTGTGATACCCCAGGCAGCTCCACCTCTCCTTCCAGCACTTTCCAGAAGGAAGAGGGAGGTGACAGTGATGCTGCCTGTGAGTCACCCAAACCTGCCCCACTCCCAGCCCAGCCACCAGCTAGACCTGCCTAAATTGTCCTACTCTCAGAAAAATCCTCACTTTAGCACCTACCTAGCGAGAGGGTGCTATACAACCTTCTCTGCACCTTGGGTGTGATGGCTGGACACATTGAGGTCAGAGACATTCTTCTTTGAGATTCTTCATGAGAACTCTAGGTTTTAATGGTAGTCATCTTCAAGGCTTTTCCACTCACCCTGTCTGTTTTATTTGAGACCTCTCCACTGCAACATCTTGTTGGCATGGAACAAGCATATTCCTCCTTTCAACCGACCTACCCATGCTTCTGTCCAGCCAATCACAGAACTCACTCACACCTTCTGTAAACTGACGGCCTTGATGATGTACCAGTTCATGGTGGTGATGAACCAGAAGAGTGGTAACATGACGTTGACCTGGTATGATTATAGGATTCTGTTCTTTGCTGCATAAGTCGGATTTCGTTATATGGCCACCAACTCTCAGCAGCTGATCGGCGTCAACTACAGGATTTAGATGGAAGAGAGAACTGTTTTTAGACAGTTCAGTTCCATTTCTGATTCTCCCGAATTCCTCCTGATAAACCTCTTGTTGCACACAATGGATAATTACCTCTTCTGCGTGTGAAATATCTGCTGCTGGAAAGTGTCCAGAACATCTGTGCCAACCATGACACTCAGCCGCAGAGTTCTTCCCAAAGCAATGAGCAATATGAATTAGGTAAGCAATAGCTCTTACAGCAGATGACCAGGTGGAAAAACGCTCAAAAACGGTGTGACCGCAGCTTCTGTTTTGTATTTACGGAAGTGTAGAGTGAGATGTTCACAGTTCTTATTTCCTTATCTTCGGAACTTACTAGCCCATAGGTGGTGTCAATAGGAGGTGAGTAGGAGTCCTCACACAAAAACCTTGGAGATGACAGCCATAAGCTGTCCTGAAGAACAGCAGATGACACGGCTCTGGTCCCACAGTCAGCTGGGTTGAGTTCAGTGGGAACATGATGCCATTGACTTGGTAGAGAGAATCTCTTAATACGTTTAACCCTGTTGATGACGTACACATAAAATTGTTTTGTTTGGTTGCATATGTAACCAAGTACTACCTTACTGTCTGTATAGAAGGTGAAACAATCAATTCTGGTGTCCATTTCACTTCGTATGACTTCGGCAATTTTTACTGCTAGCACGGTTGCACAAAGCTCAAGTCTTGGTATGGTATGTGCAGATTTGGGAGTGAGTTTTGCCTTGCCTAGGACAAAAGTATAGTGTGATTCTCCATTCATTTCAGAGGCCTTCAAATAGGCTACTATAGCAATAGCTTCAACTGATGCATCAGAGAAAATATGAATCTCTCTCCGGTTAGCAGTTGAAATGGAACCTGGAACATAGCAATGGGAGATCTGAAGTTTTTCTAGTGACTTCAAAGAATATCTCCACCTTTCCCGCTTGTGTTGATTCTCACTAGGCAAAGGAGTATCTCAGTCTATGTTCTCAGTAGATAACTGTCAGAATCTTACCTTGAATGGTAACTGGAGCAAGGAAACACAGTGGGTCATAGATGTTATTCACCACCAACAGGACTCCTCTTAGTGAAGGGTTTGTCACAAGTTGACACTTGGGAAGTGAATGTGTCTTGTTTGATGTTCCACAACAAACCCAGACTTCGCTGTACAGGAGGCACATCTGTACCTAAATCAGTTTTTTTTTTTTTTTTTAGACTAGTGCCACAGTCCTCAGAGTGAAAGGCATTCATAAGTTCCTGGCTGTTGGATATAATCTTGTGCAGTCTAAGGTTTACTATAGACAGCATCTGCTTTGTTCTGGTGAGGAGATCAAATCGCTTCTTTAGCAGTTGGAAAATACTTGAGTGTGTCATCAACGTAGAAATTTCTTTCAACAAATTGACAAGCATCAGATCCACATTCTTCTTCTCCAGTCTGAGCTGTTCTCCTTAGCTCACAAGTTGCCACTGCAGGGGAAGGACCATTACCGAAGACATGTACCTTCATTTTGATAGTCAATAACTTCCTTGTTGATGTCATTGTTTTTGTGCCATAGAAACTTGAGGTAGTGTCTGTTGTCTTCTCTGACAATGAAGCAGTGAAACACCTGTTAAATGTCAGCTATTACTGCTACAGGCTCCTGTCTGAAGCGAATCAAGACTGCGATTAGACTGTTGTTCAAGTTGGGCCCCGTAAGAAGCATGTTAAGAGAAACACCTTCATGCTGAGCACTGGAGTCAAAGAAAACTCTGATTTGGTCTGGTTTGCATGGGTGATACACGCCAAAGGATGGAAGGTACCAGCATTCTTCTCCCTCCTTTAGTGGGGGTGCAGGCTCTGCATGATCTCTGTCAAATATAATTTTGCATAAAGTCTACAAAGTGCCTTTACATCTCTGGTTTCCCGCTTAAGTTTCACTTTAAGGAGGAGAATCTACTGATGGCCTGCTGCAAGTTGTTGGGCAGTCTCTCTCTTTGGTGACGAAAAGGTAGGGGTGCTACCCAGGTATTGGAGTCGTCTTGAAAGAACTCATTGTCCATTACCTTTATGAATTTTGTCTTCCATTGAAGGAGACAGTATGTCATCTTCACTGGTTGCATTAAACACTGTAGAGCCGAAGTTGTCATCAGGAGAAAGGGCTTCTGTTACCTAAGACACCATGTTGCCATTCGTGGCTGGCTATCTTCCTTCACCCAGTAGTGATGTGGGCATGGCTACGTCATGCTAAGTGTTTCGGCCATTTGGCAGAACATTTGTCTTGAATGACGAATTGTTGGTAGGTCTCTTGCCTATACAGATATTGCCTATGATGACCCAACCTAGATCCGTGCGCTGGGCAAATGGGGCATCTGGGGGTCCACCAGCTTGTCTGTTTACCTTTCCAACTCTTAGAATGTCTCTTCCTAACAGAAGGAGGATTTGAGCATCTTTGTCAAGTGGCAGTATCTCATTTGCCATTACCTTCAGGTGAGGGTAATGGAAAGCAGCAGCTGGAGTAGGGATTTCTTCCCTGTTAGCAGGTATCTGATTGCACTCAACAAGTGTAAGTAGGGGTAATTGCAAGTTACCTTTGAGAAAAGATACCATGAGTCCATGAGCTCTTCTTCCAGAAACCTCGTTAGTTCCACTACAGGTACCCAAGGTGTAAAGGATGAGCTTCACCTTTTAATTCAAATAGATTAAACAGTTCTGATTTTGCAAGTGATCTATTGCTCTGATCGTCTAAGATAGCATACACCTTTAGAGTCTTTTCTGGTTGATCCTTGTGTTATATGTTCACCAAGCAAATTTTAGCACAGGACTTATCACATCAGTCTTCTCCACAAACTTTAGTGCAGGATGAAGAAATTATGGTAGAATTAGGCACTTGGTCTGTATTCTCCCCGCCATGGGTTAACCTGGGAGGAGAGTTAGCAGGTTGTGCGGAGCTGGGCTCAAGCAGATGGATGACTTGCACATGTTCTTCAGAGCCACACTCTATGCACTTGATGGACACATTACAGTCCTTTGCAAAATGTTCTGTAGAAGCTCAGCACCTGAAACATATCCTAAATGTCTTTAAAAGCTCCTTACGCTCTTCAAGAAGCTTTTTCCTTAAGCCGATACATTTTTTTGAGGGGGTGTGGCTTCTTGTGAATGGGACACTGTTGGGGTTTTCATATCTTCCTACTCTGTTCATGTAAATAAAAAGGTGTCCCTCGCACTACTAAGAGTAACTAGTAAGATTACCTATCTACAAAATGAAATAGTGATATATCTAAATGATTGCTGCAAAACCTGATAGTGTTCACAATAACACAAAACAAATCGTGAAAGTATATAGTAATCTCATGCAGTGTTAGAAAATCACATAGAAACATGAAATGTAATCATTGAAAAATAAATAATGCACCAGTATTATGTGCAATACTAGTAGAGTGTAAATAATATCACAGTGCAGATATTACATAAAGTGCCAGTGAATAAAGTGACAGCGCAAATCATAAAGGATTAATTCATAAAGGTGTCTCCATCAGAAGGTGGAGAGACAGTAAATAAATTAAATAATAAACAAGTGCTCAAAACCGTCCAAGTGTTGAACGTGATGGAAAGAAGTCTATGAAAAGTGTATGTATAAGTCCTCCAAATCGGGATACTGTATTTGAAGGAGATTCCAAATTTGTAACTTGGTATAGGTGTTATAGCTGGTGAATAGTGTCATCCATATAGAATTCCACAGATTCTCTCTTAGCCTATGGTCTCACAGGACTCTCACCTTATAAATATGTGGTATAGCGCATTCATAAGTAATTGGTGTTATCCACGTTCTTCTATCAGGATCCTATTGTGTTGATATAAACTGCAGGTAGAGCCTTTAGTGTTTCTCCCTTTAAAAATCCTCCACAGATATATCCTGGATCACTCCGATATCACCACAGCATATATGGGGGAAGGAAGAGAGAAAAGATGCCTCCACTAGTGCAGTATGTTTAAAAAGGCTATGGTATATTTATTAGGTGCCATAAGGTGGACTCTTACAGTTATATAGTTTAACCACTTGCCCACTGGGCACTTAAACCCCCTTCCTAACCAGGCCAATTTTCAGCTTTCGGTGCGCTCACATTTTGAATGACAATTACTCAGTCAAGCAACACTGTACCCATATGAAATTTTTGTTCTTTTTTTTCATACAAATAGAGCTTTCTTTTGGTGGTATTTAATCACCGCTGGGTTTTTTATTTTTTGCGCTATAAATCAAAAAAGACTGAAAATTCGGTAAAAAAAAAAGTTTCTGTTAAAATTTATTGCAGAGTATTACACATTATTGCAGAGTACAGGCATACCCCGCTTTTAAGTACACAATGGGGTTTATTTACTAAAGCTGGAAAGTGCAAAATCAAGCTCACTTCTGCATAGAAATCAATGAGCTTCTAACCCAAGCTTAATTAAGCTTTGGTAATAAAACCTGGCAGCTCATTGGTTTCTATGCAGAAGTGAGCCTGATTTTGCACTTTCCAGCTTTAGTAAATAAACCCCATTGTGTACTTAAAAGTGGGGTATGCCTGTATTGCACAGTATGGGCACAGAGCAGCGCTGTGGGCACTACAGATCCAGCCCACAGTGCTGCTAAAAACGATCTCTCCCCTCACACTGTACAGATCGGTACAGAGAGGGAGAAGGAGGAACCGGCGTCATGAAATGACGCCGGTTTGTTTACAAGTGATCACTCTGTAATTTGACGGAGCGATTACATCATAAATGGCCGTTTTTGGGAGCACATAAAATGTTGGGGTCTTACGGTGTGGGACCTGTATGCCCTCAAAGATTTCTTTGGTAATCAAGCCCTCAGCAAGGGCCGAATGTATAATTTGTTCATACTCAAGATTGTATTTGGCAATAATGTTGGCTGAAATTGGTTTATACCATTGTCTGTTTTTGAGTATATCCCAACATATATTCCTATATTGGAGTTCGTCCAACAGAACCACGTTACCACCCTTGTCAGAGGACTTGATTACCAACTGGGAGTTTGCAATGAGTGCATTCTTGTGGGCTTGACTAAGGTTATGGTTACCCAATTTCTTGGAAACTAAGAGTTCCATCAAAACATTGGAGTATGATACAATGAGAAAGTATAAAAACAATATAGTATGTATTGGAATAATTTCATAATGAGTAAATCTTTGAGGGCGTACAGGTCCCACACCCTAAGACCCCAACATTTTATGCGCTCCCAAAAACGCATAAAAATCTCCGCAATCCACCAGGGCGACCGATCGTCTCGGGCGTGGGCTCAATTACTGAGCGGGTCAGTAAACTGGTCGATGAATATCTTCGCCCTCATGTTATCACATTGCCCTCTTATATAAAGGATACTACTGATCTGCTTAAAAGTCTTGACGGTCTTACTATTCCATCAGATTGCCTCCTTGTCGCAATTGACATCGAGGCTCTATACTCCTCTTCCACACAATCTGGGGTTGGAGACCATTTCCAAGTTCCTTGATGAGCGCGGTCCCAAGTTTTCTGGCATGAACCATTTCATATTACAGCTTCTATCACATATCCTTACGAGAAATGTATTTTCTTTTGACAAGTCCCACTTCCTCCAGGTACAAGGGGTTGCCATGGGCACATGTTGTGCCCCCTCTTATGCCAATTTGTACCTGGGGGGTGGGAATGAGACCTTTTTTCTAACGACGATCACACCAACCTCCTCTCCCATATTCTCCTATGGCTTCGATTTATAGACGATGTCTTTATGATTTGGGCGGGTCTTCCACTTTGCTTAAACGCTTGATGCAAATGCTGGCTGAGAATGAATACAACTTGAAATTTACAATGGATTTTCATGAGAGCAGGATCTCCTTTCTGGACAATACCATCCTTGTTGAAGCTGATGGCACCATTACTACATCACTTTACCGCAAACCTACTGCGGGCAATACTATATTGCATGCCTCTAGTGCACATCCTGATGCACTTGTTCGCAGCATCCCCTTCGGCCAATACTTACGCCTCAGGAGGAACTGCTCTAATGATATCAATTTCCAACAGGAGGCTGATGTTGTATAAATGCCTATTGACCAGGGGATATACAAAAACCTGTTTAAAGAAGGCTTACAAATAAGCATGCAGTCGTTCCAGACATGAGATCCTTTTCTCAGAACCTAAACGCAGCAGTTCGGAAGTATTGAGATTTATTACCACCTTTTCCGATCAGCACCAGTTGATACGTTCTGTTCTCAGCAAGCATTGGCACATTCTAGTGGCCGATCCGACACGTTCCAAGTACTTGGGACCACATCCTCAGATAACATACAGACGTCCGAGATCTATTAAGGACTTTCTTGTACATAGCCCTACCACAAATCTCGAGATACACAACAAGAACCACCTGGCTTATTCCGCTGCCGTAGTTGTGATTTTTGCCATCTTTTGCTGGAGGGATCTTCTTTTACCTTACCCAATGGTCAATTACATAGTTTAAAGCACCATGTTACATGTCAAACTAAAGGGGTCATTTATATCATTTTGTGCCGATGTGGAGCGTTCTACATCGGTAAAACTATTAGACCTTTATGGAAGAGTGAAAGATCATGTCTACTATGCCATCAATGGCATACTGAACAAGGCCATTGGATACCATGTGGCATTTAGGCATAACTACGATCCACATACGATCAAAGTTGCCGTTCTGGATTGTATTTATGACGATCCCAGAGGCGGCAACTTTGATCAAAGGGTACTCCAATGGGTATATAATTTACAAGCTACTTCATACCCTGGTCTCAATGATATGCTGAGTTTCAAACCATTTTTTCTCCATTACCACTAATTTATACATATTATGCAACTAACAGGATTACCAGAACTAAAATAAAATATTCTACTTAGAAGTACTCCATTATATCCTTGAGCAAACCTGTTACTATAATTATATTTATTTCTCTGTATTTACTCATTAGGAAATTATTCCAATACATACTATGTTGTTTTTATACTTTCTCATTGTATCGTACTCCAATGGTTTGATATGTGGCTCATGACAGAGTATGTTTGTTCATTGTCCATCTTCTTAGGTTCCCCTCTTTTTCCCCATTTCCGGTCCTTCAGTGGCCAATACTTCCTGTTCTATACAGGATGTAATATGGTTCCTGATACAGAGACTTCACTTCCTGTGTCAAAGTGTGTTTTAGCCACTTAGTGTGGTTTTCTCCGCTTTTTGCTTTGTTATACCTCAGTACTTCCTCTCTGTGCCCTATTGGTCAATTTTTGGTTCTGATATGGTCTGCCACACCCCCCCCTTCCCTTTTGGCACCAAAACACACTATATATCATCCTCTGCTGTAATGCTACTTTATTCACTCCTCTGTACACACCAATGTACCTTCTAACTTAAGTTTTTCTTTTTTTCTTTATCTGTTATATTTTTTCACCATAGGCTCCCCCCCAGTGCATTTTGCACGGCTCCATCTGGACCATTGATAAGAATAGTGACGATGACCTTGTAGAGGAAGACAACTTGCCCACATCCCTATGAGACTATATATTCTTAGATTGTAAGCTCTAAGGAGCAGGGCCCTCTGATTCCTACTGTATCAAATTGTATTGTATTTGTACTGTTTACCCTCAAGTTGTAAAGCGCTACGTAAACTGTTGGCGCTATATAAATACTGTATAATAATAATAATATTAGAAACTGGTTTTCCTCTGATGGGACTTTATAAGGCAAGAGTCTTCAAAAATATCAAAAACATTTTTATACATGTTTTTGATATTTTTGAAGACTCTTGCCTTATAAAGTCCCATCAGAGGAAAACCAGTTTCTACCATATGGACCATTGAGCAGATACGGTCCATGAGCTTTGATGCCCTCTGATGGTTGCTGCAGTGCGACTATTTATCACTGGCTATTCATTGGCTCTTTCTTTGTTGAAACCAAACCCTGAGATTGGTTATAACTGGAAATAGGTATATATCATCTTATCTTCCTACATTAGGACATCTGTATACACATATACATATATTTTTTCTTGTTTTTCTTATTTTCTCCCTCTTTCCCTGTTATTTTTTACCATAGGCTCCCCCAGTGCATTTTTTGCACGGCTCCATATGCACCATTGAGCACATACGGTCTATGGGCTCCTTGTTGCCCTCCCATGGTTGCTGCAGTGCGACTATTTATCACTGGCTATTTATTGGCTTTTTCCTTGTTGGGACTGAACCCTGAAATTGGTTGTAAATGGAAACAGGTACAAATCTTGTCTTCCTACATTAGGACGTCTGCATACATATATATTTCTCCTTGCTTTTCTTATGGGTTTTTTTTTTTCCCCTCCTTCCCTAGTTGATGGTTATCCACATCTATTGCTAAGACCTTGGTGTCTATACATGAATGAATTTGAACTATTGTTCTTGAGCTTGCGAAAGCCTCTGTACAAGGTAATATAATGTACTAATTTAGTGTCTGATCTCTGGGCATGGGCTATTGCCTTTCATCCATTATTGTACGATATTATATGTTTATGTGTTCATGTTTTATATAATTCTATTCTCATTTTAGTGAAACCCCTTTGTGTATTAACTGAAACCTGAATGTGTCCTGAAGAAGTTCTATACAAAACGCGTAGACACATCTGGGCTTGTATCATGTATATTGCTATATAGATGATTTTTATTACTTTTTGTCAATGTCTTTGTACTGTATTTATATTTACTAAAATTGATTATATTGTTATTCTGACTATACTTTCTCAGGTTTGTTGTGCCTCTAAAGTCCACCCAGGGTGTCCTTGTTGACCCCCCCTTTTTTTCTTTTTATGACATACTATTCACCAGCTATAACACCTATACCAAGTTACAAATTTGGAATCTCCTTCAAATACAGTATCCAGATTTGGAGGACTTGTACATACACTTTTCATAGACTTTTTTCCATCACGTTCAACACTTGGACTGTTTTGAGCTCTTGTTTATTATTTAATTTATTTACTGTCTCTCCACCTTCTGATGGAGACACCTTTATGAATTAATCCTTTATTTATGGTTTGCACTGTCACTTTATTCACTGGCACTTTATGTAATATCTTCACTGTGATATTATTTACACTGTACTAGTATTGCACATGATACTGTTGCATTAATTGTTTTTCAATGATTACATTTCATGTTTCTATGTGATTTTCTAACACTGTGCGAGATCACTATATACTTTCACTACTCTGTTCATGGCCACAATTGTGGTAGAAGTAGGAAGGATGTCAGTCTTTTTCACAGATACTGGGCTTCTAAAGTTGCCCTGAAGACTGGTAACTCTTAGGAAAGTGTCAGAAGAGACTGTACTCACTGAAGGAAAAACTTGGATCATTCTTGGTCTCTGCAATTTTCCTGATGAATTTGCAGAAGAAAGAGAATGGAGGGATGGAAACCTTGTTCTCTTTTTGTATGATGACCCTAGTGCAGACCATTTCTCTTGTAAACCATACAGGAGCTTGGAGACGATTGGGTTTACCCCTCTTGCAGTGTCAAGGTAACAGAGTCCAGGTTGTTTTGGGTCTGCCTTGGCTAGCTGAAGCTCAAGGAGAAGGTCACTCAGTCTCTGGCACTCCTTGTCGTCCTTACCAGATATCTTTGGGAAAGTTTGCAGACGCATGAACAAGGCATTTTCTATATGCCCCATATCGATCAATCCCATGCAGCTGTGATGCTTTCTTTAGGATTGTCCATGAAACCAATCTTAATGGCTTAACACGTGCAGCAGACAGAGGACCAAGCCACCTGATCAGCAGATCAAATTCTTCAGCAGCTGTAATGCCAAGATCACTGATTGTGGTTCTGAAAGCACATTTCCAGCTTCTGTAGTTCTCAGGTTGGTCATCTAAACTTTTAAGACCAGTCTTTGTGAGCTCTCTGCGAAGTAAGTACCTCACAAACTCTGCTGTCAGCCTTAATGCGAGGTGTTGTTGACTGACCCCAGGTATTTAGGGAGGCCTGCCCCCTGCCAATCCAAGCTGGGGATTGGTCAATGCGCCTTAAGATACCCAGGCAGCTCCACCCCCTTCCTCTCCTTCCAGCACTTTCTAGACAGAAGAGGGAGGTGACAGTGATGCTGCCTGTGAGAGTGTGGAGGCTGTCAGGGCCCACAGGAAGCAGGATGACCCTGGGTTGGGGCTAAGGTGCATCCAGGAGTTAAGAGATCCTTGAAAAGAGGCACATGAAAGAGCAACTGAGAAGACAGCGGGAGAGAACACTTCTAAGAGTCTCCAGGGAGGACAACTGGTTGCAGCCAGGAGGGCTGGTGAGTGAGCACAGTTGGGAGGGCTGGGGAGGCATGCCTGAGAGAACTGGGAGATTGCAGTTTGAGATGGGTGCAGAACCAGAATAGAGGACCGTGGAAAGGGCAGTGGAAGGAGATCTTTGCAGCCAGGGTGTTTGGCAGGGCCTGGAGAGAGCTATCTGGGAGTGATAGCTGAATAGAGGACAGCTAGCACCTGACCCATTCTTCACCAAAGGGACCCGAGGTCCGTGCCACCAAAAGGCAGTTCACCGAGGCCTGGCTGACAGTGTCAGGCCTAGCCATGCGGTGCTAGCTAGTCTGGAGGTGTGACAGTCTCCAGCAAGGGATGTGCTGGTGGAGTAACAGTCTGCAGCAAGTGAAGTGCTGGAGGAAGTGAAGGACAAGAGGTCTTAAGCAAGTGTTGTCCTGGGCATTCCATAATTTCCCATTCAAGTTTAATCCCCTCAAAAAAAATAAACAGTTTATGGACTGTTCTATGTCTGAGTGACAGAGATGGTTGTCTGGCTGGGCAGGGTGACAGGAGAACCACTACATTCAGCAAGCTCTACGGGGCATGGCTACAGTTGGAAAGCAGATTTTTTTGGAAGTTGATCACCCAGCCAAAAGCCTCAAGCATCTGAATTGTCCTGTAGGCGTTTGCAGATAGCAGTTAGAGAGGAATCCTTCAGCAAAATGTTATCCAGATAATCTATGAGCTGGATGCCCTGAGCACTTGGAAGGGCAAGGAGAGGTGTAACGATCTTTGTGAATACTCAAGAGCAGAGGATAAGCCAAATGGCAGTGCAACAAACTGGAAAAGATGCATCCTGGAAGTCTACAGGTACAAAGTATTTCCCTCGTCTCAGAGGCAATAACTGACCTTGCGGGTTCCATGTGAAAATTTGTAATTTAAAAAAAAGTATTTGAGGGATTTAGGTCCAGGATAAGATGGGCCTTGGTACCGTGAACAAGTTTGAATAGAAAACTTTGAAACTGTTCTATAGGGGTATTGAAACAGCTACTCCCTGGGACTAGAGAGGATCTATAGCATTCTGCAAATCTGACTGTCCCTGGGCAGATTTTGGTTGATTTGAAAGAAGAAAGTTGTGAGGGGTTAGAGTTTAGAATTCTAATGTGTAACCTCTTAAAATAACAGGTTTTGGACATGTGTGACCCAGAGGAGCAAACTAACAGATGTCCCTTCACCTTTAAGAGTGAATGCCCCCCTTCATTGGGCAAAGTTATTACCTGTTAATTGGGTTTCCAGGTAGCTTCCAGCTCAGCTACCTGAGAGATAGAGACATGATCCACATTGGTTTAAAAAGAGGACCTCTACCCCCAGACCCTCGGTCGCAGAAAATGACTGAAGGCTATACAAGTGAAAGTTTTAATACATATTTGCAGCTATACAATCAAGAAACAGAAGAAGAGGGCAGGAACTAATGCAGTCCTGGAAGATTCCTGGAAATCCAGTTAACAGGTACTAACTATTTTTCCCTCCGGGGCATCTTCCAGAGAGAATAGGCTAGTGTCACGGAACGTCCCACACTCCGCTTGAGTGCTTCCGTCAGTATACCGCTTCCTAAGTTCTGGAACACGAGTCCAATGGATCTGGCTATAGGAACCCCCAAGAACTAGACAACACCAGTCTTGGAGTACATCAGAACTAACTTTTTTTAGAATCAAAATTACAAGACTTTATATGCCGTTGGAACCTCCTCTAACAATACAACTGTAACCTAATTAACATGAGCTAATTATCTAATTCTTTATACAGCCTAGGTGACTGAGACATGACCTTTCGCCCAGACTTGTGGGCACCGAGCTTAACACAGTAGTATAAACACAATAGCTGGAGCTAATTACAATTAACAATACAAACAAAACCTAATTAACATGAGCTCCAATAGGAGTCGTTCCGTCTCCTACATTGTATAGAGGACAATGTGATCAGCTCATTCAATTAACAGGTTGCGTTCAGAATCAACCAAACCAATAATAGTCTCTACATACATCCTGGGAGGTATTGTGGACAAATATTACTGTCCCATTTTAAGTAGTCCAAGATATATTTTCTCACTCACCCTGTGCCAGGATGGCACAGGGTGACTTAGACATAAGATGTATTCTGAGTTCCACGGCCCCTCCCGTCACATCTCTCCCCTTTCGGCAGGAGACTAACACAGGAGGAGACCCCAGACGGGTTGACTCCGAAGTTAGTAAGTAGTTCCAGTCCTCTAATGCCTGTACCCACACAGTACCCCAAACAAATTGTTCCAAACAGAGTATTACTCACCCAGCCAACCTCTGCCTCTCTCAGAGAACATATCTGCCGCTGGGGAGAGGCCTGGACTGGCCCTTCTCCCTGGAGTCCTTCCTGCCGCTGGAGAGAAGACAGGGTGTCTGGGCTCACTCTGTCATGCTGTTGGGGATCGGGACCCACTGCCCAGCATCCCTGGGGTATACAGGTGGAGACTGAAGTCCCATCCACCTTCACAGGAAATCCATCCTCTGTTAGTTGAGGGCAGAGTCCAGCAGTCCTTGGCCCTGTTGCCAGCCCTTCTGCTGGAAACCCCACACCATCTGTTCCGGCTAACTGTTGGAGAGGGAGGCCGACTGCCCCGCCTCCCTGGAACTCTGTAGTTGTTGCCGGTGCTGGGCAGAGGTTGGTAGCACTCTGCCCTGTTGCCAGCACTTCTTCTGGGGACTCCGCATCCTCCGCTCCGGCTAACCGTTGGGGCAGGAGGCTGGCTTCCTCCACTCCCAAACTGTGTAGCTGCCATTGGGGAGGTGAGCCGGCTGCTTCCTTTTCTATTCCCTCATCTGGCTGCTGGGACGACATGTCGATGGTACTGTCTCCCAGGTACACGGATCTTTGCTGGGGAGGAAAGCCCGCTTCCCCCACCCTGGCCAACTGTTGGGGAGGGACAACACACACCTCCTCTCCCTTCTCCCCCTGTATCTGCTGCTGGGAAGTGATTGCCATCTTCTCACCCTGAGCCTCCACAATTGCTGCAGGTATGGGGCAGAGGTCTTGGACCCTCTGTCCGGTTGCCAGCACTTCTGCTGGGGGTTTGCCAGGTGGTTCCTCCTCTACAGAAACGTCTATTAAATCCCCAGTCTCTGGAATTGGTAAAAGTGTGGGACAGAGGTCTTGGACCCTCTGTTCAGTTACCAGATCTTCAGCTGGAGAAGTTTGTTTTAACTCCATAGATGCTGCTGGCAGAAAATCACATGTCCCTGTCAGTGTTGTGGGAGAAAGGCCGACTACCTCTTCTCTCAAGAAGGCCGAAGCCACTGTTGGTGCTGGGCAGAACACAGTGAACTTTGGCCCTGATAGCAGCTCTTCTGCTGGAGGCTCATCAGGTTGTTTTTCCTCAGCAGAAAAGTCTATCAAATCCCATGTCTCTGCAACTGATGTCTGGGGATAGAGGTTCACCATCTCCTGTCCATGGAACCCAGAAGATGCTATCATTTCTGGGCAGAGGTTAGCAGAGCTCTGCCCTGTTGTCAGCACTTCAGGTTTGGGGACGGCAATCTCCGGAATTTCCACTGCCGATTCTCTGGCATGCTGCTGAACTTGTTCTAGCAGTTTCCTGTATGCCCTTTCCAGATGCTGTTCCTTCCTTAGCAAATGGTCCAGATCAGGTTTGAGCTCTGAGACCCCTGCAAGACCGAGCATAGACTCTCTATATTCTCTCAGGTCCTCAAGGTCAGGTTCCCCTTCATCGCCAAACATAAAAAGATCTGTAAGGTTCTCCCACAGCAATCCAGGGCCGCCAAAGTCATATCCCTTTGGAGAGCATTCTGTCATCTCCCCTAAATATCCCTCCTCTGCGTGCCATTGCAGAGCCCGATAACGATTGTCCAGCTCTATCTCCTGCTGGACCAACCTGTCCAACTCAGTCACCCATTGCTCCTGGGGCTGCTCTCCCAGGAATACCATCTGCAATGCTCGTTGGTCACTGGCCCGTTGTTCTTGGGATGGAAAGCACTTGCCCTGTTTTATACCAGCGAGACGGAGGGCTGCAATCCAGAGCTCCACCCGAATTTGCTGCCTAAGCTCCAGGTATTCATCCTCAGACACAGTCCTGGTGTATGTTGAAAGGATGATCCGCAGCAGCCCCAGGAATTCTGATGCCAGGTCCATATCTCCGCTGGGGTGACTGAAGTCTGCTATCCTGATCTTGGATCCAGGTGGAGGTTCAGATTTCCCAGACTACAGGAAGCTTTCCCGCTGCTTGCCACCAATGTCACGGAACGTCCCACACTCCGCTTGAGTGCTTCCGTCAGTATACCGCTTCCTAAGTTCTGGAACACGAGTCCAATGGATCTGGCTATAGGAACCCCCAAGAACTAGACACCACCAGTCTTGGAGTACATCAGAACTAACTTTTTTTAGAATCAAAATTACAAGACTTTATATGCGGTTGGATCCTCCTCTAACAATACAACTGTAACCTAATTAACATGAGCCAATTATCTAATTCTTTATACAGCCTAGGTGACTGAGACATGACCTTTCGCCCAGACTTGTGGGCACCGAGCTTAACACAGTAGTATAAACACAATAGCTGGAGCTAATTACAACAATACAAACAAAACCTAATTAACCTAATTAACATGAGCTCCAATAGGAGTCGTTCCATCTCCTACATTGTATAGAGGACAATGTGATCAGCTCATTCAATTAACAGGTTGCATTCAGAATCAACCAAACCAATAATAGTCTCTACATACATCCTGGGAGATATTGTGGACAAATATTACTGGCCCATTTTAAGTAGTCCAAGATATATTTTCTCACTCAGGATGGCACAGGGTGACTTAGACATAAGATGTATTCTGAGTTCCACGGCCCCTCCCGTCACAGCTAGCATTACCTTTTAGGGTGGGGCCACCTTCTTCCCGAAGGTCTGGTCTGCCCTTGTCCAACCAGTAGTGTTTAGCGAAGATGAGGAAGCTGGACCACATGGCGGCTCTGCAGATCTGGCTAGAGAAGGCACCTGCTTTCTCAGACCAAGAAGCTGCCATGGCTCTGGTTGAATGTGCTTTGATCCTCAGAAGAGGAGCCAAGGACTCTGACCTGTAACGCTCTGCAATAGCCATTCTCATTCATCTTGCAATTGTGTTTTTTTGTGGCTTTATCTCCCTTCTTTGAACAACACAAATGTTGGTTGACTTTCTCCACTCCATGTAAGCAATAAGACCCCTTCTGACATCCAATTTGTCAAAGTGGTTGTAAATGCAGAAGTCTTTTATCATAATGCATTTTATGCATTAAGATAAAAAGCCTTCTGTGTGCAGCAGCTCCTCCAGCCCTATCTTCATCCAGCGACATTTCAGGAGTGTCTCGGCTGCCTGGGACTCTCCCCTCATTGGCTGAGACAGCAGCGCAGTGCCATTGACTCCCTCTGCTGTCAGTCAGCCAATGAGGAGAGGGTGGGACCTAGCCACAGCTCAGTGGCTGAATGGGACACGGAGCTGTGGCTCAGCTCAGGTGCCCCCATAGCAAGCTGCTTGCTGTGGGGGCACTCAACAGGAGGGAGGGGCCAGGAGCACCGAAGAGGGACCCGAGAAGAGGAGGAATTACTGCACAGGGCAGGCAAGTATTACTTTCTTTAGTTAAAAATAACTAAGACTTTACAATCACTTTAAAGGGCTGTCTCTGGTTCTTGGGGTTGCCATGGAAGCATGGAATTAAACTTTTGTGAGATCTATGGAACTCTGTCATGAACTTTGGAAGGAAAGCTGGGTTAAGCGAGAGCACTCGTTTGTCCATAAACACTGAACAATAAGGTTCTGCTACGGCTAAATGCTTGGATCCTGCTTACTCTTCTTGCAGAGACCAGGGCTACTAGAATCACTGCTTTAAATGTTAGATGCTTCACTGAACATTCATCCAATGGTTCAAAAGGCTTTTTTTAAAAAGTTTGAAGGACTGTCCCAAGTCAGGAAACTCAAAGTTATAAGGTTTCTTATTTTTCCTTAGTAGTAAAAACAATGCAGCGCTAAGGATAACCAATAAGTGAAAGTGTAAACAAATACCAAAAAACTTTGAAAAATAGCGAATGACATATTATCATAAACCTAATAACATAAAAAACATCCCATAAGATTAATAATCACTAAAAAATTGTGCATAAAAATAATAAACAAGTGATAGTGTCATATAGGCAGAAAAATATTCATAAGAAATATAATCAAAGAGTCCCATCACATATAGTGCAATTTCAAAAAATAAATAAAAGGTTCATAAGCATAAAAAAGCTGATCCAGAATCCGTGATAAGAAAATCCAATCTCTTGGCCCAACCCCCAGACAACGTCCTATCGTGACGAAACGCGTAGGGTGTGGCCTACGACGCTGATGTCACTACACTGTTCCTCTCTGCCGAACCTGATGGGAAGTGTGTGCACAGCGGGAAGCCTGCGGAGACACCGTAACATCGTGATTGCCTTTACACTTGCTTATTGGATCTGTTTGTAAGTGCATCTTTTATTCATTAAACCTTTATTGGTTGGAACAATTACACTATGGGAGCCTTTTTTGTTCTTATTCCCGGAGCCATACAGTTTTAGCCGCAGATCCAGATGCCGGTATAGGTTGTTGGGATACCTCTAATCTCCCATATGCCTGGTCAGACCGTTGTGGTCTTCCGAGTTGGTAAGGAGCCTCATATTCACTTGGGTGCATTCACCTCTTGGGAGATTGGATTTTCTTATCACGGATTCTGTTCGGTTATTCTTAGCGCTGCATTGTTTTTACTACTAATATCTGGAGTTTGTCTGACTTTTTGATGCTGGCTGCTTTGGTAATTTAGGGTTAAACCTCCGATTTTTGTTTATCTTTATATCAACCTGTTTTAGGCAGTAAGGGTTAATCCTTTATAGATACCAATTATTTACTAGGTTTGTAGCGCAGCGTTAACCTTTGGGTTTTTTTTATACATTCTTATTTTTCCTTGACACTGAAATCTCTTAATTAGCAGAACCCCATGCCAATCGTTTTCCAAAAAAACTTGACAGGCCTGCTACCTGCACTTTCAATGTACTGGCTGTCAGGTTGAGGGCCGCCCCATTCTGAAGGGATTCCAAAATAGAATTCACCACCTATTGCTAGTCTGGTTATTTCATCATTACGAGAACCTTTTCCATATTTTACCATAAAAACTGCATTGGTTGATAGCTTCCTACTATTGAGGCCTTTTGTCTTCAGCAGGTCCCGTTTAGAAGCCATGCTGAAAGGGCTAATCTCAAATTCTGGATGGTGTACCTCTCCCAGAAACACCAAAGCTGGTCTCTGGGTTAACCTCCAAGACTGTTCCATGCACTGTTTGCAGAGTGTTGAGCACCAGGGCCTCTTTGGACAAAATGGGGCAATGAGGACTACTTTTGTAGTCTATCTTCTACACTTGAGGAACTTGAGGAATCAACCAAGTCAGAGCAAAGGCATAAATATTTCCCTGCCATGGATGTCCTACACATCCACCCCTGACTGCGCTTGTCGTTTTCTAAGGATAAATAGTGTCATAAGAGAGCTGCAGGTGTGCCTCTGTTTAAATCCAGGAAGTGAACATGCAGCAGCTTCAGCTACCCACAGCTAAAATGATTGCAGCCAGACTTAGTGGAGGGAGATTTCTGCAGCATATTTGGCAAGTACAGAATCCCAGTATATAAAAAAATAATATGCAAAGTGATTGGAGGAAGATTCAAAATGGCAAAAATGTTTTAATTCAATTATGTGAGCAGACTGCAGTTCCTCTAAGTATTTCCTAGACAACTCCCTTATTGGACAATGGAAATGTGTCTTTTAGGGCTAAAGAGACAATGAATACCCTGGTGGTATCTGTACCCACAAACTATTTTGCACCTGTACGCCGATATCCAGGGTGAACTGGTTTTTGGTTGCTTTTCTCCACTGTGGGAGGAACGCCCCCAAAATGGCCTTAGAGGGTTTAACCAGAAATCTTCCCTTATCTTTTCCACTCTTAAAATTCCAGCCTTTCCTCTGGTCTTCACTCTTGGCACCACCACTTGTTTGTTGCGGATTCCTGGCTGGATGATAAACTTCTTTCCTGCTTGTTTCTTTGGCACCAGAAAGCCCTTTTTCTTGGCTGCTGATCTCTCCAGCACAGATGTTAGTTCTGATCCAAACGGGCCCCTTTAAAAAAAGGGAGACTTCAGAGTTTTGTTTTTGATGTCTGATCTCACCAGGTTTTAAACCAAATGGCTTTCCTTGATGTATTTAGGAGGGCTGTATCTCTGGCCACAAGCTTAAATTGCCTCCACCGAGGGGCCTGCTATATATAATTGCCTCTGCTTTGTTTAGAACTGGAAGAGAGACTTAAAAGCAGAACTTTACCCAAGGGGGAAGTTCTGCTCTTCCTCCTCCTCCCCCTTTTGGCACTTTTTTTTTGGGGTGGACACCTAATTTTGACAGGTACCAGCTCCCCACTTTCATTCAGATCGCCGTGGTGATCTGAGAGGAAGTTCAGTCCTCCTCCTCCCCCCCAGAGCATTCTGGGACACATCACAGGCCCCAGAAGACAGCAGGGACAATCACAAAGCACAGCTTCATTGCCGGTTTCCCTTAAAAAAGTTTCCAATGCCTGCACCAGAAGCCGATTTAAGAATCAGCTTGGGCGAGGACTGCGCTGGATCCAGGGGCAGGCAAGTGCCCTTATAGTAAAAGTCAGCAGCTACAGTATTTGTAGCTGACAATTTTTCAGGCGACTGGAGCTCCTCTAAGAATTTGTTCAGTCGGCGTGACTTTGTCTAGGTGGGTCCGTAATTCTTCCAACTACAGATCCTCTCCTCCTCTCACTGTGGCGAGGATGACGGCAGCTGAACCAGAGGTATCAAATATGCATCAAATATGAACAGAATCTTATAGCAGGGTTCTAAAGGATTGAAAAGTCAGAGCTGTTTGCTTCAAAGGGTCCATGAAACTTTTAAGTAGACTGCTTGATTATTTCTCTACCATCTTATCGATACAGTCCTTGCAAGAACTGGACTTTTCTTGCATTGTGCACAATGTTTTTTGGCTGGTTTGCTTCGTGTTGCTTGTTCCGTTTTCTCCTCCTGCATGCTTGCCTAAAGAGCAAATAATCACTCTGGTCAGCAATTGGACCTGAGGATTAATGAGCGAGAGGCAGGAAGGAAAAGGAATACCAACATTGGCCCCAAAATTATAGAGCTGCTATGCGATTACAGTGAACATGCACTCGTGCCCCTGGCTAGTGCTCCCTCCACCAGCCGAACAGCAAAAGTAATGAAATATGGAGGCTTCCCAACAACCTCTTACCTTGGCTCCTGACTCCGAGTATTACCAGATTTCAATCATGGCCACTCCTACCAGCTGTAGACGACCTGGTCCACTTCCTTTCTGGTATAAGCTGGCCCGTCCACGCTAGTCTGTCCGTGGGGTCCCTCCTGCAGAAGCTTCACTAAGTCTGGATGTCTGCATGGTTAACTACCAAAAAGATAGCCACCTGGGCTCCAATTCTACCAGAAGGGACATCAGACACTGACTCCTAGAACTGGTGTCAATGTCTGGGCGCCGGAAGTGACGTCAGCTTCCTCCAGGGAGTCAGCCTGCAAATATACCGCCAATGGCTGAATGAAGCAACCAACACAAGCCGCCCAAACAGCTCCCAACCATGGAACATAGTAAGCTAAACACAGGTAAAGTCTCCCTAGCCTCAAAACCAACAGGGACAAGTGCTCTCCATACCCCTGAAGTGAGCACCATGACACGAAAAAGGGAGAGGGGGTCCCCCACATCATCTCAGGCATCCACTCCAGCAAGCTGAGTCCAGATACCCAGTGCTAAGCTCTCCCCAAACACACCAAATACTTGAAAAGGGAGACCCACAACCAAGCAGCCCCTGCCACCTAGCATGATGGCCGGACAAAAAGTAAAACAAAAAAAACAAACAAAAAAAAAAATCTGGTCCTGTCCAGCCAGAGGCAACACATGAAACTTGGGGTTTGGGGTTAGAAGTGCTCTTTTTAAATGTGGATTGAATATTTCCTGTCTAGGTGAGAGGAGCCTATCTCTCAGGCAGCTTTCCTGGAAGAGGACTCTGGAAAAATAGGCTTGGGCGAAGGTTTTTTCCTTCCCTTGCTTATGCCAAAAAGAAAGGCTGAACTTATGTTTTGAAGTGGAAGTCTGGGTAGAGTGTTGAGGTGCTCTGTGTCTTGAAGAGGCTCACGGGGAAGGCTTGCAATTTTCTGCTGCAAAAGAACTTTTCCTGCTATGAAACTTGATACGTTTGTAAAGTGCCTCACCAAAAAGGTTCTCCTTCAAAAGGAGAATACATGTGAGCATATTCACATTGACAAGCATATTGCGTACCAACATTAGGTCTATAGGAGTCTGGGGGTGAGAAAGCCTCTTCATTCCCCCTCTATGCCTGGCTCTTCTAGGCTGGACATATTGGGATCTAATTCAGTGGAGCTTGGCATTTTGGATGGCCATTAGTGGTCTGAGAAATTGATTTAGTCAGAAAGGCCACTTTGTGTGCCTGAGATAGAACTAGAAATCGGATGCATAAACAGGTGTAAAAATCAGGTCCTACTGCAGAGCAAGAGAAACCTTGTAATCCCGAGGTTGTGTTGTGCAGGCCTTCAGCAGAACGAATTAGCCTGAGTGTTTGGCGTAGCTCCTTTATGCCTGTTTTCCGCTACAGCTAAGTGCGAGGGTATTCCGCTGTGGGGTAGTCAGAGCGGGTTGCAAAATATAGGGTAAGCATGTCCGAGACGGAATACGCAGCAACCCAGGTGCAGACTGTCCTGTAGCAAAGGGCAAGCAGAAGCAACTGAGTAGATAAGGACTCTAGGCTGAAGCAGCCGTTAGGTGTGCGACCTGTGGCGTGATGCAACAGCTAGTCATCCACAACAGGCTAAGCTCTGAGTGGGGGGCACCGAGAGGCGAGTCCTCAAAAGCTTACCATTGTCTAATTACCCAAAAGGTACCATCTTATAACCCAGGGTCTATAAACACTCAGCCTGTGCCCTGTACTGTATGATTAAGATGAGAGGATTCAGATTCTACAAGTTTGCGCAGGCTGTACAACATGATCGTAAAAACCCATAAAACAGAATTCACCTTTTCTAAAAATCTATCTCCCTGGTGCCCAACCTGTGACCCTTTGGTATATAACGTGCAGCCTTTGGACCTCAGCAATCTGTAGTGGAAACATCGATTTGGGTAATAGCATTGATCTCTACTAGCCTCACGGAACATGTTCCCAGATTTGTATGGTTTTCTACAGCATATCCTTAGCCAAAAATGTAGCATGTCCACACGGTCTAACCCTCATTTCCTGTTAGGTCAGCAGTTTGACAGGCCTTGCAAGCATTACATATATTGAACATTATGTGCATCTCTTTGGTGATGTTGTTAGGGGCCACATATTTGAGGCACCCTCTAGCTCAAAGGCTGACAACTTACCCATCCTAAATAAAACATATTATGCAGCCATATTGCCAACAAATTAGCTAAAATGATCTTGAAACCAGAATTTAATTTTATGCAGCATAATTTTCTGCAAATTAGGTTGCATGGTCTCTTTCTCCAATGATTAAGTTGGCTGCTTTGTAAACCTTACATCTTACTTGCTATGAAGAGGTTTAGAGCCCAAAAAATGCCTTGTAATTTTTAATTTCACAAATATAAAAGCAACACCCTTTCACATTTAGACCTTTTACATCTAGTCAAATTTTATACCGCAACATGCATTTAAGATTTTGCTGTTTTTGTACAGTATGTTACATTCCAATACAGATCTGGAAGAAACAAGAATCTGTAAACATTCACTAGTCTGAATATATATATATATATATATATATATATATATATATATATATATATATATATATATATATATTTTATATACATACACACACACACATACACATACATACTACAGCATAGGAAGATTCCTTTTTGGTAACATTCTACCGCTCAAAGACAAAGTTGATTAAAAAATAGCTTTCTTTTTTTTAAAAAAAAAAAAAAAAAAACAAAGCTGCCATGTGAACAATGCAATAGATTCTCTAAAGCGTCTTATATAGGAGTTTAGCTTAAACAGCAAGGCATTGCAGTGTGCCTTGGTGCTTGCATCTTATACCCCCAGCAATTATGTTTCTTACCTCCATGACAGTCTTTAAGCTCCCTTCTCGAGCTGCACATACTTTCCTCCCTTCTGGAATGAAGATAGACAGCCCTGTATAAGCTCAGATTTGATCCAACCAGAGCATACACTGGGCTAAGGATTTTTCTCAACCCCAATAGTCCTCCTCACCAAGAGGACTGAAAAAAAAAACCCCCACAACGTTTTCTTGGTTCCAGTGGCTGGATAGGTTAGGGAGGTTAAAGTGGATGTAAACCCAATGTCATCCTTTCTAAACTACTGCCATAGGGGTTATCTATAAGGATATACATGCCTCCTGCATGTATCTTTACCTGTCAAATGTCTCCCCTCTGTCTGTTATGAGAGCTGAAAAAACTGCATATTCTGTGGGTGGGTCTGTTGTCTGGAGCTCGGTGGGTGGAGTCATGTCAGTAGACTCCCCGCCCACCTCTACACTCCCCTTGTCAATATGCATTTTCTCTGTGTATTTCTAACACTGAACTTCTGCTATGATCTCTAACATCCAGTGAAAAGACAGGAAAGTAACCACATGACTTCAGCATGCCAAATCATGCTGAGGTGTGGAACAACCAATCCTTGCAGAGCTGCTGAAGAAAGGAGTGGGGGAGGGAATTAAAAAATAATGCCTGTATCTTAGGCTGTCACTCACAGCAAGGGGGAGTATTTAACAAAGTTTTTGTCAGTTTGTCAAGATTTCTCTCACTGAACAATAAAAGGGGATTGCTCAGAGGTGGATTAACTCTGTGTGGCAAGACTGGGCTTAAATGATAGGAACTCTTATACTCTACAGTATGATATTAAAAAAAAAAAAAATTCGGGTTTACATCCACTTTAAAGAAAGTGCATGCCCCTGGGGTGGGGCAGCTTAATGCAAATCTCTTGCTTTTGCCTGTTTGGCCTACTTTGTTTAAAGGGCAACTCCACTTTTCTTAAGAAAAGAAAAAAAGCATTCCCCTCTGGGTGAAATGTGTACATTTCAGGGAGTTTAACAATCTTTGTTACAGATTCCTACCTTTTGTTATTCTAAAGAAATAGCTGTTTGCATGCACACTGGACATTATTAAAACTCCAGCAGCATTAGCTGTAGCAAGAGTTTTGCAGTGTTTTTCAGCAAAACTATACTCCCTTAAAAGCTTATGGCTCCAAAACGCTTATAAACACAGAATAGCTGTGTTTTTTAGCTTTCATCAGAGTTGGGGCGTTTTTAAGGCTGAAAAACTCCTCTCAAAACCCATTAGTTACGTTTTTGTTTTTTCAGCCAGAAAACGCCCCTGCCAAAAAAACGCTGATAACACCCTATGTGTGCATGGACACACAGAACAACATGCTGGGGAGTTTACTGTCTGCAGAAGAAAAAAAAAAAAAAAAAAAAAACGCCTGAAGCCAAAAACAGCAGCTGTAAAGACATCCAGTGTGCATGAGGCATAAAAATGGGAGTGAATTATTGATCAGCTGCTGCACTTGCAGGTCTCCAATGAGGAAAATGGCAGGGTCTGAATCCCTTTAGACAGGATTATGGTTAACCCTTTGGGAGTATCTCAACAAAAATGAAAATTTATTTTTTGCTGCAGAGGGTGCCCAAAATCTGATTTGTATCTTAGTGCAGACTTTTGGGAAAATCAGTAAGCCAAATCACAAAAGTAGGAAACATTTCTGAGGTCATTACGAACAGCATCTGTGTATAGAATGACTCCAGGTTGCCATATTGCATTACATTTTACAGAAAATTACAGAGCTGCAGATTGAAAAGCAAAGGTAATTTTAAATAATTGACACCACATTAACACAGGGTGTGTGGTTTGGTTGAGACATGTAAGCTGAGGCTGCTCTTTATTCTCCTATTTATTCACCTGAGCTGGTTGCGAGTAGCAGCAATCCTTTCTTCTTTAATTTTTAATGTTGTTATATTACAATACGGCTTGTGTCACAAATGTATATAACATATATATATTTTTTTATTTGTGATACAATTTTCTCACAAAAGTGAAGTTACCCTTTAAAATCCCCCTCACCCTTAATCTAGTGGTCTTTACAGTGTGGCCCTGCCTGGGGACTGTACAGCCATGCTTTACAAACTGTTCTTGCAAGGTCCTCTTTACCCTGTGGCATCATTCCTTTCTCTGTGGAGATCTGCACTCTGCTGGATACTGTCATCAGTCCCCATAGGAACGAATAGGGCCACTGCATGTAGGCTGAGGACATAGTGAGGATGCTTCCTGAAAAAAGGCAGTAATGTGTTTGGCATTTATAGAGAAGTGAATGTAACATTCACAGCAGGTGTATCTGCCTGGTGCATGCGTATTAAATTATAGTGATTGGTATACCTGCAGTGAATGTTTGCTGAATGTCATATACACTGCTTTGTCAATATACCATTTGGGTTACAAAACAACCCTTGCTCTCCAACTTCTATAATTATTAAAAGTGTATGTCCAGCCAAGACTTTTTTTTAGATAGATAGATGGAAAGAATAGAATCTCAGTTTCACTGCTATTGGGACACAGTTTGAGAGATGTCCTCTTACTTGCTGTCCTGGTGACAATTTCACCAAACAGGAGGTGAAAGAATATTCCCAACAGTATTACAGGCTGATACAGATGTAAAAAGAAAGTTAGAACTACTGGATTTTTATTACCATTTCCGTCTTGGTTTCATATTTTCCCTCCACTCCTTGTCTGGTGAAAATGTCACCGCAACAGTTAGTGAAGGGATGTCTCTCAATGGGAGTCTTGGATAGCAGTAAAAACCACACAGGGTTTTACCTTACCCACTTACCAAAACTAGTACATTTTAGCTGGACACAAACTTTATTAGCTAGCATTGTAAGACATAACTAATACTGTATGGGTGTTCTCACTGAATTTGACAAGAACTATAATACATTTGTTGAGGTCTCTCTCAAAAAATTCTAGTTGCCCGGTTCTTATGCTATAGAGTTCCATCTTCACTTGCGGTTTACTTGATCGAGAGCACTGACACAATCTAGTAAAAGCCTAGGGTCAGCATGACAGTCAAGCAACTGGACTTTTCAGAATGATAGATTGTAAGCTCCTTGATGGCAGTGAATGTACAGTATGTAAAGTGCAGAATACATTTTTGATGCTATAAAATGTCTAATAAAGAATATAAAAATAATGCAGCTCCTATTTCATGTAACTAGTTTCCCTTACAATAATGGTAGCTGACATTTTTACCGGTGATCTTACTCAAGTGAAAGACAATGAACTTGAAACGCTAAATTGCTGCATGCAATTACACAACACAGGCATGCTAACAAAACCAACAGATATTCAAAAGTTGATGATACTAATGAGCCAATACTGTGCATAAAATAGGATAGTAATTAGATAAACTGAATTTTCCATCTCAACAATTTCATTAAAGTGCATACAGAGTCTGTATTACAGACCAAATATAAGTCAAGTAAAAAACAGGTTAACTTGTTTTCTTTCTTTTTTTTTTTACTTGTGACTGCATTACTGAAATAAATTTCATGAAAAAGAAAGACAAAATAAACTACAGTTCAAGAACAAAGTAAAACATCCATGGAAAAAATAAACACCTGAGATTTCAGGAGCAGTCCAGATAAGAACATACATAGGAAACACAAAAGTCCCCAGTAACTGCATCCACATTCCAGGATTCATCATTCTGGCTGACAAAGACAGATAACTTGGTAGTTTCATACTGTTATTTATTTCATAACTAAAATCACAAATAGAGATACTTGCAAAATACTTGTCTTTTCAGGATTGATTTTCAGATACCAACCTGCTGTCATTCTGAATCAATCTAATGTGCATCAAGTTACGGGCTTGGCTTTCCTTGATAACTGCCATGTGTTTGGTCAGATGCAACTCAAGCACCAAATGGAGAGGATGTTATGATGGTATCTGGAGATGTTTCTCCCCCCTCCCCACCCCAGCCTTCCCATACATAATCCCAGAAGCACAAAGATGTTTAGTACCAGATTTTAAATATCCCTCTGCCCCTTTTCCTGTTCAGAGCTCCTGCTGCATTTGCTGAGACTTAACAGCTTATCCACCAGTTCAAGAGCCAGTACGAGCAGATGTGACACCAGCATTGCTTCGGTTGAACGCAAGCTTAGTCTGAAATTTTCAGGTAGGTCTGTGTGTCATTGGAGAAGTCTTGATTTTTTTATATATTTATTCACATTTCAGACAAAACGCCGAATGAGTTACTCATACTCCAGAAACTGCTTGTGATAAAAAAGCAAATACCTGAAACAGAGAGAAAAGAAATGTGTTGAATAAGCTTAACACAAACCAATGTCCAATAAGAGCTCCATGCATTCATCATTAACTACTTCCCTTCCGGCCGCTGTCCTACTGCGGGTGGGTGGCATTGGCAGGCTGGATCATGTACATGTAGGTCATCCAGCTTACTCCAGGTTCGGGGTGTGTGTACCAATCTGCTAATCCATGCGGTCACTGACTACAGCAGGACTTTGTCAGCAGGTCCTGCTGTAGCCAATCACAGCACACAGTCCGGTGTTTACCCACAGGGCACTGTACACAAATCTGATCTGGCGGTTTCTTCTCCCTGCAAAGCAGGGAGGAAGAACAACCAGATCTGTTAGTAAAAGCAGCACACATTACACATTGTTAGGCAAACCCCTTGATTGACCCTAGATGTTTATCCCTTCCCCGTCAGTATCTTTAGTACAGTACGGTATTTTCAATGATCTCTGTATTAGTGTCTCAACCGAAATCAGTGTCAGTGACCCTCCCAGATAGTGTTCGTTAGCACCAGATTGCCCGCCATTCTATCACAGACCCACTATAAGCCTCTGATCACTGCTATTACAGAACAGCATCTATAGCTGCATGAATTCTAGTATATATACACACACTATAGTTTGTAGATGGTATAACTTTCGCACAAACCAAATCCATATAGAATACATTTTGGCCTAACACTTTGTGTGTGTGAAAAAAAAAAAAGTTAAAGTGGCCCAGTGTTGAATAGCAAAAAATGGTCTGGTCATAAAAGGGGGTAAAACCTTCCAAAGGTCAAGTGGTTAAAGCATAAAAGTGTGAAACAAGGTTACATTTCAAGGACGTTGAAAATGGAACTAAAATGTGAGGGAGGGATTTTTAGTTTTTTTTAATAGTAAGGGATGGGAGAGTGAGAGAGGCGCCAGGCAACCAACAGTGCAGCAAGATTTATGTATATAAAATGTATGAAAACAGTGGTAATGCATATTTACAAGCTTCAGTGTAAACAGGCACTGAATTAGCTTAATGTGAAGCTGTCAGTAGTAATAATAGTCCCGCCTGGAGCAGCAGGAGTCATGGAGAGGCAGTAGATGCCCGGTGAGAAGATTCAGAGAAGCTGTCAGAGCCGCTGTGGAAACCTCAGAAGAACTGTCAGATGGAGCCATGAAAAGCCTGGGTACTAGTAGCCAATCAGGAACCATTTCAGAGGCAAAACCACGCTTCCATCAGCTGAATCCCTAGTCAAACTTTTTGCACACCTGAAGAACCCATCTCCTTCTCTAGAACTGCTTTCCTCCCATGCCCAGCCCAGGAAAAGAAAAAAAAAAAAAACAAACAAAAAAAAAAACACAACAACATTTGCACAAAGTTTGTAAAATGCCTGTAAAAAAAAAACACTTCAAAATCACTCTGCTAAGGTGTGAATGCAGGTTTAATGAAGTGAAAATATGCAAACCTCAAAATTGTTAAATGAAGGGGGTGCAGCAATAATGTAAAAAGAAAGCTGTACAGTACGAGGGAGAGAGATTACTGCATGACATGAATGTCCTTTATTCTTTTGGAAACCCTCAGTCTCACCTCCTATCTCCTTATATTGTCCCTTACCCGGATAATGCTGTTAGACTTACTTCCTATTCCGTTAGATTATCTCTTACTCTGATTTCCCTGGAGTCAGCTGTCATCCCCTTGAGATTATATTTTACCCCCGATACCCCTTCATTCTGGCTGCTTCTGCAACACTAAAATGTCTGGCTTTGCCAATTTTAGAAAGATGCAGTTAGAGTGGTATTATCTCTATCTATCCATATATCTCTCTATCTATGTATATATGGAGATAGGTATTAATTATACACACACACACACACACACACACAGTTAGGTCCATATATTTGGACACAGCACAATTTTCATACTTTTGGATCTGTATGCCACCAGAATAAAATTAAAGCGAAATAACCCAAATTAATTTGAAGTGCAGACTTTCAGCTTTAATTCAAGGGGTTGATCATAAATCTCAAGTACAAATTTTAGGAACTGCAACCATTTTTATACACAGTCCCCCATTTTCAGGGGCTCAATTGTAATAGGACAAATTATTAAAAACTAACACTTATTTACGATTACCGGTATATTAATATGTTTAGAATCCTTTACTGGCAATGACTGCCTGAAGTCTGGAACCCATGGGCATTACCAAAGATTGGAGTTTCCTCCTTTGATGCTTTGCCAGGCTCTAACTGCAGCGGTCTTCAGTTCTTTGTTTGTGGGTCTTTCTGCCTTTAGTTTTGCCTTCAGCAAGTGAAATGCATGCTCAGTTGGGTTTAGATCAGGTGACTGACTCAGCCATTGCAGAACATTCCACTTTTCCTTCAAAAGCTTCTGGGTTGCTTTTGCAGTGTGTTTTGGATCATTGTACATCTGTACTGTGAAGTGCCATCCAATCAACTTTGCTGAATTTGGCTGAATCTGGGCTAACAGTATATCTCTAAATGCTGCAAAAATCATCCGACTGCTTCTTTCTTCTGTCACATCATCAATAAACACCAATGACCCAGTGCCACTGGAAGCCATGCATGCCCATGCCATCACACTGCCTCTACCATGTTTTACAGATGACGTTGTGTGCTTTGGATCACGAGCTGTTCCCAAGCCTTCTCCACACTTTTTTCTTCCCATCCCATACAGATTAATCTTAGTTTCATCCGTCCAAAAAATGCTTTTCCAGAACAGATCTTTTTTTTATTTTTTTTTAGATGTTTTTTGGCAAAGTCTAATCTGTTTTTTTCTATTCTTCAGGCTTATGAATGGTTTGCACCTTGTGGTGAACCCTCATTTGCTCTCGTAAAGTCTTCTCTTGATTGTAGTCTTTGACAATGATACGCCCACCTCCTGGAGAGTGTCCTTCACTTGTCTGGATGTTGTGAATGGGTTTTTCTTTACCAAATGAGGATCCTGCGATCATCCACCACTGTTGTCTTCCGTGGACGTCCAGACCTTTTTATGTTGCTGAGCTCACCAGTGTGTTCCTCTTTCCTCAGAATGTACCAAACACTTAATTTGGCCACTCTTAATGTTGCTGCCAACTCTGATGGATTTGTTTAGTTTTTGAAGCCTTACAATGGCTTATTTCACTTGCATGGACACCTCCTTTGAACACATGATGTAGGGTCACAGCAATAGATTCCAAATGCAAATAGCACACTTGAATCAACTCCAGACCTTTTACCTGCTTAATTAAGAAATAATGGAGTAGTTGTCCACACCTGGCCATGAAACATTTTTTGATTCAACTGTCCAATTACTTTTGGTCCCTTGAAAAAGGGGGGATGGCTATTCTTAAGAGCTGTAATTCTTAAACCCTTTCTCCGATTTGGATGTACATTCCCTCAAATTAAATCTGAGAGTATGCACTTTCAGCCCATATCCATTAAATAACTATAGGTTGAATCTGTTTTGGCAAATACCTGAAAAAAACTAAAATTGTGCTTTTTTTGCTATTCGGCATTGCACTACTTTAACTGGCAATTGTGCAGTCATGCAACAGTGTACCCAAATGACATTTATGTAATTTTTATTCACACACACAGAACTTTCTTTTGGTGGTATTTGAACAACACTGGGGTTTTTATTTTATTATATTTTATTTTTGTTTTACCTGTAAAATCCTTTTCTTGGAACATATTACAGGACACAGGGTACTTCATACTCATGACTACTTGGATTAAGCCGCCACTTTAAGGCGGAACTTCAGTATTTTTTTTTTCATCTTTCCATCTATAAAATCCTCTGCCCTTGTGGTTTTAACTTTGCATAGTAAAGCTTTTTTTCTGCCAGTAAATACCTTATACAGCCCACTTCCGATTTCTTGTCTGGTAAGAAGCCTAGCTTATGACATCATGCACAGCTCGCTCTCTCTCTCTCTCTCGAGAGAGAGTTAGTTTGCCAGAAACAGAGGGGGGTGAGTCAAAAGAGGGCCAATGAGAGCTGCAGAGCTGGGGGTGTGCCTCTGTGTAAATCCAGGAACAGGATTTTTGAACAGGCAGCAGCTGAAGCTGCCCACGGTTAAAATGGTTGCAGCCAGACTCAGTGGAGGGAGATTTCTGCAGCATATTTAGCAAGTACAGAATCACAGTATATGTAAAATAATATGCAAAGTGGTTGGAGGGAAGCTTCAGAATGGCAAAGATGTTTTCATTACAAATTATGTAAGCAGACTGCAGTTTCCCTTTAAGGTGAAATGGACATTGGCCATAAATAGGCAGAAACTCTCCAACTAGGCATAACCTCTTCCACAGCTCAGCTAAGCCTCAGTTTTATAGCAAACAATGAGGGACAAAGGAGAGAGATCCCTGTGCCCCCTTGTATGCTCAGAAAAAAAAAAGGATTTTAAAAGTAAGACTAAAAACGTTTAATTTCTTTACAGATATCAAAGGACACAGGGTTCTAAGTAATGACTAATTAAGATGTCCCAAAGGTCTGAACAAGTCAACCCCTGTTCAAGGGAGAGGACTGCAAAACAGACAAGATGAAATTGATGTCTATGGAGTCAAAAAGGGGGTCACATATGTGGAACAAACCAGGATGGAAGATCGGACCCTGCAACAGCAAATCAGACTGATCTGGGAGGGCTTGCCTGCCAATAGATTTGGGATATCTGCATGCAACCTTCTTGGTCTACAAAAAACAAAGCACTTGGGAATGCTTGCATAGTTGTGAAGTCTAGTGACGTCCACAAGAGGCTTGCCTCTCCAGGGACTCGCACTCCTGACTGGCTTTTGAAAGCAGCGGGAGCCTGTCAATCACAGCCAGCGAGATAATCAGGAGATGGAGGGGATGGGGCTGAGCTGTGGCTCAGTGTCTGAAGGGACAGAGGAGCTGCTCGGGTGCCCCCATAGCAAGCTGCTTGCTGTGGGGCACTCAACAGGAGGGAGCGCCGGCCAGGGACCCTAGGAGGATCTGGGCTGTAAAACCACTGTACAGAGCATGCAAGTATTACATGTTTTTTTTTTTTTAAATAACAAACACAAGTCTTTAATAATCGCTCTAAGGACACTAGTTTAAAAAAATGTGGTTTAGCTGAGCTGGGAGGGGTTAATGAATGCTTGAGTGGGAAATTCCTGCATTTTTTGGCCTGTGTTCATTCATCTGAAGGTGGCAGTATAATCCAATTAGTCATGAATATGAAGTACCCTGTGTCTTGTGATGTACAATAAAGAAAGTGGATTTATCTGTCAGGAAAGGTAGGCTGGAAGAGCAGTATGAATTCCATGGCAAAGCAACAGGTATACTTTTAATGGTGACCCCATCGGCAGATTATACTTTCCTTTTCTTTCTTTCTTTCCCCTGCTGTTATTACTGGTACTTAAGAATAAAGGGAGCATGCAACTTGCTCAATTTGTTATCAAGTAAAGGCACAGGTGCTTGGCAACTGGCCACTCAGGTGTTCAGCAATGTCAAATAGAGGCAGGGAGATTCTTCAGACCTGTGCACGCTCCAAATCATAGTTACATAGTAGAAGAGGTTGAAAAAAAGACAAGTCCAACCTATGTGTATTATTTTATGTCAGTATTACATTGTTTATCCCTTTATGTTGTAGTCGTTCAGGTGCTTATCTAATAGTTTCTTGAAACTACTGACGCACCCCATTGAAACCACCACCTGCGGAAGGGAATTCCACATCCTTGCCAGTCTTACAGTAAAGAACCCTCTACGCAGTTTAAGGTTAAACCTCTTTTCTTCTAATTTTAATGACTGGCCACGTGTCTTAATAAACTCCCTTTCGCTGAAAAGTTTTATCCTTATTGTGGGGTCAACAGTACGGTATTTGTAAATTGAAATCATATTCCCTCTCAAGCGTCTCTTCTCCAGAGAGAATAAGTTCAGTGCTGCTAATCTTTCTTCATAATATCATCCAGTCCCTTTATTAGTTTTGTTGTCCTTCTCTGTACTCGCTCCATTTCCAGCACATCCATCCTGAGGTGCCTAGAACTGGACAGCATACTCCAGGTGCGACCGGACCAGAGTCTTGTAGAGTGGGAGAATTACAGCTTTATCTCGAGTTAATCCTCTTTTTAATGCATGCCAATATTCTGTTTGCTTTGTTAGCAGCAGCATGCCATTGCTGAGCCTATCTCCTAGGGCCCCCAGGTCCTTTTCCATCCTAGATACCCCCAGCGGTTCTCCACCCAGTGAGCAGATTGCATTCATATTTTTCCCACCCAAATGCATTATTTTACATTTCTCCATATTAAACCTCATTTGCCATGTAGTTGTCCACCCCATCCTCCAGGTCGTTTATGAATAAATTAAATATGATTGGTCCCAGGACAGAACCCTGGGGGACGGTACTTTCCACCCCTGACCATGCCAAGTACTCCCCATTTATCACTACCCTCAGAACGCGCCCTTGTAGACAGTTTTCAATTCATGTACTCACTCTATGGTCCATGCCAACTAACCTTTGTACAGTAAACGTTTTTTGGGGAACTGTGTCAAATGCTTTTGCAAACTCTAGGGTCGAAACAACTAATCGATTACTATTTTCATAATTGATTAATCGGCCAGTAACATAATGAGGTTAAAAAAAACTAAAATTAGAGCAAATAATCACTACTGTAAATTTTACTTTCACTTTTGCACAGTAAAAAAATGAACCCCTTACAGTAACGATTATTTGCTCTTTTAGTACTATAAAGGGCCTTTTTTTTTTTTTTTAATCCCATTATGTTACTAAATATCTTAGGCCTGGTTCACCTATGTGTTTTTTGCAGAAACGCACTACATTTCATTTAACGTTCACATCTATGCTTTTTTCAGCCGCTGCGTACCTGGAAAGGGTCAAGGACTTTTTTCAATGCAAAACTGTGCTTTTTTGGTTCAATATACTTCAATGAAGAAGCTGCAGAAAAGCATGTAATGTGTTTTTGCAGCAATTTTTTTTTTTTTTTAAATCTGCCCAACAAATTGGCCAAAAAAAAAGGGCATGAAAAAACTGCAAATCGCAGCAAAATCACATGTGCAAAAAATAAAAATGCACAGAAAAAAGCACTGCAGAAACAGATCAAACTGCATAGGTGTGTACAGAGCCTTATGCTGGCCACACGGATCAATTTTCAGACGAGAATATTCATACGAAAAATCTTTGTACATTCGCTGAATGAAAGAATGTTGTCTGACATTTTCACTTGCTTTTAACATTGTTTTAAAACGAATGTAATTTCTGAACGAAAACCACTGTCTGAAAATTCCTTTGACCAAGAAGTTTTCTATTATTTCTAATGTTTCCCATCACTGTGGTTGAAAACAAATGTTGATTTGACCCCACTATTAGAAAATCGAACAAACATTCTTAATATGAAATTTCTTTTTAAAGGAAGACATTGTTTTTGTATGGCCAGCATATAATATATTACAGTTCTGTTTGAAAATGTGCAAAACAGTATAACTTTTTTTTTTCTTTTAAGTAAAAAAATGTGATCTGAGCCTGATGAGATTTACTAGATTCAACCTCTAATAGTATATACAGTATATCTCTTCTGTCCGTTATTCTCAGAGTGGATTAAAGATTTTACTCCCTAACCATATAGTTGGTTATTTATATTTACCACTGCATATAGAGATATTTAAGAATAAATTGCCTTATTTTTTTTAAACTTTACATATTAACCAAATTATACACTACACTTTAAGGTTATTAACCGATTGATCAAAACAATAAATCAGCCATCTAAATCGATTATGAAAATAATCGTTAGTTGCAGCCCTAGCAAAAATCCAGATACATTACGTCTACGGGCCTTCCTTTATCTAGATGGCAGCTCACCTCCCCATAGAAGGTTAATAGATGGAGTCTCAAACTGCTGGCCCTCCAGCTGTTGGGAAACTGCAAGTCCCATGAGGCATTGCAAAGCTGACAGTTACAAGCATGACTCCCACAGGCAGAGGCATGATGGGACTTGTAGTTTCGCAACAGCTGGAGGGCCGCCAGTTTGAGACTCCTGCAGTAGACTGTCAGTAAAAATTAAGAACAATGGTCTGGCAATTACTTGACCGAGTTCCCTAAGGAGACCCTCAGGTGCAAGCCATCTGGTCCCGGTGACTTATTAACGTTAAGTTTTTCAAATCTATTTCCAATTCTGTCCTCTGTTAGCCATGAGGGTGCTTCCTGTGATGTGTCATGAGGATAAACACTGCAGTTTTGGTTAGTGAACCCCCCCCCCCCCCCCCCCGATTCCTTTGTGAAGACTGAGGAGAAGAATAAATTCAATACCTTCACCATCTCACTACCCTTTGTAACCAGATTCTCCATCCTTTGTAACCAGAACATGGCTTGGACATTACCATGGCTACCTGTTTTTGCCACCAGAGAGGCACGAGAGGGCAGCTAGTACAAGCTGCTGGCTTAGCAACAAGGCAGAACAGGTTTACTATAAAGTGACTCTGTTGCTAAAATAAATATTGGAAATAAATTATTACCTGCAAAGAAAACCTTGAAAACTCACCTCTTCCACTGCCTGTTGCTGATTTCTGCAGTAATGAAAAGCAACTGCTGGCTAAAGAATCTGCAGAATCAGACACTTCTGTAAGCTTTTCATTCCTAGTCCCCAGCTGAACTCAGGATTCAGACAAAGGCCCTTACTTTATTATTTTTTCCTATAGTGGCCAGTGGAGAGAAACCACTGAATGCAACGGGGGACCAGGAAATTGACACTCTTGGAAGTTATAGTGAATCTTTGTTTGCCATGCATGTACAAAAGCACAAGTTCACTGTAACCGGTCTGAATAAAGCACACTTTACAAGACATATAACCAGTCAAGTCACACATTGCACTCTAGATTATGAGTTTTCTTAAGGAAAAAAAAAGGTAGGAATTTTTACAAGTTTCTATTAGGTCTCTGCAGAACAGTTTTAATGACTTGATAAAGCATAGTGGTTGTCAATTTTAAGACTGCCATCATAATAAATGTCTATCCAATGTATATAAACACACCTTTTATGTTGCTACAGAATCATTTACATAACTTCCAACTCACCCTTCACTATCTAGTACATCTTTAATGCTAGCCTTGGTAATAATAGCATCATCACACTTGAACCACTGGTCTTTGTGTTGTCTGATGAAGCTTGTATAATGCCCACTCTCCAAGGTTCCCTGGTGATTAACTACGGCAAACAAGGAATACCTACAAAAAAAAACAAAAAAAAAAAAAACATGCAAAATAACACGGTTTAAAGTATCAGGCTCTGGCAAAACATGAAAATATAATTTTGTTGCAATCCTATCTACCAAGCAAACATTTTAGTGATTGCTATAATGGCCATATTTATTGAATGTTTTTTGACCTGTATCGGTTTGTCTCAGAGTTGTTACTCTTGCATCATCTCACTTATATGGTTTCAAATGCACTGGCAAACTAAATTATGTGCCCAGGTAAAAATGTAATCATGACAGAATATATCAGATGACCATCACCGGTCTGAATGACAATTTTTAAGTTCATAGTAGCAGCAGACACCTTGCCAATTGCCCACTTTCATAAGATTGTTAAAGCTTTTCAAACCACAATATTTTTCATAGCGATAACTCTGTGCTGAAGAGGTCTTCTTACCATTTTCCCTCTATAGCATAATAATGAAATACACGGGTGATCAAAACATCTGTCTAATTAAATAGTCTTGAAAGACATCATCTTTCAACAGTTGGATTGCACCAATGCATGAGACTTCTTGGCGAACTAGAAAAAAAATTAACCACTTCAGCCCCGGAAGAATTTACCCCCTTCTTGACAAAATCACATTTTGCGATACGGCACTGCGTTGCTTTAACTGACAATTGTGCGGCCATGCAACGTTGCACCCAAAAAAAATTGATGCCCTTTTTTCCCCACAAATAGAGCTTTCTTTTGGTGGTATTTGATCACCTCTGCGGTTTTTATTTTTTGTGATATAAACAAAAAATTTTGAAAAAAAAAAAAAAAAAAGCAGTATTTTTTACTTTTTGCAATAATAAATATCCCCCCAAAAATATAAAAAAACCTACATTTCTTTCTCAGCTTAGGCCAATATGTATTCTTCTACATATTTAAAAAAAAAATCACAATAAGCTCATATTGATTGGTTTGTGCAAAAGTTATAGCGTCTACAAAATAGGGGATAGATTAATGGCATTTTTATTATTAGCAATGGCGGCGATCTGCGATTTTTATCATGACTGCCACATTGCGGCGGACACATCGGACACTTTTTTGGGACCAGTGACATTTATACAGCGATCATTGCTATAAAAATGCACTGATTACTGTGTAAATGACACTGGCAGAGAAGGGGTTAATCACTAGGGTGCGATCAAGGGGTTGTTTCTCAGGGAGTGATTCTAACTGGGTGGGGATGGACTCACTACAACATGACAGATCACTGCTCCCTATGACAAGGAGCAGTAGATCCCTGTCATGTTGCTAGGCAGAACAGGGAAATGCCTTGTTTACATAGGCATCTCCCCGTTCTGCCGCTCTGTGTCATGATCGCGGGCCCCTGGCGGACAGAGTCTGCGGGGCACACTCTTAAAGGGGACGTACAGGTACGCCCATTTGACCAGTCGTGCCATTGTACCGACGTACATCATCGCACGCTGGTCGGCAAGTGGTTAATGTTTAATCACTTCCCGCCCGTAGGCCATCATAGGACGTCCCGCCCCCCCCCTCCTGATGCCGTCGCTTTACTAGAGGAGAGATGTGGGGTTTTATAGTGTAAAAAAAAAAAAAGTAAAAGTAAAGCTCCCCCATCCCTGCATGCAGAAGCGCCCGCATACATGTGTCGCACTCGCATATGTAAATGGCGTTCAAACTAAACATGAGTATCGCCGCAAACGTTAGAGCGAGAGCAATAATTCTAGCCTAAGACCTCCTCTGTAGCGTTAAACAGGTAACCTGTAAACATTTTTTAAAGCGTTGCTTATGGAGATTTTTAAGTACCGAAGTTTGGCGCAGTTCCACGCAATTTTAAAGCGTGACATGTTAGATATCTATTTACTCAGCCTAACAGCCCTTCTGCCGCCACCCCTCCGGGCTCTCCTGTGTGATCAGAGAGCCCGGGATCTGATGGCCTTTCCGAGTTACCACAATCCTGGGAGGCTGTAAACGCTGCCTTTTCTTTTTCCAGGAAAGCAGAGATGAGTTTTTGTTTTTTATTTATTTTTAGCTCATGCATTTCAGGGTAAAGGCAAAGCCTAAAAAAGGCAAAACCTTTTTTTTGGATAGTTATACTTTAGGTACCGTAGTTTGGCGCCATTCCACGAGCGTGCGCAATTTTAAAGCGTGGCATGTTAGGCATCCATTTACTTGGCGTAACCTCATCTTTTATATTTTACCAACAAACTGGGTTATATATGGTTTTGTTTTGGACTGGGTTTGAGATATCACTGTGTAAAATTTCAAATGACATTAAAATTGCAATGACCACCTTTTTATTCTCTATGGTCTCTGCTAAAAAAAAAATTGCTTGCATGTTGTCCCATTCTTGCCTGATACAGTACTCCAATTGCTTAACAGTCCTGGGCTGCTTTTTCGTTTTGAAATGCGCCAAATATTTTTAATTGGTGAAAGGTCCGGACTGCAGGTAGCCCAGTCAACACCCGGAATAGTCTACCAAGAAGCCATGGTGTGGCCATAGATTCATTATGCGATTTTTGCATTGGCCTGCTGAAAATATGCAAGGCCTTCCCTGAAAGACATCTGGATGAGAGTATATGCTGCTCTAAAACCTTGATATATCTTTCAGCCCTGATGGTGCCTTTCCAGATGTGCAAGCTGCCCATTCTATACACACTAATGCACCCCCATACCATCAGAGATGTAGGCTTTTGAACTGGGGCCTGTTACCTCTCGAGATGTCCCTCTCTTCTTTAGTCCAGGAGATCTGGCGCCCACGAGGATGTAAAATTTTGATTCGTCTGACCACAGAACAGTTTTACAACAGATCATGTTAATATTAAAGATTTTTTTCTACATACATACATACATACATACCAGTAAAATCCAATTCTTTGAGTACATCATGGGACAGAGCAGGCTATATACATTACTATCTGGGTTATACGCCACCTATAGGTGAATGGACACTGGCAGACCAAAAATAGACAAACAGTACCCCTCCCATATAGAAAGTATCTCAGTTTTGGAGGAAGAAGAGGAAGAAGAAGATGACACTGGGACACGGAGCAGGCTAAGGAAGCTAAAGGTCTCTGAAAGAACACAGATGAGGTTGAAATTTGCCCCCTAATTGTTCCCAAGGTCAACCTCATTTCTACGCCAGACTGCAGAAAGGAAAGGATTCTCCCAACCATATATTTCCAAGAATGCCATCCTCTGGCTTCACACTAACCAATGTAGGCTTTCCAGACCCGTTGATACATCCGCCTAGTAACCACCTTCCTGGAATTCACTAGAGTAGACTCCTCCGGTCCTGACATGCCACGGTCCCTTGGATCCTGGTCTCAATAGCCATACCGCCAAATTTAGCGACCAAAAATTGGGGTGGAATATAGGTCCTTGAGACAGTAGATCGGAACGGAGTGGAAACGTTCATGGACCGTCTAACGCCAATCTTACCATTTCTGGGTACTAGGCCCTCCTGGGCCAGGCTGGTGCCACCAGAATTATCAAAACCCCTTCTTCCCTAATTCTGCGGCAGGAGTGGAATTGGGGGAAAAACAAATTAGAGAGAACTGGCTCCAGGGAACTATCAGTATCCACCCCAGTGGATCTCTTATCCTGGCCACAAACTGCTGTAGTTTGTTGTTGAAGCTGGATGCCAATAGATCGACATCTGGCATCCCCCATCGCTGGCAAACTTCCAGAAACACTTCTGGGTGAAGGGACCATTATCACGCATGAATTTGCTGGCTGCTGAGATAATCCGCCTTCCAGTTCTCCACCCCCCCCCCAAAATATAGACTGCCGATAGTACTGTCACATGCTTCTCTGCATGAGGTGATAACACCTGGCTCACTTCCTCCTGGGCTAATTAGCTCTTGGTGCCACCTTGGTGGTTGATATAAGCCACAGTAGTGGCATTGTCAGATTAAATCCTTGTCGTCCAATCCAGAATCTTAGGGCCAGACACACCACTCTCAATTGATATTGATGGGCAACCCTTGCTCTGCCCTGGACCACTTCCCCTGAACTGTAGAATCTTCCAGGACCGCCCTTCAGCCAGAGAGACTGGCATCTGTGGTGACCACCTTCCAAGCCACTGGGAGGAAAAAACCTACCCTTCTGCAGGTTCTGATCCCGCAACCACCAGCTGAGATTCAGCTGCGCCCGAGGGGATAAAAGCATGCGACAATCTAGAGCTTGTACCCTTTTCCTCCAGGACAACAGAATGTTCTGTTATAGAGAACTGGAATGAAATTGGGCATAAGGAACTGCCTTGAATGATGACACCATCCTCCCCAGAAGACTCATGCAGAGCCGAATGGAGTATCTGCTGCCTCTTACTGACTGAACTTGAACATTCAAGGCATTGACCTTTCTTTTTGGCAAAAACACTTTTGCCTGAACCATATCCAGAACCAGTCCTAAATATTCCAGAGAGGGCCCAGGTATTCCAGAAAATAAACCATGAGAGCCAAGCTCTGCTTTAAGCCCTGCAACGACTGATCCCTGAGCAAGAGGTCATCTAGATAACCTAGTACCAGGATCCCCTGAGATCTAAGACGACCCAAAGCTGGTGCCAGGATCTTTTTGAATACCTGGGGAGCAGTGATGAGCCTGAAGGGCAGTGCCACAAACTAGTAATGATGACCCTCTACCGTAAAATGTAAAAGCCTCAGATGTGGTTTAAAGTTTGGCACATGCAGTTATGCATCTTTGTTGTCTATGGCAGCTAGAAAATCATTCTGGTGTGGGGCCACTACCAAGCAGAGCGATTCCATTCGAAAGGACCGAACTGTAAGATAATGGTTCAAAGCCTTTTAGGTACAAAATGGGCCTTATGTCCCCGTTTTGGTTTCGTAACCGTGAACAGGTTCGAATAGAATCCTGCCTCCCTTTCAGACAACGGAACCTCTATGATTATCCCTTGACGCATCAAGCAGTCTAGTGCTTTGAATAAGCTTTTCTTTGAGTATCAGAAGGAACGCTGGATCTGCTGAGGAGGGATCCCTCGCAATTCCAGCTTGTATCCCCTTGACACCATGGAGGTGACCCACTCGTCCTGAACCATTGTTCCCCAAATGGTTGAAAAGTCCTGCAACCTTGTCCCCACCTGAGTGAGTGGGGGCGCCCCTTCAAAAAGGAAGGCTTGGTGCCAGCCTTAGAGGGCTTCTGGACCCAAGGCTTTTCTGGCCCTTGCTTTGAGGCTTGCCTCTGGCCCCAGCCCCTTGCTGCTGCCAAAACTGTCTTCAGCACTGAAAAATTTGAAAGGTAAACCCAGCCAACAACCTCTTACAAAGGAAGATCGGCAGACCAATTTTATAACCATAAAATTCTGCGCATATGCCAACCAGGAGATTTGCTGTATCTAGTCTTTTAGAGCATCCGCAGCACAGGGCTCGAGGTAAATCTGCTATGTCTTCAGCAGAAGACATAGTCCTGCCGACTAGGCCTATTAGGTCATTTGAACTAATACTTTAAAGTGGTTGTAAACCCTTACAGACCACTTTTCACTACAGTTAAGCCTATACTAAGGCTTACCTGTAGCTACTGTGGATATCTCCTAAACCTGCACAGTTTAGGAGATATCCCCTGTATCAGAATGTGCCGATGTCATCGGAACATGTGCACTGAAGAAACGGAAAGGACTTTGCTCACTTTGGAAACCGCAGCTTGGCATTGCATGCTATTATTGAGTTTATGATCTACCAAAACCCCCAGATCCTTTTCCACCATTGATTTCCCCAGTTGTACTCCCCCTAGTATGTATGATGCATGCATATCCTTAGCCCTAAAGTTCAGAACTTTACTTTTAGCATTATTATTAACATTAAACCTCATTTGCCACTTAGTTGCCCAATTAGACAGTGCATTGAGGTTGGCTTGTAAATTGGAGACACCCTGTAAGGACGTTATTCCACTGCATAGCTTAGTGTCATCTGCAAAGACAGAAATGGTACTTTTAATCCCAGACCCTATATCATTTATAAAGGTATTAAAAAGTAAGGGTCCCAGCACTGAACCTTGGAGTACGCCACAGAAAACCTTAGACCAGAGTACGAGTTATTAACCACTACTCTCTGAATTCTATCTTTTAGCCAGTTTTCTATCAATTTACAAACTGATCTTTCCAAAGCATGTAGACTTTACCTTACACATGAGCCGTGCATGGGGAACTGTGTCAAACGCTTTTGCAAAGTACAGGTATACCACATCCACCCCTCTGTCCAAAGTTTTACTTGCCTCCTCATAAAAAGAAATCCGGTTTGACAACTTCTGTCTTTCATGAGTCCATGCTGTCTGTTGCTTAAAGTATTTTTTTCCCCAACAAGAACTCGTCTATGTGGTCTTTTATTAAAAAAACTCCTGACTATAGAAGTTAAACTAACAGGGCTACAGTTACTTGGTAAAGACTTTAAACCCTTTTTTAAATATGGGCACCAAATTGGCCCTGCGCCAATACAGTGGTACCATTCCAGTTATTAACGAGTCCCTAAAAATTAGAAACAATGGCCTTGAAATGACAGAGCTCAATTCTTTTAGGATCCGTGGGTGGATGCCATCTGGTCCAGGTGCTTTATCTACCTTTTATTCGGTTTAAATATTTCTGGACCTTATCCCTTTTGAGCCATTGTGGATCATTTGGGGCTGTGTCAATGCCACCCCCATTATGGACATGAGCTCCCCCATGCTCCTTTGTATACACGAGCTCCCCCATGCTCCTTTGTATACACAGAGCTGAAGAAAGTATTTAATAAATGTGCCTTCTCTTTGTCCCCAGTCACCCAATCTAGATTATTTTGTAAAGAGCCTACATGCTCAGCCCTGACCTTTTTACTATTAATATATTTGAAGAATGTTTTGGGGTTTGTCCTATCTTTTGCAATCTGTAGTTCGTTTTGAATTTTTGCATCCTTGATTTCTTTTTTACATCTGTTATATTCTTTGTAACATGTAAATGATGATAGTGTTCCTTCATTTTTATATTTTTTAAAAGCTCTTTTTTATTATTTATAGCCATTTTAACTTTGGTCGCGAGCCACATAGGTTTTATTTTTAGCCTTTTAAACTTATTGACTATGGGAATATACTTTGCAGTGAGTTTACATACAGTCACTTTGAAGAATTCCCATTTATGTTCTGTGTCCATTGATGCCAATATTCCCTTTCAATCCAAGTCCTGGAGAGCAGCTGTCATCCTTGAAAAATGATCTCCTTTAAAGTTAATAGTATTAGTCTTACTCGTATACGTTTGTTGCTTACAGCTAACATTAAATGCAATCATGTTATGGTCACTGCTACCCAAATGCTCTTTTATATGATTAGTAATAAGCTCGGTTTGAGATTACCAGGTCCAGCAGAGCATCATTCCTAGTCGGCGCCTCAATAAACTGGACCATAATATGGTCTTGTAATAGGTTTATAAATGGTTGCCTTTTAACTGTCCCAGCAGTGCCATTACTCCAGCCAATTTCCAGTAGTTAAAATGCCCCATCATTATCACACTCAGGGCCAGATTAAGAGCATCATGGGCCTGGTGCTGATTTTGGTGGGCCTTTTTATGGAAACAAAATGAAAATGCAAACAATTTTTCGCTAAAACAAATTAAATATACTCTCACCAGTAATACCAGCCGTGCAGCCTTTGAGCAGCAGTACCAATACCACCTGCTATGCAGTCTCTCACCAGCAGCAACATAAGGAGACCACATTTCCAAACGGCCATTCAGGGACAACCCCCCCTTCCCAAAAAAAGAGGGTGGGGGATGTAGTCTCAAGGTTGATGGGGAAATCGGTGGTGGAGGGGATTTGTCAGGCAAATGGCTGATGTTAGTACTTAAAATCACCCTGACACCATGCTTGATATGGTGTCAAGATGATCAAATTCCATTATTTCTATTACTACATTGTAATATATAGTGAAATAGTTCAACTCACCATCATGCAGAATCAGTGGGAACCTGAGCTTGTCACTTCCCACCAGATGCAGCTTGTTACTTGCCACCATATGCAGCTTGTTACTTGCCACCAATAGCCTGCCACCAGATGTAGCGTATCACTTTCCACAGTTGCCTGCCACTAGATGCAGCATGTCACTTGCCACCAGCAGCCTGCCACCAGATACAGTGTGCCACTTGGAACCAGATACAGTGTGCCACTTGCCACCCACAGATACAGTGTGCCACTAGCAGCCTGCCAGCGGATACAGCGTGCCACTTGCCACCAGATACAATGTGCCACTTGCCACCAGCAGCCTTCCACCAGATACAATGTGCCAGTTGCCAACCACAGCCTGCCACCAGATACAGTGTGCCACCTGCCAACCACAGCCTGCCACCAGATACAGTGCGTCACTTGCCACCATCAGCCTGTCACCAGAAAGTGTGTCACTTGCCACCAGCACCCCGCCATCAGATAGTGTGCCACTTGCCACCAGCAGCCTTCCATTAGATACAGCACGCCACTTGCCAACCACAGCATGTCACCAGATACAGTGTGCCACCGACAGCCTGCCACACAGTGTGCCACTTGCCACAAGCACCCTGCCACCAGATACAGCGTGCCACTTGCCACCAGCAGCCTGCCCCCAGATACAGTGTGTCACTTGCCACCAGCAGCCTGTCACTCCCTCCAGGACTCTTCCCGAATGGGTAGAAGGGACAGGGCCTGCATAGTCAAACAAATGCCTGGAGGCCCCCCCCCTCCTGAGCTGGGATGGTATGGCTGTGTGTAAAATGAATGCCAGCAGTATTGATCAGACCAAGTTCTACAGAGGGGGGTGTGTACAAGCCTTTGGGCTCACACTGGTGTGCTGCAGTTTTGGCTGCACTGCTTGTGTATCGGCAGTTTTAGCTGCAGTCCTATTGATATATATCAGGTTGCAGATTTTTGCCGCATTTTCTGACAGTGTGCGCCAAAGATGCAGCAAGCAGGAATTTTGTTGCGCTTTCAGAAAAAACACGCAACCTAATAGAAATTAATAGGACTGTGGGTAAAACGCAGGAAAACTGCAGATACACCAGCCAAAACCTGGCAAACCGGTGTGAACACACTTAAAAGCACAAGGAGCCAAGTCTAAACATATTGGCTGCAGTTATGACAGCCATTGCTGAAGGTAAAAGTAAAAAAAAAAAAAAAAAAAAAAAGGAGGGGGAGAGAAGGGAGATAAGAGTCCAGTCACTGTGCTCACACTTGGATGGCCGGATGCTTATCACTCAGATATCGTGTTCAGTTCACCTTGCATCTGCCGGCTGCTCTGTTCACAATTTCCCCGCCCACACGGCTCCTTTACTGCACAGACTTCACACAGAGAGGAGAGGGGGAAGGCAGAGCCATTTGTGTAGGGGGGAACTGTGCACTGTGACACTGTAATAACCACAGTGAGCCAACACAAATGCAGCCAAACACCCCTACATTTACACACAGCTTCTCCTATTCCATAGATGTTTATGGACAGGAGAAATCGGGCTTGTACTGCTGGCTGGGCGGGCAGATTTTAAGGCAGAGGCCTGGAGCTGCAGCTCCTATAGCCCCTATATTAATCCGGCCTTGATCACACTGTCCCAGCCCTTGCAGCCGTTTCCATCTGTGCAAGGAGCCGAGTCTCTACCTTCTCACTAACACTGGGAGGTCTATAAAACTCCAACAACCTTTGTAGTACGCACGCCCATGTACAGTTCCACCCATAATGCTTCAGACTCATCACACTTTCCATCAACTAGGTCCTCTTTTACACTCACTTTGAGATCACTTGTCACATAGAGACAGACACCACTACTCCTCCGTTATACCCTATCTTGAAGCCAAGATTCAGCAATACCAATTAGAACATAGTTCTTTGTGCACCAGAGCTTCCAACTCAACTATTTTGCTTGGCAGACTTCTGGCATTGGTGAACGCTTTAGTCATTGTCACATTTTGCAAACTTATGTTGCACATTTTTTATTTTAGTACAAATAGTACCATTTCCAATGGTTGATTGTAACATAGGAACCTTGCTATCATTTCCCATAGCCCTCCCCCCATCTCTCCCCATTCCACCCACCAATAGGCTGGCCCCGGTCTTATAAGCTATTCAGCCTCCCCCCACACTCCTAGTTTAAATACTCCACCAGCCTTCCCATAAACCTCTCCCCCAGAACAAAAGACCCCCTTCCATTTCGGTGCAAACCATGTTTCACATATAGGTTACACCCCAATGAAAAGTCAGCCCAGCGCTCTAAAAACCCAAATCCCCCCTCCTTACACCAGGTCTTTAGCCATGCATTCAGCTCTCTAATCATCCCCTGCCTTTCCGGTGTTACGCATAGCACAGGTAATATTTCAGAGAATATCACCTTGGAAGCCTTCTCTTGCAGCCTAGTTCTTTAAATTGGTTCTTAAGGAGCCTCCCACTTTCCATATATTCGGTCATTGGTTCCAACGTGGAGCAAGACAGCTGGGTCATGCCCAGTCCCTCCCAGTAATTCATCAACCTGGTCCACCACATGCCAAACCCTGGCACCAGGGAGACCGCAAACCATTTGCTTGAGCCGATCCCAGCAATAAATTATTCTATCAGTCGTCCTGATTATAGAATACCCTATTCCCACCAACTGTCTAGGCCTACCTGCACTTCCCTCACCACCCCTACTAGATGGGCTGCTCTCGTGGCTGTTAGAGTGAGCAGTGACATCTAGGGCTGACACCTCTGAGCTTGATACCCCCACATCTTCACCCAACTTGGTGAATCTGTTAGGGTGCTCAAATCCAGGGCTGGCCTTCCTTTTCTGTGAGCCCTTACCACTCCCTCTAACTGTACTAACCCATCTTCCTACCTGATAATCCTGATTTATCCCTCCACCCTTCCCATTAACCCCACTAACCACCCGCTCAGTGAGCAGTTGACCCCTTTTAAGGTTGTCCGTTCTGCCCAGTGTTGCAACTTGCTCCTCCAGATATCTAATGCGAGCTTCCAGAAGGGCAACCCGCTCACATCTGTCACGGCGGTATCCATCCTGGAGCTGTTGCGCCATTGTTGTATACACGTGGCACACTGTGCACTGCACAAAACCTTCAATCGCGCTAACCCCCAATTTCCCAGGTACAATAATATTGTGCCCTTCCCTGCAGCACTTCCCACACTACATTACTTGCCGCAAGCGGATACACTAGGATTTGTACACACAGAATCCCATTAACAAAAAGAAGCTCCCAATCAGGGCTGTGATAAAGCAACAAAATCTCCATCACAAGCCCTGAGCCACTTGCAACAATCCTGTTTTAGCCTGCCAAACACCTGAAGGACTCACGTGCCCAAACCAAAGGATAGATGGACAGCTCTGTGTCCCACTGCAGCTTCCCAAGAGCTTGACGTTTCGGCAACATCCTCCTTAAGATGGCCTGCCGACAGCTTCTGGATCGTACCCTGCATGCGCCGAGCCCCACGCTCGCTAATGTGTGCATCCTCAGTGACTACCCTACTGCGTGGCGGCGCCAAGAGTGCTTGCCTACCCATACACAAACCGGCACCTGGAGCCCAGGCTACTGGAAGGACACAGACTGAGACAGCCCCAAGGGGAGGGGCTCTACATGACCTCACCATATCCTACTGCAGCCACGGCCCAAGCTTCACTCTGAAGCCCCCTAGTGGCCAGCACCGAGCACAGCAAGGCTTAAGCAAAGCGGAGAGCTGATCTGTTACAAGTGAACCAAGAAAAAACCTTACCACCTAATTTTAACAAATAAAGGGGCTTCACTTACCCATCTCGCCGCAAGGCTTACCGTAGGCAACTAGGAGCCCAATCTTCACCCATTGCAGCGGGCCTTGTCATTTGAGGACCTTCAAGCACTGGGTTCCCCTTTTTCAATTTCAGGGTCCAGTCCCTTGGACCTGTATAGCACCCTGCAGGAATTGCCCTAGTTCTGTAGTGCCCAGGATTCCACTACGCAGGGTCCAGCGTCACAAGGGTTTGCATTACAGGCAAGACCTCACCGAGCCCTACATCTTCCTTTGCAAGGCTTGGGTACCATTTATCATAGCACATTGCAGTTTTAAATAATCTGATTAGTCTGTCCCTTGATTTTCCAAGAACCGGCTCAGGACTAACGTGAAACTCAAAGAGCTTAAACAAATGTGCCCATCCATCTTAAAGACACTGGCGAAAAAACTGGAGGTACTTCCTGCATGGGAAGGGTTATATAGAGGGAGACTTCCGGTCTATTTTTTGGTCTGCCTGTGTCCATTCACCTATAGGTGGCGTATAACCCAGATAGTAATGTATATAGCCTGCTCTGTGTCCCGTGATGTATGAGAAAAAAATGTGGTTTGGCCCAGAGAAGATAGCAGCATTTCCGGATCATGTTCAGATATGACTTCTTTAAATGTTAGAGCTTCGCCATGCCACCCAAAAAAGCAAGGTAAACTGTGTTCACAGATGGTGATTTTTAAAACTATTTCTGAACGCATGCAGTGATGTCCATCACAGAATCATGCCTGTTTTTTTATGCAGTGCCATCTGAGGGCCCGAAGATCATGGGCAACCAATATTGTGTTTCGGACCTTGTTTCTTGCACATTGATTTCTCCAGGTTCTTGGAATTTTTTGATATTATGTACTGTAGATATTTAAAGTCTGCAATTTTACTTAAATTGTTCAACAATTTTTAGACACAGCATTTCAGATTGGTGAACCTCTGCGACACTTTGACTCTCTAATCTGCTCTTTTTATACCAAGTCATGTTACTGACCTGTTGCCAATTAACCTAATTAGTTGCAAAAGGTTCTTCCAGCTATTCCTGGTTACTACCACTTATGTTGCCAGCTTTTTGCTGCCCTGTCCCAACTTTGAGACGTGTTGTTCAAACTTACCTTATTTTTTTTCTTAAAATGGTATATTTTCTCTGAGATTTGCAAATCATTGCATTGTTTTTATGCAGATTTGACACAGCATTCATTTTTTTTGGAATTGGGGTTGTATTTATTCTCACAGACCCTTGCAAACCTGTCACCTGTGAATCTGAAGCGCATAGGCAGCTCAATCCTGGAGGAAAATCTTCAAAGGCTGAAGATTTTCCCAAATATTTTAAAGAGAGGATAATGTATCATTTTAAGCTATAAGGAAAAACTCCAGTCTGAGTCTATCCATTTGTGTGATGACATGAGAAAGACAAACATTTATAGTGAGTCACTGAAAGCACTGGGAAGTTAAAGGATAAGTTTGCCTTTTGTAGCTTGTTACACACATATTTAGAGTGTAACATGTAATATGTTAAATTATATAACAAAAGTACCCCCCAAGGAATACTAAGGGACTTTTAAGGCAACTGGTCAACAATTGATGAAAAAAGCATAGAAATTTATTATAAAAATGTAAGGTGCGTACAACGCCAAAAAATTATTTAGATATACAGCATATACAAAATCATATGACAGATAGGAGTATAAAAAGCAGATCCTTCAATCTAATCCCAATGCGTTTCTGGACCTGTGTAGAGTCCTTTCTTCAGGGAAATGTCGTATGAAGTAGTACTGCTATATTGGTATTCTATAATGAGACAAAGTCACACATAAATTCATATTCATGATTACAGAAATGAGCATCGTTGAGGCAGAGTGAAAACAAAAACATACCAGTCAAGTAGACAAAATACAAGGAAAGGAAAACTGCCAAATTTGTGGTTTGTTTGACCACAAATTTGGCAATTTTCCATTCCTTCTTGTATTTTGTCTACTTGACTGGCATGTTTGTTTTTACTCGGCCTCAACGATGCACATTTCTGTAACCGTTAATATGAATTTATGTGTGACTTTGTCTCATTATAGAATACCAATATAGCAGTACTACTTCATACGACATGCCCCCGAAGAAAGGACTCTACACAGGTCCAGAAACGCAATGGGATTAGTATTGAAGGATCTGCTTTTTATACTCCTATCTGTCATATGATTTTGTTTATGCTGTATATGTAAATCATCTTGTGTTGTACACACCTGACATTTTTATAATAATACATCTCTATGCTTTTTTTCATCAATTGTTGACCAGTTGCTTTAGAAGTCTCTTAGTATTCCTTGGGGGGTATGTTCTTTATAGAATTGTCCATTTTGGGATGTTGGCAACAAATGGGTCTTCTCGGTTGGATTCCTATAAATTGCATGTAATATGTTACAAATGTACTGGCCCTATCACCATGTTTAGCTATTTTTAATGCTGTATGAATGATACGGCCGGACGCAAAAGATCCCCCGCTAGCTGTCAAAACTGGGACATTTGGAAATGTAACTAGCAAGTGCTCCGGAACAATTGTCGGATACATATATAGAGTCATGCATTATTTTTGTTAACTGCTGCAAATCCTCTAATAAAAAAAAAAAAAAAAAGAACCCCCCCCCCCCATCCCAGTTTTGACATCTAGGGGTGGATCTTCTGTGTCTGGCTGTATCACTCATTCACAGTATTCTGTGAATGGGAAAACTACTTGTCCCTACAGCCTTTTCAGCTTTCGGTTTGTAGTTTTTAATCAACTACCAGAGCAGTGTTGATCACTCTTGGTAGTTCACAGAGCTTCCTGTCAGAGTAACTGCCTCCCTGGCAGCAGCTATCAGACTGAAAACTTTGTCAATGCCCTAAAAGAGAAGCATGGCCAAACAATAAGGCCAGTATCCCCCCCTGCCTCTCAGTGTGCCACAGAGAGCCTGAACCAGAAGCTCATGCTCCTTCTCGGCACTCCAGTGAGCCCTGGAGGGGCAGAGCAGAGAGCAGCGACTGACAGTCACCGTCCTGTGCTCAAAGCGGACCTGAGAGCTGAGTGATCAGTGGATTTAGTTCTCAGGCTTGGAGGCGGCGGGGGACAGTTGCAACATAGGATTAATGCTGCATTTTTTTATTTTTACAATCCTGCACTTCTTTAAGCTGGCCAATAGAGTGTTTGTTTTTATTTTCCTTCTACAGGCTTTTGACTGAAAAAAAAACAAAAAAAAAAAAAACAAAACAAACGAAGTGGGTGGAGGAATATCTTCCTCTTTCCTCCGACCTGGACACTACTGTCTGAATACACTGATCAGGAGCTGACAAAGAAAGCAACATTTTTGGAAGCTTTTAAAAGAACCTTTTAGTGGTCTTTAAACAAAACAAAAAAACAACATCTTTTCTGCTTCCAAACCATTTCTATGTATAACCTCAAGGTCTTGATATAGCAGATTTTATTATTTCCTCTTAAAGATTATTGTATGTATGAGTCTTGGACTGAAAAGACCTGCAATCTTTTCAAAGCAAAACCAAGCTGTGCGGGACAGTGTGGAGGAAATAGAATCAACTCAGACGCATGGGACGGGAGACCTGCCACTTGACTCAGTCATGAAAATAAAACATGGTAGTGCTTGCACAGAGAGTAGAAGGAAGAGCAGGGTCTTTTAAACTGTGCATGTTTTTCTTTGACAAGACAGAACTAGTTATTTATTGGATATCTTTCCTGCAGGACAACTGGGGAGACTGTCTTAATCATTGGAACTGCATTCCAGATGAAGGTACATTTATGACAAAGAAGGTTGTTATTTAAAAGAGAAGTATGGGGTTTGGGATTATTGCACATTTATACTTACCTAGGTGGATGCAGCATCGGTCTGATGCTGCACCTGCCCCCCAATGCCTCTAACACTGAGAACCGAGCGATCGAACACAGCCGATCACTTGGTTCTCACAGCTCCGTGAACAGAGAGCTGCTGACTGGCAGTCAGCAGCTCTCTGCTCTGCCCCCCCCCCCCCGAGCTCACTGGAGGACTGGGCTGTGGAGGGAGCGGACAGCTCAGGCTCTCAGCTGCTCGCTAAAAGGCTGAGCCAGGTGCCAGTCCAGGCTTGTGGGCGGATCCCGACTCTATGGTTGGGATGATGCCCGAGCCTGGACAGACTGACATCAGCAGGCAGTGGACTTCAGCCTGCTGTGTGCTGAAAACCGTTCACAGGAGTGCAAAACGAACTGCACTCGTGTGATCCATAATAAGCTTTGGCTGTATTTCTCCTTTAACTATTCCAAGAGCTAGGCTTCTATACTGGAAAGTGGACCAAGTCCTTCCATGCACTGAACTAAAACTCTGCTTTTTGGGTACACGCAAGAAAAGCAGTGTCCAAATCTATTGCTTTACATATCACTTGGTACTGTGTCAATGTAGCATATAAAAGAACAAGCATTTACTTAAACCAAATTTGTTATGCACTTACCTTTACTTTATTCTCTCTGCTGCATTCGGCCACCAGAAGCAAAGAGAAAACACTTGGTTCACAAGAGTATGGAGAGCATGCAACTCACTCCTGAACCCCTCAGGTGACAGTGGTACTCAGTTGCTTAGGCACCCAGCGTTGTCACATGGGGGTGAGGAAAGAATCCTCAGACCTTTATTAATTTGAAGTCACAATTGGAGATTACACAGACATTCACGTTGTTTACAATGGCCGAAGGTAGCGTCAGGAAGGTAGGGTTCACAATATGAATCTCTCAGAAGTGTAACAAACAGCTAAATGAAATTGAGGTGAAAAATGTACACTTTAATTGGCCTCCACTGTTTGTATAAACTATACAAATGTGAAAAAACAGAATTAAGGGAATTCATACTTACTTATTGTCATTGTTTAAACCGTCTTGTGGCTGCTGATACTGACCATTCATTCTGCTCTCTTTGCTGGAACATATTAAAACTTATGTTAAAACTGCAACCTTTTAATAAAAAACGCATTTAGTATAACCAATATTCTGAAGCATTCTGCCAAATTACCTATTCACAAGGTGAAAGTGGTGTGAGAGTCTACATCCTGTGCAATGTACTTACTTTTTCATTCATTAACTCCCTCTACCTAAACCCATTTTTCAATTTGTCTACCAACTATCTTCCCAAAGTATGGGAAACCTTAGAACCAGAACGAGAACCTTAAGACTTGGACTGGGAGTATTTCCTGTGTAACATTATAAAGGAGTAACAGAAGCAACTTATTTAGTGCAGATGATTTAAGGCCATCAGCTGAAAGGGGTTTTAAACCCTTCGCGTTTTTTCACCTTAATGCATCCTATGCATTAAGGTTAAAAGACTTCTAGCAGTGACCGGCCCCCCAGCCCACTCATTTTACTTACCTGAGCCCCGCAATTCCCTCTGCAGAGACACGCTTTTCCTCTCTGCACAGGTCCAGGCTCTTGATTGGATAGATTGATAGCAGCGCAACCATAGGCTCCCGCTGCCGTCAATCAAATCCAATAAAGCAGGCGCTGGGGGGCAGGGCCGAGTCCGACATTTGTGTCTATGGACGCAAATGCTGGACTCAGGAGCGCGCCCGCACGGTAACCCCCCGGGAGAGCGCTTCCCCTAGGGGTTATCTGATGTGCGGAGGACCCGCGAGAGCCGCTGAGGGACTCCAGAAGAGGATGATCTGGGCCACTTTGTGCAAGACGAGCTGCACAGTGGAGGTAAGTATGACATGTTTGTTATTTTAAAAAAATAAAACACAAAGGTTTACAATCACTTGAAGTTCTCCAAATTTTGAGAGTTCATAAGCTATTAAATGCAATATATGAAACTCAAATAATGAGAAAGCTAAACAAAAAAATTGACACAATCCTATTTGTGGTAAACAGGCAAGGTTTAGCAAAAAGTCGGTGTTGCTTTCCACAATCAACCAAGTCAAATTCTTTTAACCAAAAAGCATAGTTAATAGCGAGGTCATATACACAAAAATTACATAGCAATTACATTTGATAAGGTAATGTTAGCCAAAAAACAGCTGATCTTTCCGTGATCCAAATACTCATTTGAGAAAGAGAGAAGGATACCGCTAAAAGGCAACATTCTGATCCAAACCCTGGCTCACATTTGCTGTAAAAATCTCCAAATGAACAGAGATATCTGTCAATCTAACGCTAGCTAGATATCGAAAGATAAACACAATTTGTACAAGTGATTTATGCCAACACACCAGGCATCAAAAACATAAAACATGGATTCTTACCTAGAGGCCATGAATGGGGTCATGTCTAATTCCAGGGGGAATGACACGTAAGTTGTAATCTTCCTCCTTAGCTTAGCTGAATGTTCAAACCGCTATGTCCAAAAAAGAAAGGAAAAAAAGAACAAAGGGCATTGGCACATTTCTATAAACCAAATGTTCAAATTATTTACAAACCAAAATTAGGCTGCACACAAAACCACTGATGTGTAGAGATCCTAATAAAACTACATATCTCAAAGTATAGCAGTAATAAAATGCTACTACTATGATAAAGCTAATCGGTTATGTCATATAAAGAAGATAAAAGTCAGTAACAGAGAAAGTCATCAGCACAGACAACTGGAACATAAATGCTAGCGAGAAGAAGCAGTGGAAAAGGCGATGTAGTGTTAAAGCCGTAAAACTGGGCACACATGCTACAATCGAGTAGCATATACTCTGATGGATGTAGTAACAAATATGTAATGCCATTGTTAGATATATGCTAAACTGATTATGTAGGGGGTGAATAGTGTGAGAGAAGAACAATGGCAGGGGTTTGAGAGGGGATTTAGAACAATCCAAGCAAGGCTTAGTTTACACCTGCGTTCTCTCAAAAGTAATCTGCGGTCAGTCATATTTCGGAGAGCGGTGCAGGCTGACAGGCATTCAGGAGGTAATACTGCCGCCTCCTGTATGGCTTTTTTTTTTTTCTTTTTTTACAGCCGAACCGGGTTTTTCATTAGGAACACCATGCTGCAACTGCAAGCCTTGTGTTTGCCAATAGCTGTGGTACATCCTGATTTACTTTAGCTTAAGCGGGGCAGTAAAACCGCAGCTCAACCTTCTATTTTTATTGCCTGACTGCAAGTGTAAACAAGCCCTTACAATGGAGAAGGGAGAGTAAGCAGTTTATGAGGTGTCACATGCAACATAAAAAGGTTTAAAACCTGAATGTAGAAAATCTACCAGTGCTCTTTTACATTTACATCATACCAGGTCTATACTGCTTACTTTGAGATGAAAACAAGCCACAATAGGCAGTTTCTTCATAGTAAGCTGTTTAGTAGACTCTTGGTAACTATGGCAACCGCTGCATTTGATTTTGGCACTACTTCCTAGATGCTCTGGTCGTGTAAACCTGAAACAGATTTGAAAAACACATAGCAGACCTTAGAACAAACATGCACAGCAAAAAATTTAAAACTTGCATATCCACCAATAAAAGCACAAACCAAATGCGTTTTTTCTTTTAAAATTTAAAGATGCCTTTAAAAACTACACTACTGTGCAAAAGTTTTTAGGCAGGTATGAAAAAATGCTCTAAATGAAGATGCTTTCCGAAATAGAAGTGCTGATAGTTTATTTTTATCAATTAACTAAATGGAAAGCAAACAGATGAGAAATCCAAATCAAATCAATATTTGGTGTGACCACCCTTTGCCTTCAAAACAGCAATTCTTCTAGGTACACTTGCAGTTTTTGAACTCGGCAGGTAGGTTGTTACAAACATCTTTGAAAACTAACCACAGATCTTCTGTGGAAATGGGCTGCCTCAAATCCTTCAGTCTCTCCAAACAGATTCGATAAGGTTTGGATTAGGGCTCTACGAGTGCCAAATCGTCACTTACAGGACTTTGCTCTTCTTCACGCTAAAGATAGCTCTTAATGACAATCAGTTTTATGTTTGGGGTTGTTATCCTGCTACAGAATATATTTGGGGCCCAATCACACAGCTCCCTGATGATATGGCACGAAGGATAAGTAACTGCCTGTATTTCCCAGCATTGGGGACACCACTGATCCTGAAAAGAAATCTCCAACTCCATTTGCAACCCGAAACTTGCAAGGAACATCCATGACGATTCACTGTTGCCTGCAGGAATGAAGTTCTTGGCCTCACCACCACACTGTTGCCTGCAGGCACTCAAAACTGTAGTGTTATGCCAGCCCTTCCATGAACAAACTGCCTCTTACTACATTTTGACTCCTCAGTCCAGAGCACCTGCACCCTAGTTCCTGTGTTTTCATGCATACTTGAGTCGTTTAGACTTGTATCTATGTCAGAGGTATGGCTTTTTGGCCGCAGTTCTTCCATGAAGATTACTTCTGTCCAGACTTCTCCAGACAGTGGATGGGTGTACCTGCATCCTACTGGTTTTCCACCATTTCTGTGCTGATGGCACCTCTGGACATCTTGCGTTGTTGTAGGGAAGCAAGCATGATGTGTCTTTCAACTGCTGCATGACGTCGGCGGGTCGGGCATTCAGTACCCGATCGACGTTGCCGCCTGCCCCATTCTTGGCTTTGCGGCGTGACGTTGGTGGGCGGTCTCCGTGGTAGCGCCTATTTGGGCGTATCCTCGGTGGTGCTGGCTCTCGAGGCTTTCACTTCACTGGATGTCACGTTCGTTTGGGGGTTACTGTCTTCTTCCCCTCACACTGTTCCACTCTGCACACCAGGTATCCTCATTTCTGTCATGTCCTCTCATGCTTTGTCCTTTCTTCCTTTCTCTATATCTTCACCTCAGGGTACTTGGTCTTTTCCCCTTTTCCAATCTCAGCATTTTCTCAGGTGTTTCAATCTAGATTTCCTTTTAACCCCCTCACGGGCTCAACTTCCTTTTTTTTTTTTTGGCTGTATCACTTTTGCATTCTCACTTTCACACTGCTCTCTATTTCTTGGCAGTTTTGCAATTTCTTCTTTAACCTCCACTTTTCACTTCAGGTTTTGCCTCGGGGGACCATGCCTGCCCTGGATGGCGTCCTGTGGGCTGCCCCCGTTGATCCATCCACCTCAGCTCCCGGGGGGTGGTGTCTCCGATGGTCGGGCGGTGTATGGCTCTCTGCCACCACCCTACAAACCAGAATGCGTAAGCATGTACTTTGTGTGGGGCTTTTTTATCACCCCACCTTTGTTTCATGTATATACCTACCAGACCAATTTTTTATATTTTTTATATTTTCTATCCTAGATAAGATACGTGCTTGCTCCTGACGAGTGGCACTACAGCCACGAAATGCGTAGAGCTACCATTGTCGCATTTTTTACCAGCGTCATGCATTTCTAATTTTTATTTGGAACCTTTGGAGGCTTTGGGTGTATACTCTTTAATATATGGTTGTGTTATAATATTCCAATTGGTGTACCATGGAGAATTTCTGTATTCATATAATCATGTATAATTGCTGCGATTATTGCCAATATTTCTTTCTATTTATGATTGCTATAATATATTTTATGCATGTTATATTTTTATGAATTGAATAAAATTTTCCTAGTTGTTCATCGATTTTGAATCTGAGCATTCACGCAATTCATTTAAAGTCCCACCCTTTTCTCTTAGACTAGTACAGGAATGGAAACGCATGACCACATCAGGTCATGGTTTCATTTAAAGTCCCAAGGGATATATAGTCCCAACCACTTTCTAATACTGCTGCATTAGCTTGGCTGACCATTGCATCTAGGGGCCTTTAACGTGGCCCATTTCTTTGTGCTTCTTCAAAAGAGCTTGAACAGCACATCCTAAAAAAACAGTCTGCTTTTAAATCTTTGCCTGGGAGAGACCTTGCTAGTGCAGTATAACTACCTGGTGTCTTGTTGATGTTCTCAGTATTGCCATGGTGTACCTGTGACATAAAACAGCCTTCCACAAACTAACCTTAGTAGCAGAGCTTGGCTCTTCCTCACCCAGTTTTAAGCCACCTATACAGCGGTTTCTGTTTCCATTAATGACAGCGTTTCAACCTACACATGAAATTATTTGCATCTGCTTGGTAAAGTTGGTTCATCATACACCTGACTATTACCACAAAATCCATGACTTTGTGCAAGTGTACAAAATGTGCAAGTGTAAGAATTGATGCTGGTTCAAAGCCAAAGGGTAAATCGCACCAAAAATTGATTTGACTAGTAAAGCCCGCAGTTGGCTGAATCTGGGTCACAGGAGTACAGAACCAAGTGCACTCCAGTGACCTACAAGAGAAGCATAGTCAAAGCTTTGGCTATACTTCTCCTTTAACAAGTATGTTTGCCAACAGAATGGACACATTATCAAGCAGCCCTGGGCTAAGGCAGGTCAGCCATAATGGGAGACACTGGACTTTCTGCTCTCAACAACCAACTTATTACAAATACTGTACCATGTTACAGCCTTGTTCCATTTAAGGAGAAATGCATACATAAAAAGAACCTCCAAAAGCAAAAAAACTTGGTATCATATATTTTACTATAATTTAATCAACTTTTAAAATCAGCATAAGGAGCTTCCCGTTATCTAATGACTACCAACAAAAGGTTTCATTTTGAATAATTCTTTTTACTTAAGCAAACAGATTATATCCTGGTGTTTGGTTACCTTCGCAGACAGTCTGTTAACGTTGTCGTTCCTGACACATGACTTTCCCCATTCACCACACCACTGTCACCTCCAGGGCTCAGCGGCCAAAATGGGCTTGAAGAACCTGGTAGATCCAAGCTGATGTCCCAAAATGGGTCTATTGTTGTTGAAACCCCACTAGAAAGTGAAACGGAAAAGTATTATAATATGTAAATACTTATACGTGAAACTAAATGTTTGCAAGAACCCCAAAAACACTCAATACTATCTGATCCACTGTTTTTTTAGGTTTAGAGTAACTAAGCTTTTGAATAATTTTTTACCTGAAGAGGAGTGTCATTTTCTCAATACACGTGTGCAACCCAATTTACTAAAAGAGTTGAAAATGTGACGATTCAATTAGCCAATTACGTTGAAAGCAAACGTCTGATTATTTTGTTTGCACATGACTGGATAATGAAGTGACGCTTCCCTCTTTTACCTAGCAATAGTGGAAGAGGAAGCAGTATGATCCTTCTTGGAACCTTCACCTTCACAGAAGGCAACATTTTTTTTGATGGGAGATGCAGTTGCTCACCTTAGGAGTTGCACTGTAGACCTTAAAGTGATAGCAAAGGCTAACTATTCTTAAAAAATGTTCTTCCCCCTATCTTGCATACCCCATTTAAAAAACTGTCTACTTACCTTTTTTTTGTTAAAATCAGTCTGGTCAGGTGATTCAGCAACTATGGCAGGGATCTTCAAACTGCGGCCCTCCAGCTGTTGCAGAACTACACATCGTATTTGTAAAACTCTGACATTCACAGACATGACTAGGCATGATGGGAATTGTAGTTCCTGAACAACTGGAGGGCCGTAGTTTGAAGACCCCTGAACTATGGTTACACTGTGCAAAGGAGCGACCAACAGCTGTGAATTCTCCAAGCAAAGGCATCACTCTGGCAGCCCAAACCTTGTCTGCTTGCCCTCTTCTCTCCTGCAGCATCCACTGACTGGCACAGAAGAGCCAGAGCTACTGGATCATGTGACTGGGCTGAATTAAAAATAGGCAAGTACACACAAGATTTTTTTTTTTTTAACAGGGTATGTAGGATAGGTAGGAGGAGGGTGTAGGGAACATTTTTAAGAATAGTTAGCCTCATCTTCACCTTTAACTACTCTGACCACATCCAGGAATTTGAGGTAAATCACCTTGGCATCCTTTTCTCTAGCAGAGAAGGAAAGCTAGTACCCTCAGTGTAAGAGACCAGCTTTGGGGTGGAAGGAGGGTCAGTCTCAGGACCACTTTGTCTCTATGCAAGATAAGAAAAGGTTCTTTACATAAAAGAGCTGCCCACCCACCGAGCTGAGGCAATTTTAAAAAAGTCCATCTTACTGGAAATATCTCCAATGGAATATCCTAAAGGTGTCTGTAAAAAAAAACCAAAAAAAAAAAAAAACCCTTAAATACCAGATTCTAGTACCAGATTCTAGAAAGACATGAGAGGTCAAAGTGGAGGACTGGCATGAGCAGCTCTCTGTACAAAAGTTTAGAAAAGAACCGAAAAGTATCTGGAAGAAAATGGGTAAAGCAGAACGCTTTCTCTTTAGAGTAGCAACAGCCAAGTGCTGTGCCGGACCAGACTGGAGGAAGGCTAGGATGTAAGGGACAGAGAGATGCCTGGTTTCGTATCAGCCAAATTATGCCTTCCAGGTGCCATTCTAGATCCCATTAGTTTTTCTCATTTTGAATAAGATGGAAATGAGAGAGTCAGAAATGCCCCTGGTCTTTTAAAACCAGGGTTTCAACAGCTGTGCCATTAAAGATAGCAAGCAGGATGAGACCATCCACCAAGAGCAGCTCTCTATCCACCACACTGAAGATGCTCTTTTTATACCCAATCATGACCTGTTGCCAATATACCCATTTGCAAAATGTTCTTCTAAATTTTATACAACTTGTATTCCATATTTGGAATCCTGGGGAGCACTGTATATTATTAACTTACAATCAACTGACACCATAGGGTGCTTGATGCAGCAACCTAAATATTAGTAATTGGAGAAGTGCAGGTTTAGCAGAAGTATTTCATTTCCTAGCAGTAAGTAGTTTGCAATATTTTTGTTGAAGCACTGGAGCGTTAAAAGCAGTTTAAGACATTCTGCTGATAGCAGTATCCTCAGCAGGAGTTGGGCAGCCACACATGGAATGCCCAGAGGTGGTAAATTGCAGTGTTGCCTCTTTCTCTGGCCCTTTTTATCCCACCACCTGCAGGAGCTTGCTGCCATCAAAACACAAAAGACAAGTACCCTGAGATGCTCAGCTCGGCCCCTGCGCTTACTTTCCGGGCTGTCTCTTAGACCCCATTCACACAGGGGCAACACGACTTGCAGGTCGCCTCAGCGAGGCGACCTGCAAACGAATGCCCGGGCGACTTGCAAAACGACTTCTGCATAGAAGTCTATGCAAGTCGCCCCAAGTCGCCCCCGAAGTCGTACAGGAACCTTTTTCTAAGTCGGAGCGACTTGCGTCGCTCCCCTTAGAACGGCTCCATAGTACAGAACGGGAGGCGACTTGTCAGGCGACTAGGTCGCCTGACAAGTCGTCCCTGTGTGAATGGGGTCTTACAGAGGCAGGTATCCAAAGAGCACTCTGACTGCCACACCAGCCACAGCTGTAACTTCAATAAGGGGGATCCCGGGCCATATCTCCTCTGCTGCCATACTACTGTGACTTAAAAAGGGACATTTACTCTAATGCCCAGTGACCTCTAACACCAGCAGTAATCCCCCTTAAAGGGAACACCGGAGCCTCCGTATGTCCAAATATTTAACCCCAGACAAAAGAGAACGAACAAGGCAGGGGGAAAAAAAAAAAAAAAAAAAAAGGGTGGGGGACAGACCGACCACTATTCACCACACCTTCAAAAAACAACTTGCCAAGAATCCACAGCCATGGTGACCCTGGAATTTCATGAATCTGAGCCAAGGTGCTCCAAGCTTGTAGGGCAGGGATCTGCAATTAGTGGACCTCCAGCTGTTGCAAAACTACAAGTTCCATCATGTCTTTGCCTCTCGGTGTCATGCTTGTGGCTGTCAGAGTCTTGCTTTGTCTCATGGGATTTGTAGTTCTGCAACAGCTGGAGGTCCGCTAATTGTATATCCTAGATTGTAAGCTCTAACGAGCAGGGCCCTCTGATTCCTCCTGTATTGAATTGTATTGTATTTGTATTGTCTGCCCAAATGTTGTAAAGCGCTGTGTAAACGGTCGGCGCTATATAAATCCTGTATAATAATAATAATATCCCTGTAGTAGGAGGAACAATGACAGGTCATTGTTGGTGGTTGGTCATGTGTGTCACCCTAGGACATGAACCCTACAGCCTGCCCATTAGTAGGACAACACAGCCGAACCTGCACATGACAGATAACTGCATTTGCTTGATGGCTGCAACTGGGGGGCATAAGAATCTTTATTATCCAGCCCATCACCCAGTGACATGCTTGAAGGAGAATAAAAACAACAAGGAACTTGGGATTTTTTTTTCTCTTGAAAATCCTAACTCTTAGATGCTAGGCTAATAACTGAGTTATTCACAGCTGTGGAGGGTTTTTTTTTTGACACCCTGTCACTCTAGCAATCTCTAAGACCCCTTTCACACTGGGGCGGTTTGCAGGCGCTATTGCGCTAAAAATAGCGCTTGCAGACCGACCTGAAACAGCCGCTGCTGTGTCTCCAGTGTGAAAGCCAGAGGGCTTTCACACTGGAGCGGTGTGCTAGCAGGATGGGAAAAAAGTCCTGCTAGCAGCATCTTCGGAGCGGTGTATACACCGCTCCTGCCCATTGAAATCAATGGGGAAGCATAGCAATACCTCCGGCAATGTGCCTCTGCAGAGGCTCTCTTCGGTGGTTTTTAACCCTTTCTCGGCCGCTAGTGGGGGTAAAACAGACCCGCTAGCGGCCGAATACCACCGCTAAAACTACGGTAAAGCACTGCTAATAATAGCGGCACTTTACCGCCAACGCACCTCCCGCCCCAGTGTGAAAGGGGCCTTAATAGCAGCTGAGAACTTCTGAAAGTAAAGATAATTTTTCTTAAGTCTGATGACCATCAGCTGTCTATCATGGAGAAAAAAAATTAGACTCCAAATAGCTTTGTTTAAAATGTGATGGTGGCGGTATGTTTTAAAACCATGAAGTCTGCCCAGATACAATGACATCCTACCTCCTCCTAAAAAATGGTTTTCCTACTGTCACGGCTTGTAAGTCAATACAAAAAACTAATCAGTTATCTGTTGTCTGTCTTAAACAGCACAATAGCTGAGGGGGATTGAGTCAAGTGTCAACTTTGGGTGCACAGCTAGCGACAAAAAACTGATTTTTATATTTCACTGGGTGGGAGGCACCCTCAGTATGAAGAGATAGGAAATGCTATATTAAAGCTATATTTAAGATTTATTGGGGTGAGAGGTGCATCTGTAAGCTTATACTATCTGAGCGATTCTGTTAGCGAAAAATCGCCACAGGAGTACTAGGCTAGTGGAAGGATGGCCAAGTAGCTGCCTGCCTGTTCCTATGGACTTGCTCCATCACTAGCTGAGGCAGCGAGAGGTCGCTCCCAGTTTTTTTTTTTTTTATTTCCAACCATTTCAATATTCTGCACTTTTAGCCCCTTCGTGCCAAGACCAATTTCCAGCTTTCAGTGCTGTAGCACTGTACCCATATGAAATTTTTATCATTTTTTTTTTTTTTTTTTTTTAGACAGATAGAGCTTTCTTTTGGTGGTATTTACTCACCACTGTTTTTTTTCTTCTAAAAAAAAAAAAAAGAAAACAAAAAAAATCTTAGTTTCAGTTATAAAATTTAGCAAATAAGTAATTTTTCTTTTTCACTGAAGGGCGCTGATGAGGCTGCACTGATGGGCAGCAATGATGATGGAATGAAAAGCTTGCACACCATTATGCAGTCTAGCTGGTATTTCATAAAGGGAATCGGTCTTCTTGAAAGTAGTGGCTGAGAGATATACTCACAGCCCAATCCCGCTCTAGTTCGCCAGAAGGAAATGTCCCTCAATTGTCTGGACGAGGACAAAATGGTAGAAGAGGAATGTGCAAGGGTGAGGTGAATGGCAGCATCTACCTTAGGCAAAAATGAAGTTCTTGGCCTCACCACCACCTTCCTCCTATGCAAAACCAGAAAGGGTTCCTTGCAGGATAAGTCTGCCAATCCAGACAATTGCCTCATATAGGGAGAAATACTGTAGCTGTCCTAACTTTTGGGAATAAGAGCTCATATTTACTTGTGGCAAGGACTTCCATGCCTTTGAAAAGCCATCAGCAAAAATTGCTTTGCATTGATACTTGACAAATGGTGAGGAGGCGATATGTCAGGAGGCAGTTGCAGTGTGGCCTAATTCACTTGGTTGGATTGCATCTGGCAGGCACTACCAGGTTTAATTACTGCTGCAACTGTTGTATGTGTACACTGACAGCTGCTGCCCTTTGTAGCTTAGAGGGGCAGCAGTAACAACGACCTAAACTACAAGTGTAAATTAGACTCAAGATGCCTCTAACCTTTAAAACCCGGGCTTTCAACAGCCATGCCCAAATAAGCCAGCGAATGAAGCAGGATGGCAAATTGGTCCTTAGGACAGAAGATCAAGCAAAGCCCATGCAGCGCCTGCAAGGAGTCTTACCAAATATGCTGGAGCCAGTCCGAAGCAATAAGAATCACTGAAGTATCTCAGGGGTAAGCTCATCAGTCAGGGAAAGAGCATTTCTGTAACCACTGGCTCAGACATTAAGGCTGTGGGCAAATGAGATACAGAATCTGCAGGAGAGTCAGCAACTAGGTGATGTGGGTCAAACTCTTGCACGACTGTGGTAAAACCTCAGCTGAGGGGGTCCAACCACACCTGATAAAGAGGATTCCAAAAACAGAAAAAAAGAGAACACGTTTTCTGCTGTGGATGTCAGTGGACATGCTGCAAGCAACCTTGAAGCAATTAGTAGAATGTGAGCTAGGGGGGCCCAGAACAGCGGGGCTGTCCTCCTTAGTCATATGTGTGAATGGGAACACAAACATAAGGTTTTCTCAAGTTTGACAGCAAAAGTAGAAATATGGTTTAAATTCACTTTGTTCGTTGCCATACAAACGTTTTAGAAAGCAAGAGGAAATGTAAATGCCTCATGTTACGGAAAGTTACATTTGAGCTAGTGTATTTTTGTAAAATGCATTTTAATCACTGAAAAGTGGCACAACTTACTGGCACACTTGACAGGTTACATCAGATTGGAGGCCTCCTGTGAAAATTTGGTCTATGATACAGTTACAGTGGTTCGGATTATTGGCCTTTTTTCCATTGTCATCACCTAAAAAACAAAAGAAAAAAAAAGGTAATAGCTGAAAATACTACAATTGCCTTTGGATATTCTTACAAACTGTATACGGATCGTATTTTTTTTCAAAGTTACACGGAAGTGTCATTTTTGGTTTCAACTTTACAGTGTCATTTGCTCATCTGTTCAAAAAGACCACAAATCGGTAACTGATGATGCTGCTTTACTACTCCATCAGTAGGATGAGGGAACGAGCCTGAACCCCCCCCCCCTAACCCACAAAAAAAAAAATAAATACAAATTAACACAAGTGACACACTCAGTGAGATTTGTCCCTACTGCTACTATGTGCTGTCACCAAAATCTTACTTCTGCAATATCGGCCTACCCCCAAAAAATCTTTGCGTGAGGCGGGGGGTTAATAGAACTAAGGGGCTGTGACAAGCCCTTTCCACCCAGCTGCTTCATTCATAGAAGCTGTTACTACAGCTTTCGTGACTGTAACAAGATATACAGTACAGAGGAAGGATAGACGGATGATTGATAAGTCTGCCCCTAAATTCACAGTCCATTCATAGAAGCTGTTGCAACGGTTTCTATAAATGGAGCAGCTGGATGGAAAGGGGAGCCAAAAGGATGACACAGTAGTACAAATGACACTGAAAAGCACACATCTCACTGAAGTAAGCAATATCCCTTCTACTGATTTTTAAACTTAGGCTTTAATTTCTCTTATTACCCTTCCAACACCTATGATCCCTGGCTCTGTTGAGGATTATTCATAGCATAGGGTTTAATATGACCAATGCTTTAAAGTGGGGCAAGCACACTGAATACATTACAAAGCTCTCCCTTACAAATCTACTAAGACTGGCAATCACTGCACCCTGCCAGGAAATAGAATACATCATAAAAAAAGTCTAGGAGGTAAAAAAAAAAAAAAAGTCTAAAAGGTCCCTCATTTATTTCACTCTAGATAGATATCTCCATAGCTGACCATACACTGTCCTGCCAGAACATTATCAGTCCAACACCACCTGAACCCAATCAAATGAAGTCACTACTCCAGTATTTCGAGAGCCAACAAAACGGTGCCAGTGGCAAGATTCCTCTATTCACACTATTGAGCATGGACAGAGTGCCCATTCACGCCACAAAAAGCCTCCATTGTGGATGTGCTTCTGCATGCGTGTTTTTAACACATTTTTCACGTGTTCCAGTGCGTTTTTGATGCTTTTCAGGATGCTATCCAGATGCTTTTTGTCCTCTTTCCTGTTTTTTTTCACTATGCATTGGGTCTGGAGCGTTTTTGATGCTTTTTACCGCGTTCCAGTACAATTCTGTGCAGGATAAACAGCAGCATGTTGCACTGCTGCTATATTTCCAAACTTACCTCTAGAAAGAGTGGGATGCTGCTCGACCATCCCAATGCTCATGAGTGTATGGCCTCAGCCAGCACTGCTCCACTGGTCACGCCCCTGACAAGTTTCAACCCCATCCACCGGGGCTTAGTCATAGACCTCTATGACTAAGCCCAGGTGAGTGGGGCGAATCCCAGCGGGGAATCGCTTCACACCTCCAGCTTCAAGCGGCACTACACTTTTTACCTCTGGAAATGTTCACATTAATCTACATGGTATGTATGCTTTACAAATTAAATACTCAACATAAAAAAAAAAAAAAAAAAAAAAAAGAATTAAATGTAAAAAATTAAACCAAAAAAAGTGAAAAGTGTACTTTATATTTAAAATCCAGGCTTCGTTTTTAGTACCAACTTACAGTGCATCCAGAAAGTATTCACAGCGCTTCACTTTACGCACATTTTGGATTATATTCATCATCCTCCTCAAAATTCTACAAACAATACCCCATAATGACGTGAAAGAAGTTTGTTTGAAATGTTTGCAAATTTATTAAAATCACATGTACATAAGTATTCACAGACTTTGCCATGACACTCAAAATTGAGTTGGGTGCATCCTGGGCTGGGGCAAATGATTCCAAACACCATAAAACGCACTTCCTGGGGGCCATCAATGACACAACCTCCCCCTTCCCCCAGGATGCATCTTCACTCCCTCCCTGATGAAGGTTGCTGGGTTCTGCTCTATGGACTAGGCTCACAGGAGAATGCCACATGAAATGGTACTCGCACATCATAATGACAATACTGTTCTATTCAGCAGAGAGGACTCCCACCGCTAAAGAAAAACAGTATGGACCCTTACTTGTCACACAATCGACCAGTAAACACCTATAATTATGTAGGTTTAAAAAAAATGTGGAGAATGAGAATATGCTCACCTTTGCAGTGTCTGTGCAGTACATCTAATGCAGCAATGAGAAATTCGTGTGCATCCTGTTGCTCGTACCCTGCTAAATGCCGTGCATGTGTCCATACAAGGTGCAGTAGCCTATATGGAATGTGTGGAGATCGATGCCCAGAGTAAAACTAAAATAAAGAAAAAAAAATTACCAAATGAATGCAAAAAAACACCACATGACAACTTAAAATTTATGTTTTTTAACCTCTGCCATAATTGAGCGTTTGGACTACAATATTGCTACTATAGTTAAAAGATTAGAGATAAATGTAGTCATCTATCGTACTTCTCCATAACAAACCTGTTTTATAGCATGCAACAAGAAAAAATTCCGTCAAGAGCAAGAAGTGATTCTGTGTAGGGGATTCTGGGAGACCCTGCCCGCTCTATTGTGGTTATAGCTGGACACATACAATTCTCATTATTATGCGAAATGAAAATAATATTCATGAAACTTTTGACAGGTATAATGCATACAGTACAAGATGAGACTCGTGTAGATACAGTAAATGAAGTCATTTTATTTAAACAGGGTTCCACTACATGATCAACACATAGAATATAAGTTTTCTTTATAAATTTGTAAGGGAAAAAAAAGCGTCCAGGCATGTTTCAGACTGTTTACCACTTGTTTACCAGAAATCAGAGTGCACATCATCTATGTTGGTACAATGCCAGCAGCCATAATTACATAGTCAGGTTGAAAAAAAAAAAAAAAAAAAAAAGTCCATCGAGTTCAACCAATAAAGGGGGGAGGGGGGGAATATACAATCCCATATACTCAATCCTATACCCACAGTTGATCCAGAGGAAGGCAAAGCTGATCCAATTTGCCTCAGCAGGGGAAAAAAATTCTTTCCTGATCCTCAGAGGCAATCGGATATTCCCTGGATTAACTTTACCTATAAAAATGTTAGTACCCAGTTATATTATGTACATTTTAGGAAAGAATAGGAAATAATCCAGGCCTTTAACGCAAGCTACTGAGCTGGCCAGAATCAGCTCTTGAGGGAGTCCATTACACATTTTCACAGTGAAGAAATCTGTATTTGGAGATTAATTTTCTTTTCTTCCAGACGTATAGAGTGCCCTCTTGTCCTCTGTGATGACCTTAAAGTGAATAATGCAACACCAAGTTCACTATATGGACCACTTATGTATTTGTGCATGTTGATCATATCCCCCCCCCCCCCCCCCCCTTTAATCTCTCAAGAAAATAAATTCAGTTCCTCTAATATTTTCTTATAGCTGAGCATGTTATACTTACCTGCTCTGCAGTGGATTTGCACAGAGCAGCCCAGATCCTCCTCTTCTCGGATCTCTTTGGCTCTCCTGGCCCCTTGCCTCCTGTCGAGTGCCCCCATAGCAAGCAGCTTGTAAACAGTTAGAAGAACTGTTTACATCCAATTGGGAAGGACAGTTGGAAAGCATGAAGTGATACCTGGAAATTACTTTGGTTCCAGGTGTCAGATATTCTGGGACCAGAAGGCCAACAGACATCCCCCAACTCTGAGAATAGAAGATGCCCCTTCACAAGGGAAGGCCACATCTCCTTACGATATATGTTACAAGCTATGATATAGCATTGAAAGACCAAGGGACATAAGCAATCATTCTGAACCTCAGAATTACAGGTAGGAGGCACAAGCCTTTTTCTTTTGAAATACTTATTCAAGGAGGGACCAAACAGGTGTTTACCTTCAAAGGGTACTGCGTGTAAAATTTTCATGCAAGGGGAGTTCTGCTGGCATTTAAGCCACAGAATCCTGTGCATGTGTGTACAAACAGAAAGCTTATCCTGGAAATTTGGCAAAATGGATATGCCAAGCTATTCATGCAGTAGTGCAAGGCTGTGGGCAAAAGGTCCATCTGGCTATGGACTGACAAAGGTTGGGAATAGGTTTTAGGGCCATATGTTTAGTACAAACAGCATTGGTCTGACAGATTGCTATAGACACAACTATGGGCTACATGGCACTGCCCGCCAAGACTTACTATGTATTTGAACTAGGGTCTTGCCAATGTAGTTGTAAAGGTAAAAAATGTTTTACCTTCATGCAGTCGCTGCATGAAGGTAACAAACCTTTTAAAATTGTAGCTCCCAGCCCCAAAATACTCACCTGAGCCTGACCTCCATCCAGCGCTGTGCACGTCTGAAGCAGCTCTTCCCGCTCCCCGATCTCACAGGTTGGCTGCGAGCAGCAGGATCCACTGGGATTTAGAATAGGGGCAACTATTAGAGGAGATGGTACTAGGGCCCCTGAACAGGTTTGACTTGCGCACCCAAGGGAGCTAAAGGCTGAGCCTGAGCTAATAAGGCAATCCAACATTTGAATTTGTGATCTACCATGCTTGCAAGCAAAATGTCCCTGATGGGGTACTCATGACCTCCACAGTAGTGGGGCAGAGAAGGGGGTGCATTGGTGCAAGCATCTGTAGGCCGCTTTAAGCCAGTTGTGAAAATTGCTTTAGACATGCCCTCACATTGGAAAACTAGCACATGTCTTCCTGGTGTCCTGAGCCCAAAGAGGAAGAGGAGCATGCAAGTGCAGTTACCTCCACGGGACTGAGGCAGCACAGGCAGAGAGGGAGCTTGAGGCTGCGCAAGCACAAGTGATGAATGTTTAAAGAGCATTAGCCCTGTACTCACCACTTAGTAGCAAGACTAATGAGGGATTAAACCCCTTCCTGGCTTTGTCCTCCACGGTAGGTATACCCCAAAGGGGTCTTCAGAGACTGGGCTCTGCATTCATAAAATTGCCATGTGGAGTGATTTCCCTGAGCAGCACCCACATCATTTTAGCCTCTAACTACTTCTGACCAAACTGCTGGTTTGTGCTAGATCTGAGCTCTGGACACCTGCTGTCTCATCTTCTGCACCAAGTTTTGGCCCAACATTAGGGGTTGATTTACTAAAGGCAAATAGACTTTGCAATTTGCAAGTGCAGTTTCCAGAGTTTAGTAAATGAAGTGAAGCTTCATTTTGCAAAGCATGCTCAATTACATGCAAGGTAAACAGCAATTTTTTCTTGCACATGATTGGATGACGAAGTCAGCAGAGCTTACCCTCATTTACTAAGCTCTGGAGCAAATGCCCTTGCAGAGTGCAGCTGTATTTGCAAAGTGCACAGTCTAACTGCCTTTAGTAAATCAACCCCAATGTGTTTTCAGTCCTCAGTGTCGCCCATTTCTTTGTGCTTCTGCAGAAGAGTTTGGACTGTACATCTGGAAACACCTGTCTGAGATTTCTATTAGATACCTTGTTGATGCAGTAAGACCACCCTTTGTCCTATCGCTGCACTTCCTCTCACCATTGTATATAATTTTTGAACCAGCCGCAGCAACTTCATTGTGTTAGCCAAGTATGGCTTTTCCCCACCCAGTTTAATTCTCCTACACAGCTGATTCGTTTTATTTAAACATGCATGTTATTTTATTGCACTGTTTTTTAAAACTGAACTGCGAAAAAAAAAAAAAAGCAAAAGCATAGCTAAAGCTCGATCCCCAAACCAACTCACAATAAAAAATGTGTCCATACTCTGCACCATTATGGGGAAATGGGAGGTTCTAATCCCTCATGACGGGAAACATCAGAAGTGACAGAGACCCAGTCTTTCTAAAGGAAGCAGTAAGCATTAGTTGCAAGATAAATTCACAGCCTAAGCTATATTCAGGCAATGAAAGGAGATCGCTGTTTGAAGGTGAAGCTGGGCAGAGAGGGAAAAACAATGACCTGGTTAAAGTGATAGGCCGAAAACTACTTTAGGAAGGAAGTTCTTAGCCTCATCACCACCTTGTCTAAGACCGGAAAAAGTGAAATACCTAGCGAGACGTAGACTTTCTAGTTTGTCTTCAGAGATGCCTCTGTCCCTCAGAACCTGGGCTTAACAACCATGCCTTTAGGGGTGTTAAAACTGTTTGAGCCATGCTTTTACTGCCCCCAACCGCTAGGTCATTTAAGTGAAGTCCCACTCTGCAAATGCCCTACAACCGCATGCTAGTGCGGGTTGAAGGGGTTAAAGCATGTTAAGCATCTCCTCACCACCTGTCAAATGCGATCTGAAGAGTGTTCTAAATGTGGGTAACTGAAGGCAAGCCAGATAGTGAATTGGTCCTTGAGACAGAAGATCTAGATTTCTGGAAAAGCCCACAAAAATGTTTGCCAGGTGGCTTAACAGATCAGAGCACCACATCCACCTTGGCCAGTCTGAGAATCACTTGAATGACTGCCATCTTGATCTTGTGAAACAGGTGAGTAACGAATTTCAGAAGAGGAAAGGCATAGATCAGAGTGTACTGATCCCACCAAGCCAAATCGTGTCCAGTGTTACTGCCAGATTAGCCTCGCTGTAGACCGTTGACAGGGCTCTACCTCTTTTGCTTCGACAAGGCTTCTTTTTTCACCCCGATGGTTGATGTATGCCACCTTTGGGGCATTGTCCAACAGACCGGATTAAAATGACACCCCAGCCAGATCAAACCAATGCTGCAGGGACAACCATGTCATCTGAAGTTCTAGAATACGGATTAGGAGATGGCACTCCTCTGTATTCAAGACCTCTGCTCAAAACTCCTCCCCAGCCTGACAAGCTAGCATCTGTAGCGAGGTTCTTTCAAAAGACGGGAAGAAAGGACGTTCGACTCTGGAGCTGGAATTTTGAGCCACCAAGCCAGGACAACCTGGTCTTTGATGCCAGATGAAGCGATCGATTCAAGGACTAGACTGATTTGTCTCACAATGACACAACGTTGTGCTGAAGGGGTGTAGAAAGAAATTCACAAATAGGACCGTCTCGAAGAAGGCTACCATGCATTGTAGGGCTGTCATGTAGATGTGAGGAGTCTGACAGCTCCTGGACTGAAGAGTACAAGTCTAGGAGTAGAGTGTTTTAGGTTTCTACTGGGGAAGATATTCTAAGGGATAAATTAGTTCCAGTGCTGATTTCTAATGTTTCAAGATCCAAACATACCTATGCAAGATCTGGAAGGTCAGGCTATTGTTGTCTGCCAGGTTCTAGTGTCAACTTCTGAAGGTTTAGTATCCAACCAAACCTTTGAAAGGTCTTGAAATACTTTAGTATTAAAAGGTTTTATCTATGACGACAACGAAAGAGGGAAATTAGGTGTTCCAATCGTTGAAATAATTGAGCAAGGGTTTGAAGTTTAATATTGAAACAATGTTTCAAATCACTTCATAAAGACATACACAAATGAATAGCTACAGAAGAATTTCAAAGACCTGGGTGCTCAACAATCCACAGTAAAACAAAATCATCTACAACTAGCATAATAAAGTGCTCTTGCTACTCTCCTAGTGGAAATCCAAAAGAGATAACAGAGTGCCGCATACAATTCTGAAGACAGACTTTTAGAGAAAAGGAGGTAAAAAAAAAAAAAAAAATCCATCAATATCAACATTTTATTTCTACTGAAATTACATTGTACCAATTGCAAAGAAGCATTTTTTTTTTTTACAGAAAATGGTATGTTGTTTCTTTATTGAGACAGATGGGACCAAATTTTTTTGACCAAAGCACAGAAATCTAAATAATGCCAAAAGGGTTCATATGATGATTCTTGCAGTTGTACAAATCTCTCTCACACATCATTAGAGCCCAATTTGAGCGAGAAAAAAAAAAAAAAAGGATTTTTATAACAGCTTAACTGTAAAATCCTTTTCTTTTGAAGTACATCACGGGACACAGAGCCATAGTAATTACTATGTTGGTTATAGTCCACCTTCAGGTGCTGGATACTGGCACACCCTAAACAGGAAGTTGCCTCCCTATATAACCCGTCCCACTACTGGGAGTATCTCAGTTTTGTAGCAAAGCAATACAGGTGTATACTAGAAAGAGGGGCGGGACATCTGTCCCGTGATGTACTTCAAAAGAAAATGATTTTACAGGTAAGCGGTTATAAAAATCCTATTTTCTTTAATCGTACATCACGGGACACAGAGCCATAGTAATTACTATGTGGAATGTGCCAGAGCAATGCCAACTGAGGGGAGGGAGACACAACCAAAGTAGGGCACCATGAGATCAGAGGATTTATTTTGCTGCCTGCAGTACACTGCACCCAAAGGCGACATCCTCGTGTCTTTTTACAACCACCAGATAGAATCTGGTAAATGTATGGATTGAAGACCAAGTTGCGGCCTTGCAGAATTGAGCCATGGAGGCTTGGTGATGCACTGCCCACGAAGCACTAACAGCCCTAAAGGAGTGCGCTTTGATTTGAGAGGGTAGAACTACCTCTTTAAACCATAAGCTTGAACAATTACTTGCCGAATCCATTTAGAAATAGTAGATTTCGATGCTGCCTGTCCTTTTTAGGACCTTCAGGCAACACAAACAATACATCCGTTTTCCGAATCTGAGCAGTCGCCTTTAAGTAGACTTTGACTGCTCTCACAACAACAGGAGAATGTAGTGATTTTTCTTCCATAGAACAGGGTTCTGGAAAAATGAAGGTAGAACAATATCCTGGTTTAGATAAAAACCTGATATCACCTTCAGTAAAAAGTTAGGATGAGGATGCAATACTACCTTATACTTGTGAATAATAAAAACATGGCTCTTTACAAGAAAGAGCAGCCAATTATGATATCCTTCTTGCAGCAGATATGGTTACCAGAAAAAATTGTTTCCTTGTCAAAAAAGGACCAAGGGAATATGTCGTATCGGCCCAAAACTGGTAACATTTTTTTTTTTTTCCTCTAAGTGAAGTTTTCTTGGTCCCTTGAGTTTTTTATGATAAGTGGTGTTTTTTGCTTTTTTTTGCTGTTTTATCGAATTGTCCCTGATTGGCCACCTTCAAATATATATATATATATATATATATATATATATATATATATAAAATTTTATTTTTTCTTTATATTTTATTTACAGATTTTTTATTTTTCTCATTAGGTAAATTACATTAATTAATTGAGACCTATTTTAAATTTGTTAATATGTACATTCATATTTTCAATCAAATTCATATGCTTTTTAAATGTTTTGTTTTTTCTGAATGCCTGTTTGCAACCCCGATTTTGTGAGTAGCGCTGCTATGCGCATTTGAAATCTTTCTCCACAGTACTTCCCCGTAGTATCTTCTTTTGTCTTTTGGGTTGAACATGATGTCCTGCACTTCCAAGCACTTATCCCATTGACCACGATCCAGGGCCATCCTCTTTGCTTTTTTGAACTGCAGCATATCAGGTGACTGATTGTTATCATAGGCTGAAGGGTTGATATCCTATCATTGCTGACCAGTGGGACTGTTTTCAGGAATTTGCACAGTATTTCAGCTCATGTCACACAAATGTATATCCACTGTCACTTTGTCCATATTAGCATCATGTTTTATTTTTGTTAACATATTTATTTTTATGTCACTTATGTAATATATGTTATTTATTCATGATCACATCGTCATCCTATAGTGTTTTTTCCGCACCAATTATTACATCTACTTTTGTAGTGTTGTTCTACTGCCATCGCTGTATTCACTCGTTTTATATAAGCGGGCTACTGACTGGTCTATCAAGAACAGATCGACTAGGTAAACCATAATCGTTATACCTTGGGCCCTTAATATGGCTAGAAGAGGGGCCAGAACCTTTAACACTCAAGGTGCAGTAGCTGGACTGGAAAGCAGAGCTACACACTGAAAATGAAGATTTTCCACCTTGAAAAGTAGATGTTACTAGTGAGCGAGGAAATAGGCATATGGAGGTATGCATCTTTGATGTCGATTGACGCCAGAAGTTCTCCTCCTTGTAGGATGGAGATAACCGATTTGGATTGACTCCATATGAAAAAAAAGACTGGTTATATTCAGGAATTGAATTTAGATTTTTGAGATCCAGACTGTCCATTGGGATTTGGCACCGTGAAAAAAAAAAAAAAAAAAAAAAAAGGAGGTTTGAATCAAACCCTAACCTCTGCTCTTACATGGGAACCCCCATGATCACTTTTTTCTTTTACTCTGGATCCTTAGAAACGTTTGATCTGAGAAAACAAGGAGACTCTTCCTGCCAGATCCTTGAGAACTGCAGAATTATTCCCCCTATTCAACTGAACCAGACGGTGGAAGCCGCCGTGACTGCCTGGAGGCTGATGCCTCTAGCACAGGAGAAGGAGCTTTAAAACGAAAATACATTTACTTGTTTTCTTAAATGGCAAAAGGGGTGCTTTCCACTAGAATTTCTTTGGATGTATTATCCAAAACATCCCCAAATAGCTGTTTCACCGCAAAAAGGAAGACTAGCCAGGAGCTTCTTACAAGGCGTTTAGTGAAGGGGCAAGGCCTGAAGGATAGAATCTCTCATAGCAACTATTGCAAACATAAAGCTGCCTCCTGGGCCTGAGCAGGATAACCTTGAACACCTGTTTAAACTGGTCTCTTAATGATTAACCGCTTCAGCCCCGGAAGATTTTGCCACCTTCCTGACCAGAGCACTTTTTGCGATTCGGCATTGCGTCGCTTTAACTGACAATTGCGCGGTCGTGCGATGTGGCTCTCAAACAAAACTGACGTCCTTTTTTCCCCACAAATAGAGCTTTCTTTTGGTGGTATTGGATCACCTCTGCGATTTTTTTTTTTTGCGCTATAAACAAAATAAGAGCGACATTTTTTGGAAAAAAAAAACGCATTATTTTTTACATTTTGCTATAATAAATATCCCCCAAAAATATATATACAAAATTTTTCCTCAGTTTAAGCTGATCGTATTCTTCTACATATGGTAAAAAAAAAAAAAAAAATCGCAATAAGCGTTTGGTTTGCGCAAAAATTATAGCGTTTACAAATTAGGGGATAGTTTTATGGCATTTTTAGTAATTTTTTTTTTTACTAGTAATGGCGGCGATCAGCGATTTTTATTGTGACTGCGACATTATGGCGGACATGTCGGACATTTTTGGGACCATTGTCATTTATACAGCAATTAGTGCTATAAAAATGCACTGATTCCTGTGTAAATGACGCTGGCAGTGAAGGGGTTAACCACTAGGGGGCGGGGAGGGATTAAGTCAGTACTAGGGAGTGATTCTAACTGTAGGGGGGATGGGCTAGCTGTGTCACTACACTGATCACTGCTCCCGATGACAGGGAGCAGAGATCAGTGACATTTGTCACTAGGCAGAACGGGGAGATGCTGTTTACATCAGCATCTCCCCGTTCGTCCTCTCCGTGAGGTGATCGCGGGTATCACAGCGGCGATCGAGTCCGCGGGACCTGCGACCCGACTCACGGAGCTCCCGGCCGGTGCGTGCCGCCAGCGGCGTGCACGCAATGGCACGGCGGGAAATTCAAATGGACGTACTTGTAAGCCCATTTGCCCAGCCGTGCCATTCTGCTGACGTACATCGGCATGCGCTGGTCGGGAAGAGGTTAAGCAATTACTGTCAGCGCAGGCTGAGACACTCAATCTGCCAGAGAAGAAAAAAAAAAAAAAAAAACAGGGCTTGGCTGAGCAGGCTTTCCTGAACTTGAGGGAGACCCTTTTAGCTCTTTTTTGGGGGTGTTTCAACCCCCCCCTTCTGACCATAGCCCTGATGCACAAAGCAGAGCTACTACCAGAAGAAATCGCATCCACTGCTTGAGCAATAGTCCAGCTACTGCCGCTATTAGTGCTCAGCCTAATGCAAATATTAAATGTGTCAAATAGGAAACGCCTGCATCACCAAAACCTCTTTCATGCTCTTCTTTGCTCTTATGTCTCCAACAATTTTGCAGCCAGCATAAATTGAGTTTCTTTTTCTTTTTTTTTTTTTTTTTTTGAAAAATTTTTTTTTGAGGTTTACATAGCATAAACAGGTACAGTGCAGTAATATCAAAGCAGGTTATCTCATATACATACAAATAAATGCATATGTCTTAGCATAGATAAGGCGGGAACAAAGCAAAACTATCTTGTAGAAATGGGGGGGGGGGAATCTGCCAAGCGGATTACTGTTTCCTAAAGACTAAGAACTGATTAACATAATACCCAGTACGATGGGTGTATTACAGTACATTACAATACAACCTCAGGAGTGGAAGCATAATATAGACAACAATGTCCTATAAAGATGCATTATGTTCAAATAGTAACAATGTTGGCTGTGTGAGTAACCAATGTCAGAGATACGGGAAACATGGAAGTCAAGGGGCTGTGATGACTTTGTGTAAAATTATGGTGTATGGAAGCTGGGGGGGTCCGTCTGGGTAGGATACTTAATTTTAAGGTTGCCCAGAGAATTTGAGATATCTCTTTTCAGGTACCAGTCAGTGTATCGGAATGGGCGCATGACATCTTGTAGAGCCGTCTGGGCGAATGTGGCTTCTATATATTTACGCCACCTCATGAAGAAGCGCGAAGTAGAGCGAAAGTTCAGTGAAAGGGTGTCGAGCCGTTCCATGTAGAAAAGTGACATCATAGCTTTTTTTACTTCGGGTAATGCAGGTGGCGTCGTTGAAATCCAATTTTTCATTATCGTTCTGCGGGCTACTAGAAGGAGTAGATGTGCCCATTGGGGAATATTCGTAGGTCCTCTGGTTGTTGGAGGAGCTGTTTGGGGCGTGTATCCAAATAGGCATAATAGTTGATCCCTTGGGATTTGTGCTTTATTGATCCTGTCAATGTGATCCAAGACAGCGTTCCAAAATGTAGTTATGGCTGTGCAGTCCCATAGACGGTGCAATAGGGTGGGGCGCGGTTCCGAGCACCAGGGGCATTTCATTTGACTTGGATTGTCTTTGGTGAAGTAAAAAGGGTAGTATGCTCTGTGTATAATTTTGAATTGGGTTTCCCGCCACGTTTCAGATATCGTTAGTTTGCGGACTTGTCTGTATCCTTCAAGTATTTTTTCTGATAGTTCCTCATCTCCTAAGATACCAGACCATTTATGAAACGGTTTGAGGTGGTATTTTGCAGATTGATGTTGGATGAGGTAGGAGTAGAGATTGGTGATGGAATAGTCATTTTGCAGTAATACTGTGTCTATGAAGGATTTCTGGAAGGGATCAGATTTGGGTCCATAGCAAGCCTTCAAATAGTCGATTAATTGAAAGTAGAAGAATATATGTTTTGATGGTAAGGAGAATTCGCTTGCCAGTGATCGGAAAGGTTTGAAGCGTCCCGAGGTGCCTTGGTATATGGAGACTACTTTCGTGAGGCCATTGGATCCCCATTGGTCAAACGCTTTGTGCATCGTGGATGGGAGGAACATAGGGTTTCCTTGAATGAGTAGATGTCTTGAGATATTTGAGGGGAGCCCCAGTAATTTTCGTGTTTCTCTCCAGGCAATTATAGTATCTCTGATAAGTGTATTTGACTTGAGGTGAGGTGGTAGAGCGTTGAGGTTAGAATGGAGGATAGCTGATAACGTGTGAGGTGAGGTCATGGCACCTTCAAGAGAGGTATTGCAATATTTCGACTTTCCGTTTAGCCAATCCAAACCTTGCCTAAGCAAACAAGATAGATTATAAAAACGTAAATTGGGCAGACCCGCCCCACCCTCGGACTTCGGGAGACATAATTTTTGTAGCGCAATACGTGGTTTTTTGCGAGACCAAATAAAAGTAGTTAATGCTTTATGTATTTTCTGTACATCTGAGTGTTTTAATAATAAAGGTATGGTCTGCATTGGGTAGAGCAAGCGCGCAAACGACACCATTTTGAATAAGTGACATCTCCCAAAGAGCGAGAGGGGGAGGGCCGCCCAAGCTTCCAACTCCTGCACAATCTTAGTTATTAAAGGTGGGTAGTTAAGTACATAAAGAGAAGAGGGTTCACGTCCTATGTGTATGCCTAGATAGGTGATATATCGGGTTGTCACTGTGAATGGTGATAGATGTTTCCACTTAGTTGACAATCGTGGGTGTAGTGGCAAGATTTCGCTTTTATCGAGGTTAATTCTAAAGCCCGAGCTCAACTGAAAAGCCGCAAAGAGTTCTTGCAGTTTTTCAAAGTCTGAAAGAGGATTAGTGGAGAACAACAGTATGTCGTCCGCGAATAAAGCGGATCTGAGAACTTGGTCTCCTATTGCGATCCCGCTAACCCCATCCTGTGCGTTGAGTAGTCTGGAAAGTGGTTCTATGGCCAAGTTAAAAAGTAAGGGGGAAAGTGGGCAGCCCTGTCTCGTTCCCTTAGTCAGAGGGATCGAGGCCGACACGAAGTCAGGAGTGACAAGTCGTGCCGTCGGGGATGCATACATTTGTTGAAGGAAACTCAAGATAGGGCCCGTGAAGCCAAATTGTTGTAGTACTCGAAACAGCCAAGACAAACTAACGTTGTCGAAAGCTTTCTCGGCATCTAGTGATATAATAGCGACATCCTGGTCTGGGTGAGTTGTAGCGTAGTGTAACGCCATTAGTACTTTTCGTATGTTTAAAGTGGCTGATCGACCTGAAACAAATCCCGATTGAGCTGGGTGAAGCAATGAAGGGAGAAGACATGCTAAGCGCGACGCAATAATTTTAGAGAGGATTTTGACATCTACGTTTATGAGGGATATTGGGCGATAAGAACCTGGCAGTTGGGGGTCTTTTCCTTTTTTAGCTATCAGTTTGATGTGGGCTTGTGTCCCTGTAGGGAGATATGGTCCCCCATCCCACATGGCTGCATATACGTGTTTTAGGGTGTCTGGGATGAAGTCGTTGGTCATTTTATAAAATTCAGCTGTGTAGCCGTCAGGACCCGGGGCTTTAGTAGATGACATATTTTTGATCGTTCGTCGGATATCGTCGGTTGTGATAGGTGCATTAAGTGCCTCTAGTTGTGCAGCTTGAAGTCTGGGTAGATGTACTTTGGATAGGAGGGCTTCCGTAGTGGCTGGGTCAGTTTGGTCAGCAGCATATAAATCTGTGTAATATTTTGTGATTATGTTACTGATGTCATCAGTAGATGTAATTAGGGATCCATCCGCATTTCTCAAAGTAGAGATGCGGGTGGGTCGTCTCGTTCCTGCACATAGTTTAGCCAGTAGCTTGCCAGCTTTGTTGCCATACCTGTGGAAATGTAATTTAGAGTATGCCATCCTAGCCGCCTCCTGTTGTTCCGCCCAAAGATCAAAACGTGCACTTAGCTTGTCTCCATGTTCGGATATTATCGGGTGTACGATTTAAAGTCAAGCAGTCATGGGCTGTACGTAGCGCTTCACTAGCTTGCCGGTATTGTTGTTTAGAGTGTTTTTTGAATTGTGTGGTATATGAAATGATCGTCCCTCTGAGGAAGGCTTTGCCAGCTTCCCAGAAGAGATTGGGTTCGGTAATATGAGCTCCATTGGTGGAGACATAATCGTTCCACGCTGTGTTTAGTGTGTGTTGAAAATCTTGGTTGTCCATCAAGTAGGATGGAAAGCGCCATATGGGCGAAGGAGATGAAGGTGCCATCTGTGTCATGTGTATAGATATAGGGCTATGATCTGATATCCTAGCGTCTAAAATTTCTGATTCACATAGGGTGTTGATTAGTGCAGGGGAGGCAAAGAAGTAATCGATGCGTGAAAAGGAGTTGTGTGGGGGTGAGAAGAAAGTGTATTCCCTATCTGTCGGGTGGTACAGACGCCAAGTATCAACATATTGCATGGAAGCAATAGCTTGTGCCAGTAAAGTAGAGTCAGGCGCCTGCGATGTGGGATGTGTTCGGTGGGTTGAATACCCTGTGCGGTCTGCTAGTGTGGACATGACCGAGTTGAAGTCTCCGCCTACTAGGTGTAGTGTTTCAGGAGCGGAGAGTATCCATTGCACCATGTCTTGGAAGAAGGAGGTGTCTGGCGAGTTAGGAGCATAGATGTTAGTGATAGCCACTTGTTTGTTGTCTAATGTCAGGTGTAGGGTCATTTTGCGGCCTGATGAGTCAATCCTAACGTCTCTTAATGTATGTTTTAAGTTTTTATGTACTAATATGGCCACACCTGCTTTGCGGCCTAGTGCAGGTGATCCATATACTGTACCCACCCATAATTTACGTAAGCGTGTTAGATCATCTGCAGACAGGTGTGTTTCCTGTAGCAGGGCCACATCTGTCCGAAGACGTTTCAGATGTCTAAGGATAGCCATCCGCTTACATGGAGAGCGGAGTCCCTTGACATTCCATGAAGTAAACTTTAAGTGGTTCTCACCGGTTGAAGAGGCCATGTCTGATGTTGAGGAGTATATTGGGTTAAGCATATGGAATAAGGTCCCCAATCGGACAATGCATCTGCAATCTGAAGGTCACCTAAGCTTCCTGAGGTTATAAGTATTGAACAGGTGACTACATTCGATAGGTAAACATAGCTACGAACAATAGAAAAGAACAGCTTGGCAGAAGTTAAATAGGAAAAACCTTTAGCATGTATTATGGGCTTCACTTTTTTCCACATGAGGTTCTATTACTTTTCATGGCTCCCATCAATCTCCCATTCCACTCTCAGCTGCAGGTGTTAAGCCAGAGGGAGGGGGGTAGAAGGGCATGGGGGAGGAGATTTGAGTAAATTGGATGTCCTAGGGACTGAGGTTTTACGTGGGGCATAGCAAGTCCTCACCTAGGAGGGCGGCGTCCTTGAAGGATTGATTTTTGTAAAGTAGAACTAGAAATAAGGGGAATCAGAGGAGTGGATCTGCAACTGAAGCCTCAGTGGTGGTTAAACAGCTTAGCCCATAGACAACACGAGTTTTTCAAAACAATACCACTATGGTTAATCAAACAAATATTGAACAAACAAAACCGTGCCCAAGTATAGCAGCATGTTGCAATATTAACTGCGTCTATTCATTTAGGCATATAGGGTATAAAAGATGTAGAAACAACGTAAGGAAAGAGGAAAGGGAGCATGTGGGGGGAGTAGTACTACCCGTCTCCCAGATATGTGGAGCAACATCTGGCCTTTGTAGGTCATCAGCGGTGTCCTGAACGATCCTCTTTCTGTGCAGCACGAAGACGCTTGTATGGGGGTTTGGTTGGGCTACGTTGGGGTTTTGCAGATGAAGATGGAGGGGTCCCCGATGTGGTAGCATAGTCCTCTGTTGAGTTATGTTCCATTTCCGTGTCCAGGGTAGAGACAAATTTTTCCGCTTCGTCAGGCGTGGTGAGGGTGAGTTGTTCTCCATCATGGGTTTGAACTCGAAGGGTTGCCGGATAGACCAAGGAGAATCTGAGCTGATTGTTGTATAGAATGGAGCATATTGGAGAAAATGCCTTGCGCTTATTCATGACCTCAACAGAGTAGTCCGCGAACAATAGCAGTTTCGCGCCATCAACTGTTAGTGAGCGGGAGCGACGAAACCTTTGCATAATGGCATTCTTATCTGCATAGTTCAAATATTTGACAATAACATGTCGGGGTTTTATGCGGGTTTCCGTATATTGCCCAATGCGATGCGCTCTTTCTATTATGCACGGTATGCGGAGGCCCAGTTGTTCGGGAATGATCTGTGCACATACGTTTGTTAGTTGTTGAGTAGTAATTGATTCAGGAAGTCCTATTATCCTTAGATTGTTTCGTCTCGAACGATTTTCGAGATCGTCGAGTTTTTCCCAGATCTCTCTGTGGGTAATGCTCATACGTGCTACTGCAGCTGATGTAGCAGTAGCTTCATCTTCCAAGGAGGAGATCCGCTCCTCTGTGAGTGAAATCCTCTGTGCTTGTGCCTGCACTTCTACATGCAGCAGCTCTAGCCCTCTGCTTACTGCTGTGTCTACTGTAGCAGCAAGAGTAGGTCCCAGCAGCGCTACAACTGCCTGGGCTATGCCTTCGGGTGAAGCAGGGTCAGCAGCTATTGTTACTGAGGCTGAGGGATGTAAGGTGTGCGGTTGTGGAGGCAGTGGAGGCGGCTGCCGCTGTTCTGCTGGAGAGATCACGGCCGCCATTTTAGCTGCGCCTGTCTCTGTCCCTTCTGCCTGTGTTAGTGAGGCGGATGCCGCTCGGGCGTACGATCGCTCCACAAAGCGATCCATGTGTGTCCCCTCTGTGTGACAGTGTAAGGGGGGGTCTCCCCGAGGCTTTCGCTGGGCTTTTAGGCCGGTTTAATGGAGAGTGTAGCGGGAGCTGAGGGTTCCTACCTCCTCCTCATGTGGCGCCGGAACCGGAAGTGTTCTTTTTCTTTTTAAAAAAACACTCCCGCTCTTTTTAAAAAAAAAAAAGTTTTCCTGCGCAAGCATGGGTCTCCGATCCGATGGCATCGGCTGAGTGAGGAATGTTGTGGGGGAGACCTGGAAGCCGCCGCAGTGTAGGGGCGGTGAAAGAAAACAGCATTGCAGATCGTTTTTAGTTCTCCCTTATTCAGCCTCTAGAAGAGGGGGAAGAGTTCAGCTTAGGTGGGGGTGTCTGGAGGAAGCACCCCTCAAACTTACCAGAGGTCTGCCTGCTAGCCGGAGGAAAAAAGTCTGCTGCTTCTGTGACCCAGCGTGACTCTGAGCAAAGCATGAGAAGGTATGTGCTCCATACAGCCCCCAGTGGTGACACTTAAGCATGACAACATTTACTTTAAAGGAGACATTCCATAAGAAAATTTAAAAATTCCTTAGAAAAACTCCACTTACCTTTCCTGCTGCAGGGTTTTCTGTGGTAAAACCAACAGACACAATCTTCACCCTTCACAGTGGGTTCCGTTAACAAACCTTCAGGAACTGGGAACCCACAATCCTGGACCTGTAAAAAGCACCCTTGCCAGTAAAACTTTATGGCCTTAATACCAAAAGTACTGGATCCCGGGGTCCAGCTCTCTAAAAAGAAGTGTTACAGGCAAAACCTCATTTCTTTGGATACGAGGCCCGGGTACCATTCAAATCGGCCTAAAAGACACTTTGAATGGATCTGGCTGCATAGCTAGCCCCAGCAAGGACTGCTCCAGAGGAGCTCAGCACAAACACATCTTCACTCATGACCAACACCTTAGACACTGGCAAAAAAACAGAGATACTCCCAGTAGTGGGAGTTATATAGTGAGGCAACTTCCTGTTTAGGGTGTGCCAGTCTTCAGCACCTGAAGGTGGACTATAACCCACATAGTAATTACTATGGCTCTGTGTCCCATGATGTACGATTAAAGAAAACAACAACTACGTCCATCCTTTGTTCACCCCTCCCCCATCCATTATTAGCCATACCACAGCTTCTATGAATGAATTGGGATCTATGAATGGAGGACAGGCGAATGATTGAAAGATAAGCCACTCTAAATTCACAGACCACATTTCATTCATGGAAGCTATAGTACAGCTATGAATGGAGAAGGTGGAAATAAGTCAAGCACTCTTGATAAGTGGTCACAGTTCTCTCAGTTCTACTAGCCCCCGCTGCACCGGAATAGAACGGCAGCGGAGATGCATTATAAGAGGAAGATTCCCTAAACAAGGAGACAGCAGCACAGGGGACACATCACACCAATGGTAAGTAATGCCCTTTATGGTTATTTTTTTATTTGAACTACACTTAGACTTTAGGCAAATACTGAACATTGTTGAAATAAAATATACAGCCAACATCAGCAGTAAGATGACACAATACATAGTGCCTGTTTAATAAGGGCTCCTAGCTAGAGATATTAGTTTGCAAAATACACAATTACAGAAGAAATCCTGAACACAGTAAATTATATTCAGCCATACTTAGTACACATACTAGTAGTGAATGTTCAACACTTCACTCATGCAACCGTTAGCAGATTAAAAAAAAAAAAAAAAAAAAAGGATATATATATATTTTTTTCTTTCTTTCTCATGTCCTCCCTACATCACATCTGGTAGCATATTAAAACTGTGTTGCTTTGGACAAGGAGTGAGCAAGGACGAAAAAAAAAAAAAAGAAGAACCAGCCAGACTCAAAATTTAGGCAGCACTCATGAGCTTACCTCTTGAAAAAGAGTTGACATTTCACAAACCAAGCACGAGTTGGGGCTTTGCATTTCACATTTGTGGCGATCAGAAAGGAAGAAGTCACGTAGCAGGGGGGTGTGGGTAAGTGCCTGGACGATACAGTTCATAAAACATGTATTCCCGAGATTGATTAGGCCTCGCAGACCTAGGGAAAAAAAAAAGTGGAAAATTAGTGCTTGTTCTTCCTTCGAGCGTGGTCGTACTAATGTTCAGCGGTGAAAGAAGTAATCAGAGACCATATTTCTTTTAAAAATATGTACTTGTCAACCTTGAAAATCTTCTAAAACAAAGAGGGTGAAAAAATGGTGTTCCATAAGCACCAATTTGACTGGTTTCATTTAAATACTGATGTATATTTATTAAACAATAAGCTGTGGCTACCAGAGCACATGTGCTTGCTCCAATTTGTACTTGTACACAGGCAATATATACAAAGTGTATGTGTCTGCATAGGGGATTCACTTTCTACACATGCAAGAAATGTGGAATTTCTAGAACAGGGTAGTTTAGATATCTAAAATTAATATTTGTTGGTCAGGTGCAGGCAACATTTTGTCAGTTGCACTTTAAAACAGGCCCCATTTGCACCGAAACATAGCATCTTATTGCAAGTCAACACTTCTCATTGAATTATGTGCATGCACAATTCTGCCATCTACGATATCACACGTGCAAAATATATTCCACTGGTAAAAGGTCTGGGCTGCAGGCAGGCCAGTTAAGCACCTGGACTCTTCTACTACGAACCATGCTGTTGTCATATATGCAGTTTAGCACGGTCCTGCTTAAAAATGCAAGGCCTTCCCTGGAAAAGACGTCATCTGGATGTGAGCACACGCTGCCCTAAAACCTGGATATATATCTTTCAGCATTGATGGTGCCTTTCCAGATGTGCAGATTGCCCACTCCATACTCACTAATGCTCTCCCCTTTCAGGCTTTTGAACTGACTCCTGATTTTTGGAAGTATTCCTGAGCCCATGCAGGGACGTCTGTCACAAAATCATGCCCGTTTTTAATGCAGTGCCGTGAGTAGTGAGTACCACAAGATCACAGGCATCCAATAATGTGTTTCGGACTTTCTCCAAATTCTCTGAATCTTTTAAAATTATGTACAGTAGATGGTATATTTCAAGTCTTTGCAGTTTTACATTGAGGAACATTATTCTGAAATTGCTCCACAATTTTAGACGCCTTTCCACTGGTTGATGAACCTCTGCCAATCTTTACTTCTGACACACCAGGAACGCTCCAAGATCCCCTTTTTATACCAAACCATGTTACTGACCTGTTGCCAATTAACCCAACTAGTTGCAATATGTTAATTCAGCTCGTTCGTGCCACCCATTTTGCTTTTTGCTGCCCCATCCCAACTTTGAGACATGTTACTGCTATCAATGTGAAAATGACTTTTTTTTTTCAGTTGTACATTTTCTGTGTTTAAACATTCAATATGTTTTCACTTTTCTATTGTGAATACAATAAGGGATTGTGAGATTTGCAAATCATTGTATTCTGTTTTTATGTAGGTTTTTTCACAGCATTCCCCCTTTTTTGGAATTGGCATAGTACACAAAAGAGCCAACATTAAAAAAAAAAAAGTTTTATTGATGCCCTCTAAATTGTTTTACGGTGTGCTAAGATTGTGAACTGTTTGACTCAAGTACAGTACATATATCTTTTTATATTTTCTTTATACAGTAGGTGACCGCGATATTGTGTCAATCTCGCCGCTGTTATCGGCGAGATTGACACCTTGCGAGCCCCGTCGCGGGAGTCAGCGCCAAGCTGGCTCGCTCATCGGGAAAGGAAAAATTGTTTTTTCCTTTCCCAATGAGCAACAAGCATTGCTGACATGTGTTTGGTATGAACCATGAGGGGGAACTCCAGGCCAAATTTTAATTAAAAAAAAAAAAATCGGCATGGGTTCCCCTCCAGGAGCATACCAGGCCCTTAGGATTTGGTATGGATTTTAAGGGGAACCCCCTACGCCGAAAAAAACGGCGTGGGGGTCCCCCCCAAAATCCATACCAGACCCTTATACGAGCACGCAGCCCGGCTGGTCAGGAAAGGGGGTGGGGACAAGCGAGCCCCCCCCCTTCCTGAAACGTACCAGGGCGCATGCCCTCAACATGGAGGTTGGGTACTTTGGGGAAGGGGGGGCGCCCTGCGGCCCCTCCTACCCCAAAGCACCTTGTCCCCATGTTGATGGGGACAAGGGCCTCTTCCCGACAACCCTGGCCGTTGGTTTTCGGGGTCTGTGGGCGGGGGACTTATTAGAATCCGGGAGCCCCCTTTAATAAGGGGACCCCCAGATCCCGGCCCCCCACCCTATGTGAATGAGTACCTACCTATTCACCTGGGGGGGAAAAAAATGTCAAAAAAAAAAAAAAAAAAAACACACTAGACAGGTTTTTAATGTAATCTATTAGGCAGCTCCGGGGGTCTCTTCCGACTCCTCCGCTCTCCGGCCTCTTCTCCCGGGCTCCTCCGCTATCTTCTGCTAGCGTTGGCCCAGTCTTCTCCCAATGTTGACACGACGCTGTCTCCCGCTGTAATGCCGTGTGCGCAACGACTTCTATAGGCATGAGGCGTGGTCAGCGGGTGAAGTCACCCGGTGACCCCGCCCCTTATGACGTCACAGTCCCAGCATGCCCCAGGACTGTGACATCTTAAGGGGCGGTGTCACTGGGTGACATCACCCGCTGACCACGCCCCATGCCTATAAGTCGTTGCACACCGCGCACACGGCATTACAGTGGGAGACAGCGTTGTGTCAACATCGGAAGAAGAGAAGAGGGAAGACGACGATGGAGAAGACTGGGCCAATGCTAGCAAAAGACCGATAAGAGCAGAAGATAGTGGAGGAGCCTGGCAGAAGAACCGGAGAGCGGGAGAACAGACCCCCGGAGCTGCCTAATAAATTACTTTAAAAACCTGTCTTGTGTGTTTTTTTATTGACACTTTTTTCCCCCAGCTGAATGGGTAGGGGTATGTACCCCCATACTCATTCACATAGGGTGGGGGGCCGGAATCTGGGGGTGCCCTCATTAAACGGGGCTCCCGGATTCTGATAGCCCCCCGCCCGCAGACCACGACAAGCAACGGCCAGGGTTGTCGGGAAGAGGCCCTTGTCCTCATCAACATGGGGACAAGGTGATTTGGGGTGGGGGGGCCGCAGGGCTCCCCCCTTCCCCAAAGCACCCAACCTCCATGTTGAGGGCATGCGGCCTGGTACGTTTCAGGAGAGGGGGACACTCGCTCATCCCCACCCCCTTTCCTGACTGGCCGGGCTGCGTGCTCCGATAAGGGTTTGGTATGGATTTTGGGGGAGACCCCCACGCCATTTTTTTTTTAAGCGTAGGGGGTTCCCCATAAAATCCATACCAAACCTAAGGGCCTGGTATGCTCCTGGAGGGGAATTTTTTCTCGCGCCCGCTGCAATAGGAAAATGTGTTTTTCCTATTGCAGCCAGCGTGAGATGTACAGTACCCTGTCGCCGAGAACCAGCGCGATGGGATGGATAAAATTGGAAAAAAATAAAAATGGTTATTAAAAAAAAATTAAAATATATATGTTGTGAGGTCTCCACCAACAATACATGCCAGACCCAAAGGGGAAGGCGGCACTGCCTGGTTGACAGCTGGCTCCGGCGCCCAGCACTCAGCTAAGAGCTGAAGCCAGCTACACTCTCCAGCCCAGCCATTGCTCTCTGTTCAGAACTGAGCGATTAGTGGTCGTGTGATCGCCCAGTTCTCAGGCTTAGAGCTGGCAAGCGGGACAGCTGTAGTATTAGGGGAGTATAGTTTTTTTTTTCTTCTCCTGTATGATGATGTGGAAAGGAGTATCACCATTCAGAATTATTAAAGTGGAACTGAAAATCAAAAAGTTTTCAAAAGTTTGCCATGTAACAGGGAACAGCTAGGAATGAAAATGTGCATACAGGTGGGTATACACAACTAAAAAAAAAAATCCTGCTGAGCTGGCCGAATTTCAATTTGTGTATCCTTCTCTGTTCAACAGAAGCTGTTCGTTAGACTGGCTTTTGTAGAACAGTTCTGCTGGAAAACCATCGATCAGCCACTGCAACCAACCGCTGCAGCGCTGACCAGTGTATTTTGACAGGAAGGATGAGGGGGGGATACAACAGAATAAAACAGCTCAGAGGGGGAGCCACCTTGCTTGCATGGATGCGGGAACCGGAGTTGTTTTTTTTTTCATTTGACCCACTGGTTAAAAAAAAAAAAACAAACCCTCAAGTACCCTGTAAATATACCTTTTATATACCTTTTATCATCTGGAATTCCTGCTGAAAAATAGCAGTGCACTTCCTATTGCAAGCAAGACTTTGGAAGCTGTAATAGGCAGAGAGCAGAATTAGGTCCTACTTTAAACACTTCAGCCCTGGAAGAATTTACCCCCTTCCAGACCAGGCCATTTTTTTGTGATACGGCATTGCGTTGCTTCAACTGACAATTGTGCGGTCATGCGACATGGTACCCAAACAAAATGTCCTTTTTTTCCCCCCACAAATAGAGCTTTCTTTTGGTGGCATTTGATCACCACTTTTTTGCGCTATAAACAAAAGAGCAGCAATTTTGAAAAAAAATATAAATTCTTTTTACTTTTTGCTATAATAAATATCCCCAATTTTTTTTTTTTTTTTTTTTAAACAAAAATTTCTTTATCAGTTTAGGCCAATATGTAAAAAAAACGCAATAAGCATATATTGAGTGGTTTGCGCAAAAGTCATAGCGTAGATTTATGGCTTTTTTTTTTTTTTTTTTTTTAACTAGTAATGGCAGCAACCAGCTTTTTTTATTGGGACTGCGACATTGCGGCGGGCAAATCGGACACTTGACACTTTGAGACCATTGACATTACAGCTATCAGAGCTCAAAACAGCCACTGATTACTGTATAAATGTAATTGGCAGGGAAGGGGTTAACACTAAGGGGCGATCAAGGGGTTAAAGGTGTGTTCTAACTGAGGGAATTGGACTGGGGAGGAGACATATCGTTGTTCCTACTTAGTAGGAACACACAATCTGTTTCTCCTCCCCTGACAGGACAGGGATTTGTGTGTTTACACACACAAATCCCCGTTCTTGCTCTCGTGCCCGCAATCGCGGGTGGCCAGCAACGCGCCTGCAGGCCACGCGCATCGGGTCCCCCACTGTGTAGTGGGCTCGCACGCGCCTCCGGCAGCAAACGTGCGCCTGCTATGGCTCTTAAAGGAGCCACAGAATAAATACGGCGATTCGCGCAGCAGAGTCATTCTGCCGCCGTATATCTACACAGGAGCCAGTTGGGAAGCAGTTAAGTAAACATGTTTAAAAAGACATCACACAAAGTTAGAGGAGTCAGCATAACAGATAATGGTCACACACACAGTGAGGCAACAGCAAAGATGGGTATGATTGGTTTGTGTTTTTTTGAGACAACTACACATCGGCAGCATGCACTTACAAAAAAGGTAACAGAAACATTCATCTTTATACAGCCCAAGGAGAGTAAATCAGTTCTATGAAGCAAGCCATCCCTAGAAATTTTGCTTCTGGTAAGTGTGCACCAGAAGGCTATTTACTGGCATGCAACCAATTAATGAAAATATAAATGATATTCCTGAGCTAAAAAAAAAGATGTCACATAAGTGAATGGAAGGAAGAGGCTATAGAGAAACAGTCACACAGGGGAAGGAGACAGAGCATGATGGGAGGAAGACAGAGGCTGTAGAGGCAAAGTCACACAGGAGAAGAAAAGGCCTTTTCAGAGTCGGTTTACAGCCCTGGCTAAAGGTTTTGAGAATGACAATAGTTGCATCAAGCTCTTTCACAAGCATTTAAACAACTGAAAAGTGTGTACAACAATAGATAAACATATTTGGGGACCAGCATTTGACAAATCTTGAACACCTGAGCACAGGGCTTGACCAAATTTGCTTTAAATCTAGGAGCCAGGTTTTTTTAACCACTTGCCTACTGGGCACTTTCAACTCCTTCATGGCTGGCAAATTTTCAGCTTTCAGGGCTGTCACATTGCGTGGTCATGTAACACTGTACACATTTTTTTTTATAATTTAACACAAATAGTTGCTTTTGGTGGTATTTAATAACTGTTGGGTTTATTTTTTGCTAAACAAAAGAAAAAAGTCCATCCAGGATTCCCACGCAGGGGTTTCAATTTCAAAGCGATAATGAAATAACGAATGGAAAAAACCGAGCCACCTGGCTCTCTGGTCAGCACTGCTGTTCAGGAGTTGACCTCGGTCCTCTTGACCCTGTAACTGTGTCCCTGATCGGTACCCACTCTGTACCTCTGGTGACACTCTTACAGTTTCCTGGCTGCTACAGCCCACTGCTCTGTCAGATTGTCCTGTGCCAACAGACACACTTCTCCTTTGGGAAGGTGGATCCCAGAACCCTGGTCCTGGCTCTGCTATAAGCCCAGGACCCACCTACACCAACAAGCCAGACTCTTGGCTGTTGCCAAAACCTGGTCCCAGGATTGGATATTCCATTGGGGCAGCACAGTGGTGTAGTGGATAGCACTTTCACCTAGCAGCAATAGGGTCACCGGTTCAAATCCCGACCACGACACCACCTGCCTGGAGTTTGCATGTTCTCCCTGTGTCTGCGTGGGTTTTGTCTGGGTACTCCGGTTTCCTCCCACACTCCAAAGACATGCTGGTAGGTTAATTAGATCCGGTCGAAAAAATTGGCCAAATATGTGTATGTTGTATGTGTTTTAAGCGTGTCGGGACCCCATGGGGCAAAGGACCGCGCTATACCACAGATGGACAACAGCGGCAAAAGCGCCCTGAGGCGATTCAGTTTGCATAGGTAGCGCTATATAAGTCACTCATTCATCCCACCAAGATCGCTATGAAATCTCCAGGCTCCAATTCCCCAACTGGATTTTACCAACCACACAGAGGAAAATGATACAACAGTTTCCTTCAAATTAAATAATCCTCCTGGAGCCTCTCAACCTGCCTAATTGAGAACCCTGGGCAACAATCACTAGGACAGGGATCCATACTGTCACACCATCTTCTCGGCTATATCGTGGTCAGCAAGCGGGAGGCGGATGCGGATAGCCGCAAAAGCTCAGGCACCAGGGCACAATTTCTAGTTGCTATGGCGACCTGGGATTTGTGGAGCCCTGCTTAAGCAAAATGTTCATAATATGCATGAATGCAACAGGTACAATAAAGTAGAATTCCAGCTTAAACCAATCTAGTCTTATGTCCCTTATCTTCTCCTAACACCTATGCTAAAAAGATGCATATACTTTTTTTTCCAACCTGCTCTGGCCATTTGATCCCGTGTCATCCAGAAATAGCTGTAGGGGAGAGTAGAGAATGCTGCCAGAGGCAGTGACGCCACCCATCTGCTGTCGGCGCTCCCTCCATTCCCTTGCAACTGCTGCTGACTCACAAATAGGCAAGTACATGCATAGGTGTTAGCAGGGGAAGGGACATTTTTAGGGCTAGTTAGGATTATGCTGGAATTCCACTTTAATGGCTGTGTAAACTTGGTCTTACCGTCCCCAACATTTTGGTTTACCAACAAAAATGGAATTACATACCATTTTTTTGATACGGTTTCTTTTCATATATGATCTTCTTTTGGGCCCACATAACCCCATTACTGGGTTTTTTTTTTCTCCTTTCAACTAACCGGATTGTAGGAAGGCCAGAATGCAAAGCACAGACTAATTTCTTGAAGTGCCTGTGTTCACATTCGGCAAAAAAGGACTTCTAGATATAACAGTAGATCTTCCTCGAGGTTGCTTTTAGCAAGGCAGGAGTAAGACTCAGAAACCCCCCTCTCTCTTTTAAGACCTGGGCTTCAACAACCATGCTGTTAAAGCCAGAAACTGAAAAGCAGGATGGAATAGAGGGCCCTGAGATTGTAGATCTGGCCTTTAGGGAAGAGGCCAGGGGTCATCTGCTGCTGGAAGTCTGAGTGTACTAGGATCCCCTGGGCCAGTACGATGTAATAATAAAAAAAAAAAAAAAATCACCACATGGTCGGGAACCTATACAATCTACACATACAAAGAAACTAAAAAATACATTATGTGTAATAAAATGGAATGACACTGGGAAAAAAGTATTGAACACGATAACTTAAATGTAATACACTGTGCAAAATCCTTTGTTGGCAATGACAGTTTCAAGAAGCCTCCTGTATGGAGAAACTAGTCACATGCATTGCTCAGGTGCGATTTTGGCCCATCCTTCCACACAGTCTTCAAATCTTGATGGTTCCATGGGCCTCCTCTATGAACTCTGATCTTTAGTTCTTCCCATAGATTTTCTATTGTATTCAAGTTAGGTGATTGGCTGGGCCATTCTAGCAGCTTTATTTTCTATCCTTGAAATCAATTGAGAGTTAACTTGGCTTTGTGTTTGGGATCATGGTCTTGCTGAAACGTCCACCCTCATGTCATCTTCCATCATCCTGGTAGATGGCAACAGATTTTGTATCAAGAATGTCTTGGTACATTATTCAAATTATCTTTCCTTCAATGATATGAAAGTCTACCAGTACCTTATGTTGCAAAAAACACCCCACACCATGATGTTCCCACCTCCAAACTTCACTGTTGATATGGTGTTTTTGGGGTGATGTGCAGTGCCATTTGACCTCCAAAGCGTTCAATTTTGGTCTCATCTGACCAGACTATATTCCGCCCAGTATTTCACAGGCTTTCCTAAAAGTTGTTCAGCAAACTTTAAATGTGCTTCAACTTGCTTTTTCTTCAGCAATGGAGTCTTGCATGGTTAGTGTGCATACAGGCTATGGATGTTGAGTTCCTTACTTCTTGTTCTCTTTGAAACAATTGTATCCGCTAATTCCAGGTAGTTCTGAAGCTCTCCACAAGTGGTCTCTGGCTCTTGGACAACTCTGATAATTCTTTTCAATCCCCTGCCAGAAATCTTTGCGAGGAGCACCTGGTCATGGCCAGTTTATGGTGAAATAATGTTCTTTCCACTTCCAGGATTATGGCCCAAACAGTGCTCACTGGAACACTCAGAAGTTTAGAAATCCTTCTGTAACCAAAGCCATCATTAGGTTTTGCAATAATAAGGTTGCGAAGGTCTTGAGAGATCTTTGCTTTTAACCATCATGAGATGTGTCTTGTATGACACCTTGGTAATGAGACACTTTTTTTTAGGCCATCAGTTGAGACTGAACCAGGATTGTTTTCCCAATTACTGATAGATTTCAGCTGTTGCCAGCTTCATGTGTTCAATACTTTTCCCTGTATCATTTCATTTTATTACACAATTTCTGTATGTATGTATGTATGTATGGCCGAAATTGTTGGCACTCCAGAAATTTTTACAGAAAATCAAGTATTTCTCACAGAAAAGTATTGCAGCAACACATGTTTTGCTATACATAGGTTTATTCCCTTTGTGTGTTGGAACAAAACAAAAAAAAAGGGAGGAAAAAAAAGCAAATTGAACATAATGTCACACAAAATTCCAAAAATGGGCTGGTCAAAATTCTTGGCACCCTTTCAAAATTGTGGATAAATAAGATGATTTCAAGCATGTGATGCTCCTTTAAACTCACCTGGGGCAAGTAACAGGTGTGGGCAATACAAAAATCACACCTGAAAGCAGATAAAAAGGAGAGAAGTTCACTTTGCAGTCTATGCATTGTGTGTCTGTGTGTGCCACATGGACAACAGAAAGAGGAGAAGAGAATTGTCTGAGGACTTGAGAACCAAAATTGTGGAAAAATATCAACGATCTCAAGGTTACAAGTCCATCTCCAGAGATCTAGATTTGCCTTTGTCCACAGTGCGCAACGTTATCAAGAAGTTTGCAACCCATGGCACTGTAGCTAATCTCTCTGGGCATGGACGGAAGAGAAAAAAAATTATGAAAGGTTGCAACGCAGGATAGCCCGGATGGTGGACAAGCAGCCCCAAACAAGTTCCAAAGAAATTCAAGCTGTCCTGCAGGCTCAGGGAGCATCAGTTTCAGCGCAAATTATCCGTCGACATTTATATGAAATGAAACGCTATGGCAGGAGACCCAGGAGGACCCCACTGCTGACACAGACATAAAAAAGCAAGACTAGTTTGCCAAAATGTACTTGAGTAAGCCAAAATCCTTCTGGGAAAACATCTTGTGGACAGGTGAGACCAAGATAGAGCTTTTTTGGTAAAGCACCATCATTCTAAAAATTACCTGCAGTGAAATATGGTGGAGATTCAATTATGTTTTGCTGCTTCTGGCACTGGGTGCCTTGAATGTGTGCAAGGTATCATGAAATCTGAGGATTACCAAAGGATTTTGGGTCGCACTGTAGAGCCCAGTGTCAGAAAGCTGAGTTTACGTCCGAGATCTTGGATCTTCCAGCAGGACAATGACCCCAAACATACGTCAAAAAGCACGCAGAAATGGATGAGTCCAGATCTAAATCCCATTGAACACCTGTGGAGAGATCTTAAAATTGCTATTGATGGTTATAGGAAGCGACTGATTTCAGTTATTTTTTCCAAAGGGCGTGCAACCAAATATTAAAGCGGGGTTCCACCCAAATTTTGAACAATATCTGTATGTATTCCCTTCCTTGCCTAGATGCTGACATGCCGTTTAAAAAAAATTTAAATCGCCGTAATCTTTTATTTTTCTATTCTTCTTTGCACTTCCTGGTTCTCCTCCCGTGGGAGTAGGCGTGTTTCTAGCCTCTCCCAGACTCCTGGGAGCTAGTCTCAGGCTTCCCAGGATGCCACTGAGCATGTGCGGGAACGAGCAGTGAATGCTGAGAGCACAGCATTCACCACATCCAGGAAATAAATGCTTGTGGGCTTCAAATGCCCATAATGAAGATGGAAACCGCCTGCAGTGAATAATATAAGTTATTCTTTCCGACGAAATCTGACACAGGCGGACATATTACACACAATATGTGAGTATGTAATGCTGAGAAGAAAAGTTTGTGAATGAACTAAAAAAAAACAAAAATAAGATAGATAGGTGGACCCCCGCTTTAAGTTAAGGGTGCAAAGAATTTTGACCGGCCCATTTTTGGAGTTGTGTGACATTATGTCCACTTTGCTTTTTTTATTCCCTCTGTGTGTATTGGAAAAAAACAAAAAAAAGGGAGGAAAAGTGTATAGCAAAACATGTGTTACTGCAATACTTTTCTGTAAAAAATTTCTGGAGTGCCAACAATTTTGGCCATGACTGTACATACATACAGAAATTGAGTAATAAAATGGAATGACATAGGGAAAAGTATTGAACACATGAAGCTGGCAACAGCTGAAATCTATCAGTAATTGGGAAAACAATCCTGCTGGTTCAGTCTCAACTGAATATAGATAGAGAGACATACACAGTGGGGACAGAAAGTATTCAGACCCGCTTAAATTTTTCACTCTTTTATATTGCAGCCATATGCTAAAATCATTTCATTTCATTTTTTTTTTCCTCGATGTACACACAGCACCCCATATTGACAGAAAAACACAGAATTGTTGACATTTTTGCAGATTTATTAAAAAAGAAAAATTGAAATATCACATGGTCCTAAGTATTCAGACCCTTTGCTCAGTATTTAGTAGAAGTGCCCTTTTGATCTAATACAGCCATGAGTCTTTTTGGGAAAGATGCAACAAGTTTTTCACACCTGGATTTGGGGATCCTCTGCCATTCCTCCTTGCAAATCCTCTACAATTCTGTCAGGTTGGATGGTAATTGTTGGTGGACAGCCATTTTTAGGTCTCTCCAGAGATGCTTAATTGGGTTTAAGTCAGGGCTCTGGCTGGGCCATTCAAGAACAGTCACGGAGTTGTTGTGAAGCCACTCCTTCGTTATTTTAGCTGTGTGCTCAGGGTCATTGTCTTGTTGGAAGGTAAACCTTCGGCCCAGTCTGAGGTCCTGAGCACTCTGGAGAAGGTTTTCGTCCAGGATATCCCTGTACTTGGCCGCATTCATCTTTCCCTCGATTGCAACCAGTCGTCCTGTCCCGGCAGCTGAAAAACACCCCCACAGCATGATGCTACCACCACCATGCTTCACTGTTGGGACTGTATTGGACAGGTGATGAGCAGTGCCTGGTTTTCTCCACACATACCGCTTAGAATTAAGGCCAAAAAGTTCTATCTTGGTCTCATCAGACCAGAGAATCTTATTTCTCATCATCTTGGAGTCCTTCAGGTGTTTTTTAGGAAACTCTATGCAGGCTTTCATGTGTCTTGCACTGAGGAGAGGCTTCCGTCAGGCCACTCTGCCATAAAGCCCCGACTGGTGGAAGGCTGCAGTGATGGTTGAATTTCTACAACTTTCTCCCATCTCCCGACTGCATCTCTGGAGCTCAGCCACAGTGATCTTTGGGTTCTTTACTTCTCTCACCAAGGCTCTTCGGCCCCGATAGCTCAGTTTGGCTGGATGGCCAGCTCTAGGAAGGGTTCTGGTCATCCCAAACGTCTTCCATTTAAGGATTATGGAGGCCACTGTGCTCTTAGGAACCTTAAGTGCAGCAGAAATTTTTTTGTAACCTTGTCCAGATCTGTGCCTTGCCACAATTCTGTCTCTGAGCTCTTCAGGTAGTTCCTTTGACCTCATTCTCATCTGACATGCACTGTGAGCTGTAAGGTCTTATATAGACAGGTGTGTGGCTTTCCTAATCAAGTCCAATCAGTATAATCAAACACAGCTGGACTCAAATGAAGGTGTAGAACCATCTCAAGGCATGTGATGAGTCAACACACTCAGTAGTGGATCAGACGTGATGTGAACGTCTGACGGGGGGAGGGGCCCGAAGGTGGCGCCGGAGTGGAGGATGGAGGCGTGCAGGACAGAGGGGTCGGTGTACTGGAGGCGAGCGGTGTGATGAGACACTGAAGCTGCTTCACGCCCCGTGCGTTCGGGATGATGCGGCTGGCGTCCCTGGCTTCACCAGCAACTGAAGGAGGAACTGATCGGCGGGCGAGGGGAGAGTCGGATGCCGCCTCGCGCCCGGCGTATGTGAGAAGACGCAGCTGGCGTCCTAGACACATCCAGCGGTGGAAGGAGGAGTAGATCCTTGTGTGGAGAGCCTGGCACGGTAATAGAGCGATAGAGTGGAGCGAGAGCTGCATGGACCCTCCCGGAAATAGTGCCACATAAATAGAGCCAGGTTCCTTATGAAACCAAGTGTATGAACAGCGCCACCCCCCACCCCCCCACCGAACCCCACACTGGATTCAGAGGTGCCTAGATTACCTGGAAACAACTACAGCAAAGAGCACTGCAACACAGAGAGCCGGTGAGTCAAAATACAGCGGAAGACATCCTCCCCAGGTATGATTATATTGACTTGAGGAACTGTTGATCTACTGTTTGATCTGCTAAATTATAAAGGATATTTACCGGAGGGGGAGGAGGCGAAAATAACGGAGGAGGAAGGGAAGGAAGGGTTACAAGAGAGACTGTATCTAAACCCGCTCATCTAACTTGGCAACTATTAGGTTAACCCCTAAAGTACCGTCAGGAAGAAGCATCAGTGGGAAGAGGGAGGGAAGCGTACAACCAATGCCACAGATTTATTAAGGTGTAGCTTGGTGCCAGGCCACCAAAGAGACGGAACTCTTATACAGGTTAACAGTATTATTAGAAAAGAGATACAGAAAGGGTACAAGACGGGTGAGGTGGTTATGTTTTTTTTGCGCCCTGGGACTGGTTGTATTACAAGCATTTCCGGTTGAAGTATGAGAGGGCGCAATCAGAGGACAGCTGAACCCAAGACTCCTAGAGAGAGCCTTAATACAAGTACAAATACAAAAATATCTTAAGGAAGCAAGTGCCAAAAGTCCTGCTGCTGATATGAAGCAAGCAGGAACGAAAGACAAAAAAACACAGCTGAAACAAAAAGGGGGACAGGGGGAGAAGCCCAGAGAAGAAATGGAGCAAGAGGGGGCTGGCGTCTTGAGTGATTTAGATGAGACAAGAAACACCATATCCCCTATAAGTAAAGCCGAGATGATAGAGATGTTTGCGAAAATGGAAAATGTCATCAAAACAGAAATCTCAAGTGTGCGCTCAGATATGAGTCATCTCTTACGTAGAGTGGAAGAAATAGAAGAAACAGCTGACTCACAGGCGAAAGATACAGGATCTAAAAGAGCAAATGAAGAAAATGCAATATGACAATCGTGCATTGATTTATAACTAGAAGAGCAGGAAAATTAAAGCAGAAGACAAAATCTGCGTATAAGAGACCTTCCTGAACAACAAAACCAAGCTGCAGAAACTCTTTAATCCGATCTTGGGAAAAAGAAGACGAGATCCTGAGGATTGACAGGGTCCACAGGATCAGGAAACCTCCAAACATGAGGCAAGATATCCCAAGAGATATAATAGTCAAGTTCCACTCATACGAAGACAAAGAGAAGATATGGACCAATCTGAGAGGGGTCCCCCCCTCAGCTACGACAACAAAGAGTTAAACATTTTCGCAGATCTATCAGCAGGAACCTTAGCAAGGAGAAGGCAGTTAAAACCCCTGTTGGATCAACTAAAAAGGTCTAATCTGAAGTATAGCTGGGGGTTCCCAACATCCCTTTTAGTGACAAAAGAAGGTAGAACATTTAAAATGAGGTATCCGGAGGAAATGCGGGACTTCTGTGGAAATCTGGGTATTACCCCATCAGATGCTCTTACGTGAGAAAAATCTAGTAGGGGATATGAAGAGTAAGACAAGAGGAAGAGAAGAAGAGAGGACTCTTTTTTTTTCCCTCTCTCTCTCTCTTCTCTTACCCTTGCCGCCCTCAACGTCCTGGGTAGGGACGGAGAGATAGACAGAAGACTGAAATGTTGTGATTTAGTATTTTTTGATATTGGAGGTGTGGGGGTATAGGGATATGGGGTTACATTATTATAAAAAGGTAAAGGGTTGGATGTGACGGGAAGGTGAAATATGACTGGAATGCACACCTAGGCCCCGCAGGCCAACTCTTTCTGCCGAAGGAGGGGAGGTTGGCACCGGCAGCCACTGGAGGAGTGCCACCCCTGGGGAAATGGCCCAGGATATGAGATCTAGTGGATCCCATATGTTCAGGTCAATGGCTAGTAAGGCCGGGGGGGGGTTGGGGGATGGGTGGGAGGGGGAGGGGAGGGGAGACAACTGCAGAGTGGGAGTATACAGAGGTAGCCAGAGGAAAAGGGAAGAAGTAGAGACATGCCTGAGTTAAACCTTCTGTCCTATAATGTTAAGGGACTGAACTCCCCAGGAAAAAGACACAAGATCCTCAGGGAGCTTCAATACTATAGAGCGGATGTAGTTTTCCTACAGGAAACGCATTTGATGCAGGGGTCAAATATTAAATTGTACTCTCCACGATTGCCCACCTGGTTCTACAGTGATACACCAATAAGTAGATCTAAGGGGGTGGCAATAGGGCTTTCTGGCTCCGTGAAATTCTCAGAATTAGGGAGATTGGCGGACCCAGAGGGCCGGTTTTTATTCCTTAAGGGAATGTTGGATAATAAAAAGCTTACTTTGGTTAATGTTTATTGCCCAAAAAAAAACCTGACGACTTTTTTGAAGGGGATGCTTTCCAAGCTGGTGGAATTTCGGGAGGGAGAGGTGGTTATGGCAGGGGACTTTAACTTCTGTCTGGACCCCGAATATGATAGTACGTCCCTGGCACAGGGGACAAGTAAGGCTCAATTAAGTAAGATTAACAAACGGTTAAAAGAAAACCACCTAGTAGATGTGTGGAGAATACAACATTTAAAAACTAAGGATTATACCTTCTTCTCCCCTGTGCACGGGACGTACTCGAGGCTAGACTACATAATGGTAGATCACAGTTTGGTGGACTCTGTCAAGGAGTCTAGAATAGGGGTGATTTCCCTTTCAGACCATGCGCCAGTAATATTAAGGGTCAGTCTTATGGAGCTACAAAATCAATCTTATTCTTGGAAATTAAATGAAACTTTATTAGCGGACCCCAAAGTGCTTGAAAAAATTAAAGACGAACTAGAATTTTTCTTTAGAACCAACGATATGGAGGAAATCTCGCCGGCGGTGTTGTGGGAGGAGCATAAAGCGTATATAAGAGGGGTTTTTATATCCATAGGCTCCGGGCTGAAAAGGAAAAGAAGAGAGGAGAGGGAAAAACTCATGGAGGAAATCCAGAAATTAGAACAGGACCACAAAAAAACAAAAGGCCAATGTAAGGACAGCTTCCGACGGTTGGTAGCAAAAAGAGAAGAGTTGAGAGACAGCTTGGAACAAGATACAAAGAGGGCCCTTAATAAACTATCAAAGGATAGACACGTCTGGGGAAATAAAATAGGCAAGCATTTGGCAAAGATATTGAGGAAGAAAAGAGAGGAATTATATTATGACAATACAAAACAAAAAAGGGGAAATAGTGGGCTCAAGTAGGGAAATAGCGGAAGAATTCAGAAAGTATTATAAAGAGTTATACTCCATTAAACAAATGGTCTCAGGAGAGGGTAATAAGGAGGAGAAGATGGAGGAATTCTTAAAGGAAGCAGAGGTAGTTAAGATATCCGAAGAGGAGAGAGAGATCTTCTCGACAGACCAATAGAAGAGGCAGAAATTCTTGAGGCCCTTAAGAGCAGTCCCAAGGGGAAGAGTCCCGGCCCAGATGATTTTACCTCATTATATCTGGCAAAATTTAAACAAATATTAATTCCTAGACTAAGAAATTTTTGGAATAAACTGGGCCCATACTGTAAAATGGGAGGGGGGGGCGTTAATGGCGGCCATAACTTTAATCCACAAAGAAGGTAAAAACAGGGAGCTATGTTCGAGCTATAGACCTATTTCACTGTTAAATGCCGACGTAAAGCTATTTGCAAAAGTCCTGGCAGGGAGACTAAGAAATAAAATGACTACCCTGGTGCACCCAGACCAGGCGGGGTTTGTACCAGGAAGGCAGAGTAGGGACAACGGAGTAAGGTCTGTGCTCCTGGTAGAGTCCACCAAGCAAGGCGGGCCCCCAGTTCTATTCCTGTCATTGGACGCAGAAAGTGTTTGACAGGGTAGACTGGGGGTGGATGTTTAAAACTCTGGAAACAATGGGGTTGGGCCAGAGATTCATCTCGTGGATGAAAATATTATATTCTGGCCCAACAGCATATGTGAAAATTAACGGAGTGACCTCTGGGTCTTTCCAGATGGACAATGGTACGAGGCAGGGGTGTCCACTGTCTCCCCTCCTGTTTGTCCTTACCCTAGAACCTTTGTTGTCGTCCATCCGTAAAGATCCAGACTGAAGAGGGGTGAAAATAGGATCTGAGGAACATAAATTAGCGGCCTTTGCAGATGATGTGCTTTTTTTTATTACAAACCCTAGGATTACGATTCCGAACATCTTGAAAAAATTTGGGGAGGTTTCAAACTTCAAAATAATCCTGGGAAGACTGAGGTGCTCAACTTGAATATAAGAATAGATGAGGAGAGCCTGGCAGGTTTCTTCCCCTTCCCTTGGAGGAAAAAGATTAGATACCTGGGGGTTGAGCTATCGAATAATTTGAAGGAATTGTACTTAAACAACTATATTCCCCCTGTTAGACGAAATTAGACGAGAGGTAGGAAGTCTAACCTATAGCCCCCTTTCATGGTTTGGATGCATAAATGCGGTAAAAATGGTTATAATGCCTAAAATTCTATACAAGTTCCAAATGCTGCCCATCCCCCTCCCCCAGGTGTACTTTAGGGCTTTAAAAGGCCTAATACGGAGGTTTGTCTGGGGTGGTAAAAAGCCCCGAATTGCCAGTTCGGTCCTAAGTAGGAGGAAAGAGAAAGGAGGATTGTCGTTGCCTGATTTTTATAAATATTATAAAGCGGTGGTATTGACAAGAGTTATAGAATGGACAAAGGGGGGTTCAGAAAGGAGGTGGGTAAATATAGAGCACAGTATGAGCAATAAGGTTTTAAATCACATAATATGGAACCCACCTAAATATAGAGTATTTAACACAGGGATGCCGACACTAACACTTAATGCTTTGAAGGTGTGGGATCAGATTCACTTACAAAATAAATGGACGTACAATTCACCTTTGATATCACTTAAGGAAAACAATTTTTTTGCACCAGGTAAGAAGGAGGTGGGAGGGAATTGGATTAAAAGGGACAGCTTACTAATAAGGGACGTAATTAGAGAGGGGAAAATATGCACTTATTCTGAATTAAAAAAGAAGCCTGAGGATCTGACCATCGATCCTTGGAGGTACCTTCAGCTCTCTATATTTATTGGGAAATTGCCAAAACCCCTTAGGGGTATAGAAGAATATAGGCCATTTGAGCAGCTCTGTGAGAGGGAGTGTCAGAGGGGTATGGTATCACAAGTTTATAAAATCCTAAGTGAGAAAGAGGAGCTAGAGGAGCCTCAGTATATTAAGGCTTGGGAGAGGGAATTAGGGTCACGTTGTGGTAAAACCACACTTATGAAAATTTTGAAGATGTTATTCAAAACAGCAGTGGACAGTAAGAGGACCAAGATAAACTACAAATGCCTGGTAAGGTGGTACACCACCCCAGACAAACTGAATAGGTTTGACCCGGGGAAATCAGAGGAATGTTGGAGAAAGTGTGGGGCGGTGGGGACGAAGGCGCACATTTGGTAGGACTGTGCGGTCATCAAAACCTTCTGGAAAAAAATAATAGAATTGACCAAATCCATCACGGGGAGAACGGTGGTAGAAGACCCATGGGTATGTTTGTTCCATGGTACAGAGGAGCCAATCAAGCAATATTTAAATTCTGCAGTACCTATACTACTGGACCTAGCAAAGAAACAGATTGCAAAGAACTGGTTGGAACCAGATAGTCCAAATATCCGGGATTGGCTCTTTTGTATAAATGAGATATACAACATGGAGGGAGTGGACAGTGGGGGACTGGACTCAGAGGAGGGGGAAACCCGGGGTGATAAATGGTCAGGATGGCGGACTTATAAAAGTTCTTGGAACTATTTGGAAGAGGTGACAAGGTGGGAGTGATTTCGAGGCGATCTCGGACTGTCTAGGTAAAACAGATATACTTTAACCTGCAGTGGGGTGAGGGTAGGGTGGAGGGGTTGAGGGTGCGGGGTGGGGAGGGGGGAAATTTGTAGGGGTTTCATGTGGGAATTTGTTATTAAAATGAGATTGTAGTCTCTCTGTTGTGGAGAGTCACATATGGTTGCAATTTTGTATTGGAAAATTTATATAAAATAAATATTTAAAAAAAAAAAAAAAAAAAAAAGAACCATCTCAAGGATGATCAGAAGAAATGGACAGCACCTGAGTTAAATATATGAGTGTCACAGCAAAGGGTCTGAATACTTAGGACCATGTGATATTTCAGTTTTTCTTTTTTAATAAATCTGCAAAAATGTCAATTCTGTGTTTTTCTGTCAGTATGGGTTGCTGTGTGTACATTAATGAGGAAAAAAATTTAACTTAAATGATTTTAGCAAATGGCTGCAATATAACAAAGAGTGAAAAATTTAAGGGGGTCTGAATATATATATACACATACACACACACATACATACATACATAATACACACACACATATACACACACCCTTCTTTCTTCAAGTTCTTCAATGAAATTGTGCACATGGTACAGCCTTGAAGAAGATTACCATGAGGCCTAGAACTCATGGAAAATCTTATTGTGGGATGTCGCTTTTATCTCAATTCTCAAGCAGTGAAAGGATTAACTTTTTTTTTTTTTTTTTTTTAAGGCGGAGCCATTTGCATCACTATGTCACATCCAGTTTGGTCCGTGGAATGCATCACGACCCGTACTTTGTTTTTTGTACACAACACCTGTATTTGTTTGGATTCCTGTAAGTTTACCCATTATCTTGCACAAAAAAAATAAGTGGAGATCAAGGAGGCTGCCGTAAGGACCCCATACAGTCAATTGTTACTTGGGAGGCTAGTCACCCTTTGATGGGTAGTGTTATCTGGTGAGTGCACGAGTGTGACACGAAGGTAATGCACGATTCCATGCACATTTTTGGCAGTACCCATTTCACTTCAATTTCATTATTGGAATATTTTTTTCAGATACGAACTTATGGCCTTTTATTTGCATTTATGGACTCTACTTAAAGGTTATCATTAAGGTTATCATGTTCACATAGTCATCACTGTAATACTTTAATTTATCATTGCACATCTGCACTTTGTTTATGGTATAGTTACCTATTCTCTGCACTTGTAGCTTTTAAGGTTGTTTATATTTTTTTTTTGTGTTTTTTTTGCACATATTACTTTATTCTGTTACATGAGAACACATTTCACATCAGCAGTGCCACTACCCATTATTGTACTTCATTTTGGCCATCTACCTTTTGGTGGTTGGTATATGTGAAGGCAGCAGCTATTAGGATCTTCCTTTAATCCAGAGAGTGGAACTATTCAATTTTTTCATTCAGATTTGAATAAAATCCACTGAATTTGTCTGGTGCAGTACTGGGGCAAGAGATGGTTCGGGGCATTCTGAAAATCTGACTCTCCTTGGCCATTTATTGGTTAATTTGGGAGAGAAAAGTGGTAAAGAGGGTAGAGTTTTGAACTTTTGTACCCCTTTGAAACCACTGATTGAACCCACAAGTCTGGGACATCTGGGACCCAGAGGGAGGCACACTCTTACAGACATCCCTTACAAGTGAGGGTGCTCCTCCTTTGGGGAAGACTTGCTGGGCTTTGTGGCCCAAGTCTTGCATGGTATGAAAGAGCTGAATTAAGGTTGTGAAGTTGAAGCCTGGATAGAGCGGTTAGATGCTCTGCATGCTATGAAGAGGTGACATAGTCGATGAATTGGTCAAGTGCCACTCCAAAAAAGGGGTCACTTGTAAAAGCATACACGTGAAGCACTTTTTTTTTTTTACAGGCAGCATTAGCTGTCCCGTCCATCTGTAGAACGTTTGAAAGAAGGGACATATTCAATAGGTAGAACTTGGGAGGAGTCAATCATCAAAGATTGCACATTCTCTGTTCATGAACAGGGAATGCTTTATAAAGGTTTCTGTACCCAAAGAAGCACAGCGAGACTAGGAGGATTTTGCGGATGCCAGTAGTGAGTTTTTTCATGTTCGCAAGAATACTGCGTGAACCTCACACTTCAATAGTGGCAACCTAGGGAGAAAAATCTTCCACAGTTTCCTCCAATACTACCTTAATAATAAATCTATAAGGGCGGCGCTTAAAATCGATGATGTTAAAATAGTGAGTCCGAGGTAAAGGGAGGAAGGTTCCAGTCACCGGTAGAAGTGCATGGATGTGGAAGCACACAACACCACGTGGTAAAATAATCTGCTTACCAGAAAGCAAACAAGGTAGGCGTGTAATTTAATCCACGGCTCATCCAGTATGTCGGCCTCCAAAATACAACCTCTAGGATTGGAACAGCAATATCCAGATGACATTCACACCCGATATAACTTCTCCAGGGATTCACATCAATAGTACAGGCTCTCAGTGAACCAATCAGCCATGCTCAATGAAAGAAACATAAGCGAATAGTGAAGCCCGTAATAACAAAAAAATAATTTAGTGTAGTAACTTACACTTAAAATTCAAGAATGCATGCATCAAGGAAACGATAGGCTGCAGCGTTCAGCGTGCTGGCATCAACCTGCCTGACATGTTTCATCGCAAACCAACACACCATAGAAATATATATATATATATATATATATATATATACATACATACATACATACATACATAGAGAGCAATTAAGCCTAATTAGGGTGAAGCTAATCACCCAAACAACTGAATCTATTATGTTGTTAAACATGTGAAGAAACATAATAGCAAACCTCATTATACTCTTATTTCCATGGTGATCTAGTGGGGAATGCAGTGGGGGTGATATCTGACTTTTCGTGCCATAGGAAGCACGAGAAACCGCCGGTGTCACAGCGCATGCGCACTGGCCGTCAAAGCTACGGCACATGCACGCCTATAGAAGCCCTGTTATTGGCTCGCAGAGATCGCAGCGGTCCTCGTGAGCAAAACCAGTGCGTCATCACATCTGGAGTGATGAATGCAGCGCTGGAACGCAGATACAAATCCGCGCTCCAACGGCTCGCCCGGAAATCATCACACTGAGACAGCGGTGGTGGAGCACAATGCGGTCCATCACCCCGGAACCCAGATAAACAGGAAAACTATGTTAAAGCGGGGTTCCACCCAAATTTTGAATAATATCTGTATGTATTCTCTTCCTTGCCTAGATGCTGACATGCCGTTTAAAAAAATTTAAATCGCCGTAATTACCTTTTATTTTTCTATTCTTCTTTGCACTTCCTGGTTCTCCTCCCGTGGGAGTAGGCGTGTTTCTAGCCTCTCCCAGACTCCTGGGAGCTAGTCTCAGGCTTCCCAGGATGCCACTGAGCATGTGCGGGAATGAGCGGTGAATGCTGGGAGCACAGCATTCACCACATCCAGGAAATAAATGCTTGTGGGCTTCAAATGCCCACAATGAAGATGGAAACTGCCTGCAGTGAATAATATAAGTTATTCTTTCTGACGAAATCTGACACAGGCAGACATATTACACACAATATGAGTATGTAATGCTGAGAAGAAAAGTTTGTGAATTAACTCAAAAAAAAAAAAAAAAAAAAAAAAAAAAAAAACGATAGATAGGTGGACCCCCGCTTTAAAAAAACGAGAATACTAGATGAATAACAATAAAGAACAGTGACATGAAAATTCTTATGGGAACGTGATGGAGGAAACAATTCCCAAGGAGCGATACATATAATATAAAAGAAAGTAATAAAAACGATTGGATGAAAATAATAAAATAGGATATGAATAATAATCCATAAAAATGTAACTAAAATTGGCAAATAAAATGGAGTATTAGAGGGGTGAGGTGGATATAATGAAAGCAAAAAAGTTGGGTATCAAACGCAGATGGGTGTAAATTTAACTATTATTAATAAAGCTATTAACATCCCATTCCACGTTCAACCCAAAGTGGCTATAGCACTTCAAAATTAAATATCCAGCGGGTGGGTTTCCATCCGCGAGATCTCCCATCGTATAACTCCCCCTCCTGCAGCCTATCGTTTCCTTGATGCATGCATTCTTGAATTTTAAGTGTAAGTTACTACAATAAATTATTTTTTTGTTATTACGGGCTTCACTATTGGTCGCTTATGTTTCTTTCATTGAGCATGGCTGATCGGTTCACTGAGAGCCTGTACTATTGATGTGAATCCCTGGAGAAGTTATATCGGGTGTGAATGTCATCTGGATATTGCTGTTCCAATCCTAGAGGTTGTATTGTGGAGGCCGACATACTGGATGAGCCGTGGATTAAATTACACACCTAGCTTGTTTTGCTTTCTGGTAAGCAGATTATTTTACCACGTGGTGTTGTATGCTTCCACATCCATGCACTTCTACCGGTGACTGGAACCTTCCTCCCTTTACCTCGGACTCACTATTTTAACATCATCGATTTTAAGCACCGCCCTTATAGATTTTTTTTTTTGGACTTTATGTTTGGTGATCAACAAACTCTGCCGGCTGCTTTTTTATTGAATAGCGGAGATATTTACATTTTATTTATTTACTACCTTAATAATGACTTCCTCCTCCCCTTTTTGTGTCTGCCTCGCCTAGAGTAGACATATCAGGATCTACCTCCAGTAAAAACAGGAGTAGGAGGAGAAGAGGAATGGTGTCTTTCAGCTCTGGGCAAAAGATGACTGTGTTAAGGTGGTCAGTTGACACAGATGCTGAAAATCATGCTTCTGTCCAATAGGCCACTTGTTGCGTGCCTGAAGCAGAGTTCGAATCAGGTGCAGAAACCGGAGTTTGAACCAGCTCTTGCTCTGCTGCAAAGGGGGCATCATCACTCTTTAGCAGAGCGAATGTTGCAATGGATTCCTTTTGGCCTGGTGTCCACCATAGCTTAGTGTGATGGTGATCCCTTGTGGGGTATTTACAGAATAGGTTGCAGAATACAGGACTAGTGTGTACAGAGAACAAAAAGGAAAAAAAAAAACCTAGGTGTAGACGGTCCTTTAGGGAATCCTCATGGTGAAAAGGTGGGAGGAAGTGCCCGAGTACCTTCCAAGGGCTCTAGGTTGTAATGGGGATAAGGTGTGCTACCTGTGGTATGTATAACACTTGGTCATCCACCAGAGACCAAGCAAGCTTTAGCGCAAAAAATTGACAAGCCTATACTGTAGTTAATACCATTCAAATATCACCCAGTCTTTTATATAACAGTCAAAAGCATATAGGGTGACCCGGTCTTATCCATCTATGATGCTGGGCTGTAGAAAAAAAGTCCAGGCTTCGACTGTCAGTAGGAACACCCCCAAAGGTGTCCAAAGAACTGGGTTCTACAAGGATGAATCATGGCCCTAGACCTGTCTAGCAACCTGCAGCTGAATAATTGTATTACACTAAGTGCCAAGGTGAGCGCCCCCACCTAGGATCCAGTGTTTGAAGCAGCATTACAGACTGTGCAAATACAGAAGCACAGTTATTTGTGGCATTAGATGGTAGTGAGAAACTGAATTAAGAATTTGAAGATAAAATAATAAAAATAAGGTGGTTAAGCCAAGAGTGATTTGTCCATGAAGGAGAAGAGGTCCAACACATTAGGAAACTAACTAAAAAGTGAGAACTCGCAAAGTGGGGTGGGGTTATAGTGGAGACACCCAATGTAGGTCTTCAAAAGCTTTGCCAGTGTCCAGTCACCTGAAGGTAAAAGCCTATAATCCAGGGTTGCCTGTGCACCATATGATTAATGTTTAAATTTAATAATGTGCAGCTGGTACCATATGTTTCAATGTTCATTAGGTAACAGTAGCTTACTACCCATTACTTTCTTTTGTCTGCATACCCCGCTTGATAGTATACTAGAGTTTTTTTTTGTTTTTTTTACAGGGTTTTTCAGACTAACTGAAACCTATACCAGCGCTATGTGCATAAAAGTAACATGTATTCAAATCTCTGCAAATAAAGAATTCAATAAGTGAGAGACCAATGAAAGATATATTATGTCCTATGTTTACAAGTCACAAAAATGCAAAAGGGGGAGTGGGGCGAATGTGCAATCCCGTACCTACCTATGGTGCAGTTTGTGGTTATTTTCCTTCTTTTGGGATTATGCCGTAACAGCTCTAGCTCCCTCTTTGTTGGCTCCCACGTTGAATACTTTTCTCCAACACCTAGTGAACATGCACAAAAAGAACAAAATTTACTTGTGTACATTTAAAAAAAAAATGGTTGTCCTCAGAAGGTCAAACAGACAAAAACATTCTTACAACAAGTACTTCCTTAGCTTTAACCACTTGAAGACCAACATGTTACAGTATAAGTAAAAGCCAAATGTAATTTTGTATTTATTTTAGTTTTAGATTGAGTGGGGAGGGAGTTATTGTTGTCTGTGCCTCAGTTAGGCCCGGTTCACAGTGGTGCGACAGGAAAGTTATGTGACTGTCGATCTAACTTTGCCCTTCAAATTCGATCTGACATCGATCCGACTTCCATGCAATATTAATGAATGAGACCGGATTTAGGGAAAAAAAAAAAAAAAAAAAAAGTCAGATAACGACGGCGCTACCACGGGGGACATTATTCATTTTCATAAAGGACTTGTCAAAAACCGTCTCCCAGACACCCACAACCCAGAGTTATGGGGAAAAACCCCTGGTTTCCAACAACTTGGGGACAGGATGCTTTGGGTGGGGGGTGTGGGCAGGGTCTGGTATGGATTTTTTTTTTTGGGGGGGGGACGGGACGACATCACGCTGTTTTTTTGTTTGTTTTTTTTTTTCAATACATTTTGCAGTGCCAACATTGCAGAGCACATGTTGCAGGTCACAAGTCGAATCAGTTAAGGTGCTGAACTGGATGCGACTTCCGTTAAATTAAACTGGCTGAAATGGGACCCAAGTCGGACCAAAAGTAGTGCAGGAACCTTTTTAAAAGTCAGACTGACACAAGTTGGACCAGTTAAGACAGCTCTCATAGGGAAACAATAGGATTTTTTTCGCCATGCTTACCCGTAAAATACTTTTGAGTACATCACAGGACACAGAGCCAATTATAATAATTACTTGGGTTATACGCCACCTATAGGTGAATGGACACTGGTAGATCAATCAGCACAATAAAAACAGGAAGCCCTCCCTTATATAACCCTTACTACACAGGAAGCACTTCAGTTTTGTAGCAAGCAATACATTCCCAAAAGAGGGGAGGGACCTCTGCGTCCTGTGATGTACTCAAAGAAAAGGATTTTACAGGTAAGTATGATGAAAAAATCCTATTTTCTTTAACGTACATCACAGGACACAGAGCCAGTTATTATAAATATAACTACTACTTGGGACATCCCAAAGCAATATCCTTGAGGGGAGGGAAACACCATCAAAGAAACTGCCACCAGAGAAGGACCTACTCCGCTATTCGTATCCTCCACGTTGACATCCACCTGGTAAAAATCCTGTAGATGTATAAACCAAAGACCAAATAGTGGCCTTGCATACCTGGGCCACTGACACCTGATGACGGATAGCACAAGATACTCCTACACACCTGGTAGAGAATCTCTCCCCAGAAAAAAAAAAAGGGGGGGGGGGGGGAATTTTTCCCTATTAAACCATCGGCATCAAATGATTTTTTTTTTTTTAATCAAATAATTATTTATTTATTATTAAACATGCATACAGATATGTCACATCCATGAAGTATCAAAAAATAGGAAAACACACAAAACAGATAAACCTTGCACCTCTCGGACTAAAGTAGCTTAGCGTATAATAAACAAAGCATTATAGAAACAGATACATTTTACACAACAAGTTGTTCACCGCTAATTTCAATCGTTAAACTATGGTAGCTTCCTCTATACAGCATCAAGTTATGTTTCCATCATGCACTCATTTCGGCTCTTCTACTCCTCACTCCTCTACTTCTACTATTTGCTCCCATCTATCTCTTCTGCTACACTCCTCTCCACTAGGTAAACCATCAAATAGTTGATTACTAGGATCTATCCAGCATGACCATATTTTACCAAACCTTTGAGGTGTACCTCTATGCTTATATGTTACATTTTTCTCTTAAGTGTATAATTAAGTTTCTCAACCCATTGTTTATGGGTTGGAGGATCAGCGGATGTCCATTTGTGTAAAATAACTTTACGTGCTAAATATAAGGATCTTATCTACATTGCATGCATGTCTGCTGGCAACGTTCCATCAGGAATTATTCCCAGTAGTGCAAGTTTAGGCGTTCCTATTATCTCAGTAAAGTATAAGTTTAAGGTTACAAATATTTTTATTATATGGGGGAGTTGTGTAATTCAAACAGCATCTGAGGCATCCACCACCAAATTCGCCCTCCTTACTATGGACAAAGGGAATTTACTCCATGTTTTGCTCAGTTGCCTAAATTTGACAATAAGTGGGAGTACATTCCTGTCTGTGTATTCTGTGATATCTGATGTAACTACCACTCCCAAATATTTAAATGATGTAGTCAGTGCTATCCGATGAACCTGGCATGGGTGCTCAAAATGCACAGGGTCCAACAGCAGCATTATGGATTTATCCCAGTTAGTATTAATAAAATTATATGGATCCTTTTCAGGATTTATATAATTTTATTAAGGACATAGCTGCGGACAGGGATGGGCCTGTATCCCCCAGAAACACTAAAGTGTCATCCGCATAGAGTGCTATCTTAACTTCACCTGTAGATCTGCGGAATCCAGCAATATTTGTGGAGGAGCGGATAGCCTCAGCCAATGGTTCAATGGCCAGGGCAAAGAGAAGCGGGGATAGAGGGCATCCCTGCCTTGTCCCTCTGGTCAATGAGAAAGGGGCCGATACACATCCATTCACCTGCACCCTTGCACTTGGGGAATCATACAAAAGTTGTATCCATTTTAAATCTGGGGCCAAACCCATATTGTTTTAGGCAATTCCACAAGAAGACCCACTCTATACTGTTGAATGCTTTAGCAGCATCGAGTGACAGTATAGCTCTATTTCCCATATTGTCTGTTGGGAGCCGTAGATTTAAAAATAGACGTCGGATATTGTTTGCTGTGGATCTGTTAGGGATAAAACCTGATTGGTCACAATGGATTAAATTCAAAATGCATTTTGATAATCTTATCGCCAATGTCTTTGCCAGCAACTTGATGTTTGTCGTTAAAGATATTGAGCGATACACGTCAGGATTACTTGGATCCTTACCAGATTTCAACAAGACAATGATTACTGCTTAAGTCATAGAGGGGGGGGTAGTGAGCCCAACCTCCATGGCAGAATTAAAGACATCAAGCAAATCAGGAAACAAAACATCCCCATTTTTTTTTTTTTATATACTTCCCCTGGAAGACCGTCTGGTCCTGGTGCTTTATTATTCGGTAAATTAGATGCTGCATCCCTTAGCTCATCCAATGTTAATGGGGCCTCCAAAGCTACCCTTTCATCATTTGAAATACTTGGTAAATCAATAGTGTCAAAGAATCTACTCAGGGACTCCGGATAGGATGTCCTACTTTAATATAATTCCCTGAATACCTCCAATATCTCTGGAGTAGGATCAACCCTCTTATTTAAAATGATTGTATTTCCACTATGTATGTTGCCGGCCGCTGAGCTTTAACAGTAGTTGCCAATAGATGTCCTGTCCCCTCACCCTCCTCAAAATATGGTTGTTGTAAGAAAAATCTTATTTTCCGCTTTCTTCTTAGCCACTGCTGCATAATGTAGTTGGCTATTAAGCCATTCTTTTTTAGGGTCTTCATTTGGATTAGTTATATATAGGAGTTTGGCCTTCATCATATTGCCAGCTAAAGTTTTTTTTCCCCATTGCCTAGATTGTTTCTTAAATTTTGATATCTGTGCAATAAGGACACCTCGGAGATACGCTTTCATTGCATCCCAATATATCAGAAGTGAAACTGAGGTTCTGTTTATATTCTGATATGTAATCAATCCATTCACAATGCCTTCGGAAGAAGAAAAAAGTGACAACCAATATGGGTTCACCTTCCACAAAGTACACCCGGGACTAGTCCTAAAAGAAAAATTTAGTACTATAGGGGAGTGGTCTAAAATACCCCTAGCCTCATAATTGATATCATGAAGGTATGGGAGCAAGGAATATGTTCCCAATGCCAAGTCTATTCTAGAAAGGGTTTTATAACTATTGGAAAAACATGAAAATTGTCTTTTTGTTGGATTACGCTGTCTCCAGAGATCTATCAATCCCAGTTCTGCTACATATTTAGCAAAGGCCGTAGGCCCCAATGAAGTTCGCTTGTCCATTATGTTGTATTTATCCAATGTAAAATCCATATAGTTATTAAAGTCACCAACCAATAGACATACACTATCTGGTTTATCAGATACAAACTGAATATATTCTTTAAAGACTACTTTTGAGTATGGCGGAGTAATATATACATTTCCAATCACGTATGGTTGTCCTGATAAAGTACAATACAGAAAAATAAATTGACCTTTACTATCCTTCTTAATTTGTCTACATATAAAATCCACTCCATTAGATATAAGTATAGACACTCCTCTGGAGTATGACGTATATGTAGAGTGATACTGGTTCCATTTTAAATAATGCATCGTTTCAGAATTTAAAATGGGTCTCCTGAAGACATACTATTGAGGGTGAGAATCTCCCTAGTGAGGTAAACACTGCTTGCTGTTTAGATGGGCTACCAAGTCCCCTGACATTCCATAAAAATTAATTCTTCGCTCAGAGGAGCCATGTCAAGTTGATCTCAAATAAACTGACCAAGATCCAGAGTTTTTCATTCCAAACCAAGTCCCCCCCCCCCCCCAGTTCACTGCCCCCATCATTCATCCCAACGTAGGATCCTCCCATGAAGGTAAGAGATGAGACAGATATATTCCGAGAGGTGCACATAAATCAACATATAAGACAAACCTACACAGTCACAAACAGACATAAACAAAGACATCAACATAACAAAACCATAACACAAATATAACACAAACATAGGGGCTATCTGATCAAGAGGCTTCCGGAAAAAAGATAGTGCTCTCTCCGCCCCTTTCCCAAAACGGTCTATTCATTCTCCCATCAAAAATAGAGAGGGGGAAAAAAAAAAGTCAAAATTAAAATGAATAAAAAAAAAAAAAAAAAAAAAAAATTCTCTCCTTTTATAAAGTTAATTTGACCGTTTATAATTGTCTAGCCATTGGGTCGCTAGTTCCGGGGATGCAAAAAATGTTTAGTACCTTGTGCTGTTGCTTTAAAGGGGTTGTAAAGGTAAATTTTTTTTTTTTTTTTTAAAAATAACAAACATGTTATACTTACCTTCACTGTGCAGCTCGTTCTGCACAGAGTGGCCCCGAACCTGGTCTTCTGGGGTCCCTCGGTGGCTGTTTCAGCTCCTCCCCGCAAGCATTAACCACCTTAATGCGAGCTCCCTCGCATGGTGGTTAGTGCTTGCGGGCGCGCTCCCGTGATACAGCCGGCGGCTATAGCCGCTCACTGTATCACTCGGCCCCGCCCCCCAGCGCGCCGCGTCATTGGATGTGATTGACAGCAGTGCGAGCCAATGGCTGCGCTGCTTCCAATCCATCCACTGTAGCCAATCAGCGGCCAGGGTGAGCGGAGGAATAGCTGTCGGGAACGCGAAGCTGACTTTCGAGGCGTCAGGTAAGGAAAACGGGGGGGCTGGGGGCAGCGGTATTGTCAGAAGTTTTTTCACCTTAATGCATAGAATGCATTAAGGTGAAAAAATTTTTACCTTTACAACCCCTTTAAGTTTAGCTGGAAAGAGTATAGAGTAAGGTAAGTCCATCTGCCTCAATCGGCGCTTGACTTCCATAAATCCCACCCTTTTCCGCTGCACTGCTGCTGAAAAATCAGGAAAAAAACTCATCTTTGAGCCATTCATCTATATATCTGAAAGTTGTCTTGCTCTCTGTAAAATAACGTTCATCACTTTCAAGACCATAGTCCTAGGTGCACCTACCGTAGGCAGTGCCCTAGTAGGGACTCTAGGAGCCCTTTCCACTGAAAAAAATAGAGGAAAAAATGTTCTGAACCCATCGTGGATATAAGCCATTTCTCTATAAATTCAACTAGATTGTTTCCCTCTACACGTTCAGGGAGTCCTACTATTCTAATATTATATTGACGAAGACGATTCTCCATATCTTCCAATCGAGAGTCATGTGTAGATATTTGTTGCATAAGCTTTTTATTAGAGTTCACAATTGTGTGTAAGGAGCCTTAAGCTGTGCTTAATCTCTCCTCAGCGGCTGTGCATATCTTGTCTGATTGTAGTTAGGTCCTCCCTCATTCCTTCTAAATGAAGAGACAGAATATTCACAGAGCTGTTGCATGCAGTAATGGCTTTCAGTATATCTGTCAACGTAATTACATGCTCTGTCTAAGGTATTCCCTGAATTTATAGATTTGGCAGAGTTATGACATGATGCATTCTCTAAATCTCCATTACTTGTTACATCATGCTGATGTTCCGGTTGAAATATTGCTCCTTCACCATCCGGTCCCTGGGGTTTAACAAAACCAGCAGATGCTCCCTCTATAACTACTCTCTGCAGTGAGGTGGGTGATGCCAACATAGTTTCCTCTTTATCCATCTCTGGTGTATGTGCACATTTCTGAAGACGTGTGGCAATGTCTTGCGGTTTGTTCTTCGCATTATTCAGAGTTTTCTTTACTGTACTGTTTTGGGGAGTGCTTTCAGTCACAGACTGGCCCCCAGAGTTATCCACGGTCCCCAAATCCTTCTTTGTCCTCCGTGTCACCCTCACACTCTTATCCCTGTTCACCTCGTCCCACCACAGATACAAATTTGTAAATGTGGATAGGGGGGGGGGGGGTATAGAGAGATTAACAGTTGCTGGAAGTACACCCCTAATTAGCAGTCAGCAAATAATATTGTTATAAGCAAACTAAAAAAAAATTAAATTCAATCAAAGAAACAAGTCGGATGGTTTGCTTTAATAGCAAGGGTAAAACCAGAGATAGGCTAATAAAGCCTCCAATATTTTAAGCGGCAAATATAACTAACAAACTGCTTATATAGCAATCGTCTGTTATAGCAGGTTATAGGTAAAATGAGTAATTGGTGTAACAGGCCACAAGTTCTAGCAAGTGGCAGGTACAGCAGGCAGTTAATACAGCAGGCAATCACAAAAAAAAAAAAAAAAAAAAAAGGAAAAATAGCTGGCAGAACCACTGCTAAATATTCAACCTGGATGCCACCTGCCCTTACTGGGCTCTTCTGGCAGCATAAACCAGGATTGCTGACCTGTGCAGACAACTTAAAGCGGAGGTCCGCCGAAATGTTTTTTTTTTTTAAAGTCAGCATCTACAAATACTGCAGCTGCTGACTTTTAAAACATGGACACTTACCTGTCCAGGGCGCCCGCGATGTCGGCACCCGAGGCCGAACCGTCTCTCGGTCCTCGGGTGCTGCCGCCTCCATCTTCGGGAAGGGAATCAGGAAGTGAAGCCATGCGGCTTCACTTCCCTGTTCCCTACTGCGCATGCGCGAGTTGCGCAGCGCAATACAGCTGGTCCCTGCTGTCTCTGGGACCCGTGTGTTTCCCAGCAGACGGGGGGGGGGGGGGGGGGGGATGGGGTTGGAACGACAGGATGTGGCGTAAATAACCGCAGATTCTGCGGCTATCTACGCTGGAGGTGGGTACAGATACCTGTAATACAGGTATCTGCACCCCCCCCCCCCCTGAAAGGTGCCAACTGTGACACCGGGGGGAGGAGGAATCCGATGGGTGGAACTCCACTTTAAGCAGATCCCGAGTGCCTGAACTACCTCTAGAGTAGCGCTCTCTCCTGCCAACTGCAGATTGGGAGAAAAATAAAAAGGCAAGACACTGTCCTCATGCAAGTGAAAACTAGAAACCACTTTAGGCAATAAAAATGGATGAGGATGCAACATCACCTTATGATGCAAGACCAAGAACAGCTTCTTGCATGAAAGATTCGCCAACTGACACTCCACTTAGTTAAGCGACAGCAACCAAAGAAGCTACCTTCCGAGATAAAAGGACTAACAGAATCTCCCAATTGGTTCAAAAAGTGGTCTCTGCAAGGACAGTCCAGATCAAATTCAAGTCCCAAGGACACCAGAGTGGCCAGACAGGTGGGACTGTCCAAGTTACACGCTGTAGGAATCAAGGAGTGAGATTAATTAACCGATTAATCGGTTAATAACCTTAAAAGTGTGGTGTATAATTTAGTTAATATGTAAAGTTTAAAAAAAAAAAGGCAATTATTAAATATCTCTATGCAGTGGTTAATATAAATAATCAACTATATGGTTAGGGAGCAAAATATATAATCCACTCTGAGAATAACAGACAGAAGAGATATACTGTATATACTGTTAGAAGAGATATACTATTAAAGGGTGAACCTAGTAAATATCAGACTCAGAGATCAAATTTTTGTTATTTAAAAAAAACAATGTCTTCCTTCAAAAAAAAATTTCATTTTTCATTGTAAGAACATTCGATTTTCTAATCGTTAGTGGGGTCAAATCGACGTTTATTTTAAACCAAATTGACGGGAAAGTGTATGTGGTTTTTGTTCAGAAATTACAATTATTTTAAAAAACAGAATGTTAAAAACAAGTGAAAATTTCAAACATTCTTTCATTCAGCGAAATGTACAAAGATTTTTCATCTGAATATTCTCGTCTGAAAATTGATCCGTGTGGCCAGCATAAGGCTCGGCATACACCTATGCAGTTTGCTTTTGATCTGTTTCTGCAGTGCGTTTTGATTTTTGCTGCGATTTGCGTTTTTGCATTTTTTTGGCCAATTTGTTGTTGGGCAGATTAAAAAACACAAATTGCTGCAAAAACGCATTACATGCTTTTCCGCAGTTTCTCCATTGAAGTATTTTGAACCAAATAAGCACCGTTTGCTTTAAAAAAAAAGTCCCTGACCCTTTCCAAAAACGCAGCGGCTGAAAAAAGCATAGTTGTGAACGTGTCCCATAGGAAATCATGTAAATGAACTGTAGTGCGTTTCTGCAAAAAGCACCAAAAAACACATGATTGTGAACCAGGTCTAAGACGCTTAGTAACATAATGGGGTTAAAAAAACGAAAATTAGCCCTTTATAGTACAAAAAAAAGCTAATAATCACTACTGTATGGGGTTCATTTTTTTACAGTAGAACTGTGAAAGTAATATTTACAGTAGTGATTATTTGCTCTTTTTGTACTATAAAGGGCTCATTTTATTTTTTTTTTAACCCCATTGTTACTGATCGATTATGAAATTAATCGATTACTATTTTCATAATAGATTAGTTATCGATTAGTTGTTTCAGCCCTAATCCTCTACCAAGACCTGGGTAGGACTGTATGTAGGGAACGTGCTTCGATCTAAAACACAGCTTCCTCCTGCAGAAATATATCAAAGGAACCCCTGAAATCGACTGCTTCCTGAGCAAAGATTATGCCTTGTGAACCCTCAGGAGCTGTGGCCAACCTAAAGGGAAGATTCACAAAAAAAAAAAAAAAAAAAAAAAAAAAAAAAAAAAAACACCTTACAGCCCCCAGTATTCCTGAGCAGTTTCCCATCCAAATACTAACCAGGCTTGATCCGCACAGTGGCTCTGATACCCCTGATGCCATTGGTCCAACAGGAGACATGAACACCGCCAGATCACTAGATCCCCAGGCCACCTCTCCCTTCTGGAGTCATTTAGCTAGTCTAGCAGATTCATAATAAAGTGACTATATTAGACAAAAACTAAAAAACTTAGTTCCACAAGGATGCAGGCCTAGACAACGTTGGTCCTCCGCTATACAGCACTGTAGGTATGCAAGTATGCAGGTACCCAGGTATGCCATTACATGGGTACTTAGGAATGCAAATATGCAAGTATATAAGTATTCTTGCTGTTCATGCATTTACGTATGCAGTAAAATCAGGGTGGATAAATAATCAAGGATTTTTAAAAAAAATATATATATAAAAAACTGATTTTTTTGCTTTAAAGCGGAGGTCCGCCCAATTTTTTTTTTTTTTTTAAAGTCAGCAGCTACAAATGCTGCAGCTGCTGACTTTTAAAATCAGGACACTTACCTGGCCAGGGCGCCCGCGATGTCGGCACCCGAAGCCGATCACTCTCGGGTGCTGCCGCCGCCATCTTCGGTAAGGTAATCAGGAAGTCACTTTGGTTCCCTACTACGCATGCGTGAGTCGCGCTGCGCAATCCGAATGGTCTCTGCTGTCTCTGGGACCCGTGTGTGTCCCAGCAGACAGCGCGGGGGACAGGAAGAAGCGTAGACTCCTTTTTGTTATAAGAAAAATCCAATAAACTCAATTTTAGTCATACATTTAGGCCAAAATGTATTTGGCCACATGTCTTTGGTAAAAAAAAGTCAATAAGCGTATATTTATTGGTTTGCGCAAAAGTTATAGCGTCTACAAACTAGGGTACATTTTCAGGAATTTACACAGCTTTTAGTTTATGACTGCCTATGTCATTTCTTGAGGTGCTAAAATGGCAGGGCAGTACAACCCCCCCCCCCCCCCCCCCCAAATGACCCCATTTTGGAAAGTAGACACCCCAAGGAAAATGCTAAGTGACTAAATGATATATTGCTCACACAGGCCATGGGCATATGTGGAATTGCACCCCAAAATACATTCAGCTGCTTCTCCTGAGTACGGGGATACCACATGTGTGGGCCTAGCCGCGTACGGGGCCCCGAAAACCAATCACCGCCTTCCGGATTTCTAAGGGTGTAAATTTTTGATTTCACTCTTCACTGCCTATCACAGTTTCGGAGGCCATGGAATGCCCAGATGGCACAAACCCCCCCCAAATGACCCTATTTTGGAAAGTAGACAACCCAAGCTATTTGCTGAGAGGCATGGCGAGTATTTTGGAGCTCTCATTTGTTTTTGAAAATGAAGAATGACAAGAAAAAAAACAATTTTTTTTTCTTTTTTCAATTTTCAAAACTTTGTGACAAAAAGTGAGGTCTGCAAAATACTCACTATACCCCTCAGCAAATAGCTTGGGGTGTCTACTTTCCAAAATGGGGTCATTTGGGGGGGGGTTTGTGCCACCTGGTTATTCCATGGCCTCCGAAACTGTTAGGCAGTGAAGAGTGAAATCTAAAATTTACGCCCTTAGAAAGCCTGAAGGTGGTGCTTGGTTTTCGGGGTCCCATACGTGGCTAGGCTCCCAAAAAGTCGCACACATGTGGTATCCCCGTACTCAGGAGAAGCAACAGAATGTATTTTGGGGTGTAATTTCACATATTCCCATGGCATGTTTGAGCAATATATCATTTAGTGACAACTTTGTGCAAAAAAAAAAAAAAAAAATGTATCTTTTTCCCGCAACTTGTGTCACAATATAAAATATTCCATGGACTCGACATGCCTCTCAGCAAATAGCTTGGGGTGTCTACTTTCCAAAATGGGGTCATTTGGGGGGGGGGGGGGTTTTGAACTGTCCTGGCATTTTATGCACAACATTTAGAAGCTTATGTCACACATCACCCACTCTAACCACTTGAAGACAAAGCCCCTTCTGACACTTTTTGTTTACATGAAAAAAATTTTTTTTTTTGCAAGAAAATTACTTTGAACCCCCAAAACATATATTTTTTTAAAGCAAATGCCCTACAGATTAAAATGGTGGGCGTTTCATTTTTATTTCACACAGTATTTGCGCAGCGATTTTTCAAACGCATTTTTTGGGGAAAAAACACACTTTTTAAAATTTTAGTGCACTAAAACACGCTATATTGCCCAAATGTTTGATGAAATAAAAAAAGATGATCTTAGGCCGGGTACATGGATACCAAACATGACATGCTTTAAAACTGCGCACAAACGTGCAGTGGCAACAAAATAAATACATTTTAAAAGCCTTTACAGGTTACCACTTTAGATTTACAGAGGAGGTCTACTGCTAAAATTACTGCCCTCGATCTGACCTTCGCAGTGATATCTCACATGCATGGTGCAATTGCTGTTTACATTTGACGCCAGACTGACGGTTGCGTTCGCCTTAGCGCATGAGCAGAGGGGGGACAGGGGTGCTTTTTTTTTTCCCCCCTTTATTATTTTTTTGCTTTTTTATCTTATTTTTAAACTGTTCCTTTCATTTTTTTTTTTTTATCATTTTTATTGTTATCTCAGGGAATGTAAATATCCCCTATGATAGCAATAGGTAGTGACAGGTACTCTTTTTTGAAAAAATTGGGGTCTATTAGACCCTAGATCTCTCCTCTGCCCTCAAAGCATCTGACCACACCAAGATCGGTGTGATAAAATGCTTTCCCAATGGCGCTATTTACATCCGGCGAAATCTAAGTCATGAAATGCTCGTAGCTTCCGGTTTCTTAGGCCATAGAGATGTTTGGAGCCACTCTGGTCTCTGATCAGCTGGCTGAATCACCGGCTGCATTCTCAGGTTCCCTGTTGAGACAGGAGAGCCAGAGAAAAACACGGAAGACGCTGCTTGTAAAAGCGGTCTACAGGCTAATTAGCCACTAGGATTGCTTTTACATGAAAGCCGACCGCTGGCTGAAAAGAATGATACCAAGATGATACCTAAACCTGCAGGCATCATTCTGGTATAACCACTCAAAGTCGTGAATTGCGTACCTGAAGACAAAAAAATGGTTAACAATAAAACACGGTAAACGGTAAAGTATAAAAAATTGCACATTTGAAAAGCAAGCATGATAAAACATAAAACATTGCAGAATACAGTAAAAAAGAGCAGAACAATAGAGAGAGAATAGAGAGAGAGAACAATTTTTTTTATTTTATATTTTTTTTGTGGTTTTTTTTTTTACACTTTTTTTGTAACTAACTTTTATAACTGTAACCGGTTCCAGGTTCGAGTCTCTCAAAATGCGCTGGCATCTTGGGAGACCCTGTGAAAGTGTGCCTAGTCTGTGCAATGCTGTACCCTACGCTAATACTCAACTAGTGTATGGTAGCGTTCAAAACATTCATCAATGCAAAGACCAGGATTTTCAGGACAGGAGGGACAATAATAGCAGGTGTCACGCCTATATCGGCGCTTGCTGTAGACACGACATCTTTTTTGGGGGGGTTCGTTGGGTAGGGGTACTCGGGAGGACATAAAAATGCCTCTCATGCAGCCGACTGCATTTGGTTGGGGATGTGAATGGGGGAAGTACGGGTGCTGCAGAAGTGGTGGGTTCCCAATTAGGATTGGCGAATGCAGCAGGAAGGGCACTATGGGCATGACGGGCCTGTGTGTCTTCTTCTTGGTGGCAGCAGTACACTACTTGTGCTTGCCACCTCGCCAGCTTAAACTGCATTTATGGGACTCGCCACATCACCAAGTGTTACTGCAGTGCTGGTTTGACTACGACCGGGGTGTACTAGGCCGCTGGTGCTTGCCAGTTCACCAAAACGCTACCAAAAAAACTGTTAGCGATCGCAGGGATCAGGCCTGACACTGCGAACGCTGCAGTTATGTGTTTAGTGTTTTGTAAGTGACAGTGATCGATCGATACTGCACTTGGGTGGGCTGGGCTGGGCCGGGTGGAGGGGCAAAACGCAGGTGCTAGCAGGTATCTGGGCTTATCTCACTAACACCGCATTTTTGGGAACCCTAGATCTGATCGGATCAGATATTGATCTGTTCAGATACTATACCACTAAGGGAGGTGTATGGTGCGTGCAGGGGTGTTAGTGGTACTGGCTCTAACCTGACGCTGCCTGGGGCTGGTGCTTGCCAGTTCACCAAGACACTACCAAAAAAAACTGTTAGCGATCGCAGGGATCAGGCCTGACTCTGCGAACGCTGCAGTTATGCATTTAGTGTTTTGTAAGTGACAGTGATCGATACTGCACTTGGGTGGGCTGGGCCGGGCGGAGAGGCAAAACGCAGGTGCTACCAGGTATCTGGGCTGATCCCGCTAACACTGCGTTTTTGGGAACCCTAAACTGCTGGGGACGCTAGTATAGATCTGATCGGATCAGATATCGATCCGTTCCGATACTATACCACTAAGGGAGGTGTATGCTGCGTGCGTACTGCCGCTAATCTGACGTTGCCTGGGGCGACGCATATCACCGCCGGGTGATCAGGGGGCTAAACCTTTATTTGGTAATAAACGGCGGGTGCCCTGACACTATAAAAAATAAACGAACTAACCAGCGTCACCCGTAACAGTTATACGGTGATCACTGGTGAAAGGGTTAACTAGGGGGCAATCAAGGGGTTAAAACATTTATTAGATAGTATATGGGGGTCCCTGTCGCTATAAAACGCTGACGGCGAACCTAAATATTTACCTCACTAACGAGCGTCACCAGTGACACTAATACAGCGATCAGAAAAATGATCGCTTAGTGACACTGGCGACGGGGGGTGATCAAGGGGTTAAAACTTTATTAGGGGGGTTGGGGGGGTACCCTAGACCTAAAGGGGGCTAATACTAACTGCCCTACCACACTGTCACAAACTGACACCAATGCAGTAATCAGAAAAAAAAAAAAAAAAACTGCTTGGTGTCAGTGTGACGGGGGGGAATCAGGGGTGTAATGTGTGCCTGGCATGTTCTAGTGTGTGTGTGTGTGTGTGTGTGTTGTGCACTCACAGTGAAGTCTTCTCTCCTCGGCGCCGGAATGGAAAATACAGAGCCGAGGAGATGACATAATTTCCTTTGCTGCTGTTTAGCAGCAGAGGAAGAATCCGATTGGCTGGGAGCGATCGCGGGGGGTGGGGGTGGGGGCACGAATGGATGGTCTCCCCCTTGCCTCTCATCGCTCCCAGACACAAGCCGACCGCCTCGGGCACCGGGGGGGGGGGGGGGGGGGGGTGTTGGTCGATCGGATCCCCCGCCCGTGGGATTCTGCCTGGCCGTGCCATTCTGACGATGTACATCGGCGTGAGGCGGTCGGCAAGTGGTTAAAAATTATGATTTAAAATAGAGTTGATTTAAATCAAGCCTTTTTACTAGTGATTTTGAAATCGACTTGATTTAAATCAAATCCACCCTGAGTAAAATGCAGACACCTATTTATACAGTTTAATGTAAATAAGCACATATTTATACGTGATTTTATAGACTATGCATTTATGCACACATGTGCCCATACAAAGGTGTTTATGCTAGCAAGCATATATTTATTCAACATTTATGCAAACTTGCTTATGCAAGCATGTGTTTATGTGCAATCATGTGTCTATGCAACATGTGTCCATGTATATGTATGCAAAATTGGTCTCATGTAGACATGTGTCTTACGCAAACACGAGTCTATGCGATACTTGCCATACACAGACACGAGTCTATGCGACATGTGTGATGTGCCTTGCACAGACATGAGTTCAGTCTATGCGACACGAGAGTCTATAGGCCTTATGTAGACATGTTTTTAGCAACTGTGTGTTTTTAGCAAACAGAAGCCTTGAAAAAACATAAGCTTTTAGGAACATAGGCTTTTAGCAAACATAAGCTTCTTAGCAAACATAAGCTTTTTGCAAACTTTTAGCAAGCATGAGCTTTCAGCAAGCATCTGGCAAGCATAAGCTTTTAGCCCTGTTTGCAAGTATGCACCTGCTCAACTGCACCAAACCCCATACTAGTTTTTGTGTCAAATGCACATTATTCTGGAGACACACCACTTTAAAGGGGTTGAAAAGGTAATTTTTTTTTTTATTTAAAATAACAAACATATCATACTTACCTTCACTGTGCAGCTCGTTCTGCACAGAGTGGCCCCGAACCTGGTCTTCTGGGGTCCCTCGGCGGCTGTTTCAGCTCCTCCCCGCAAGCATTTACCACCTTAATGCGAGCTCCCTCGCATGGTGGTGAGTGCTTGCGGGCGCGCTCCCGTGATACAGCCGGCGGCTATAGCCGCTCGCTGTATCACTCGGCCCCGCCCCCCGGCGTGCCGCGTCATCGGATGTGATTGACAGCAGCGCGAGCCAATGGCTGCGCTGCTTTCAATCCATCCACTGCAGCCAATCAGCGACCAGGCTGAGCTGCAATGAGGACGAGCAGCGAAGATTCGAGGCGTCAGGTAAATAAAACGGGGGGGCTGGGGGCGGCGGTACTGTCAAAAGTTTTTTCACCTTAATGCATAGAATGCATTAAGGTGAAAAAATTTTTATCTTTACAACCCCTTTAAAGTGCACTGCAGGGGTGTATCAACTTACAGTTGTACAGGCCTCCCAAGAATAAGCAGTAAGTATGCAGTATATAATCATGACTTGTCTGGCCACACAGTTCTCCCCTAGTAAGTAATCACAATTCACTAGTATCCATGAGCTGCTGTTATGTCTCAAGAGGCCCAGCTGAATCTGCGGAGCACATGGCCAACCCTCCAATTCCTGCCTATATAGAATTAGGCCCTTGCGCCCTCTAGTGGCTGGAGAAACGGCAGCCCATACTCCTAAGTAGTACACAGAGCATGTTTTAACCACTTCAGCCCCGGACCATTTGGCTGCCTAAAGACCAGAGGACTTTCTCCAATTTGGCACTGCGTCGCTTTAACTGCTAATTGCGCGGTCATGCAACGATGTACCCAAACGAAATTTGCGTCCTTTTCTTCCCACAAATAGAGCTTTCTTTTGATGGTATTTGATCACCTCTGCCATTTTTATTTTTTGAGCTATAAACGGAAAAAGACCGAAAATTTTGAAAAAAAAAAGATATTTTTTACTTTGTTATAAAAAAAATCCAATAAACTCAATTTTAGTCATACATTTAGGCCAAAATGTATTCGGCCACATGTCTTTGGTAAAAAAAATGTCAATAAGCGTATATTTATTGGTTTGCGCAAAAGTTATAGCGTCTACAAGCTAGGGTACATTTTCTGGAATTTACACAGCTTTTAGTTTATGACTGCCTATGTCATTTCTTGAGGTGCTAAAATGGCAGGGCAGTACAAACCCCCCCAAATTACCCCATTTTGGAAAGTAGACACCCCAAGGAAATTGCTGAGAGGCATGTTGAACCCATTGAATATTTATTTTTTTTGTCCCAAGTGATTGAATAATGACAAAAAAAAAAATACAAAAAGTTGTCACTAAATGATATATTGCTCACACAGGCCATGGGCATATGTGGAATTGCACCCCAAAATACATTCAGCTGCTTCTCCTGAGTATGGGGATACCACATGTGTGGGACTTTTTGGAAGCCTAGCTGCGTACGGGGCCCCGAGAACCAATCTCCGCCTTCAGGATTTCAAAGGGTGTAAATTTTTGATTTCACTGTTCACTACCTATCACAGTTTCGGAGGCCATGGAATGCCCAGGTGGCACAAACCCCCCCCCCCCACCAAATGACCCCATTTTGGAAAGTAGACACCCTAAGCTATTTGCTGAGAGGCATGGTGAGTATTTTGCAGCTCTCATTTGTTTTTGAAAATGAAGGACAAGAAAAAAAACATTTTTTTTTCTTTTTTCAAAACTTTGTGACAAAAAGGGAGGTCATTTGGGTGGGGGGGGGGTGTTTGTGCCACCTGGGTATTCCATGGCCTCCGAAACTGTGATAGGCAGTGAAGAGTGAAATCAAAAATTAAGCCCTTAGAAAGCCTGAAGGCGGTGCTTGTTTTTTGGGGTCCCGTACGTGGCGAGGCTCCCAAAAAGTCTCACATGTGGTATCCCCGTACTCAGGAGAAGCAACAGAATGTATTTTGAGGTGTAATTTCACATATTCCCATGGCATGTTTGAGCAATATATCATTTAGTGACAACTTTGTGCAAAAAAAATTTTTTTTTTTTGTGTCTCTTTCCAGCAACTTGTGTCACAATATAAAATATTCCATGGACTCGACATGACTCTCAGCAAATAGCTTGGGGTGTCTACTTTCCAAAATGGGGTAATTTGGGGGGGGGGGGGTTTGAACTGTCCTGGCATTTTATGCACAACATTTAGAAGCTTATGTCACACATCACCCACACTTCTAACCACTTGAAGACAAAGCCCTTTCTGACACTTTTTGTTTACATGAAAAAAATTACTTTTTTTTTGCAAGAAAATTACTTTGAACCCCCAAACATTATATATTTTTTTAAAGCAAATGCCCTACAGATTAAAATGGTGGGTGTTTTTTTTTTTTTCACACAGTATTTGCGCAGCGATTTTTCAAACGCATTTTTTGGGGAAAAAACACACTTTTTTAAATTTTAATGCACTAAAACACAATATGTTGCCCAAATGTTTGATGAAATAAAAAAGATGATCTTAGGCCGAGTACATGGATACCAAACATGACATGCTTTAAAATTGCGCACAAACGTGCAGTGGCGACAAACTAAATACATTTTTAAAAGCCTTTAAATGCCTTTACAGGTTACCACTTTAGATTTACAGAGGAGGTCTACTGCTAAAATTACTGCCCTCGATCTAACGCTTGCGGTGACACCTCACATGCATGGTGCAATTGCTGTTTACATTTGACGCCAGACCGACGCTTGCGTTCGCCTTTGCGCGAGAGCAGGGGGGGACAGGGGTGCTTTATTATTTTTTTGCTTTTTTATCTTATTTTTAAACTGTTCCTTTCATTTTCTTTTTTTAATCATTTTTATTGTTATCTCAGGGAATGTAAATATCCCCTATGATAGCAATAGGTAGTGACAGGTACTCTTTTTTGAAAAAATTGGGGTCTATTAGACCCTAGATCTCTCCTCTGCCCTCAAAGCATCTGACCACACCAAGATCGGTGTGATAAAATGCTTTCCCAATGGCGCTGTTTACATCCGGCGAAATCTAAGTCATGAAATGCTCGTAGCTTCCGGTTTCTTAGGCCATAGAGATGTTTGGAGCCACTCTGGTCTCTGATCAGCTCCATGGTCAGCTGGCTGAATCACCGGCTGCATTCTCAGGTTCCCTGTTTAGACAGGAGAGCCAGAGAAAAACACGGAAGACGGTGGGGGGGCATTCCCTCCCACTGCTTGTAAAAGCAGTCTAGAGGCCAATTAGCCGCTAGGATTGCTTTTACATGAAAGCCGACCGCTGGCTCAAAAGAATGATACCAAGATGATACCTAAACCTGCAGGCATCATTCTGGTATAACCACTCAAAGTCGTGAATGGCGTACCTGAAGACAAAAAAATGGTTAACAATAAAACACAGTAAACGGTAAAGTATAAAAAATTGCATACCTGAAAAGTAAACATGATAAAACATAACAATAAAACATTGCAGAATAGAATACAGTAAAAAAGAGCAGAACAATAGAGAGAATAGAGAGAGAGAGAGAACAATAAAACGACAACTATTTTTTTTATTTATTTTTACACACTTTTTTTTGTAACTAACTTTTATAACTGTAACCGGTTCCAGGTTCGGGTCTCTCAAAATGCGATGGCATCTTGGGAGACCCTGTGAAAGTGTGCCTAGCCTGTGCAATGCTGTACCCTACGCTAATACTCAACTAGTGTATGGTAGCGTTCAAAACATTCACCAATGCAAAGACCAGGATTGTCAGGACAGGAGGGACAATAACAGCGGGTTTCACGCCTATACCCGCGCTTGCTGCAGACACAACATCTTTTTTGGGGGGGGTTCGTTGGGTAGGGGTACTCGGGAGGACATAAAAATGCCTCTCATGCAGCCGACTGCATTTGGTTGGGGATGTGAATGGGGGAAGTACGGGCGCTGCAGAAGTGGTGGGTTCCCAATTAGGATTGGCGAATGCAGCAGGAAGGGCATTATGGGCCTGTGTTTGTCTTCTTCTTGGTGGCAGCGGGACACTACTTGTGCTTGCCACCTCACCAGCTTGAACTGCACTTATGGGACTCGCCACGTCACCAAGTGTTACTGCAGTGCTAGTTTGACTACGACCGGGGTGTACTAGGCCGCTGGTGCTTGCCAGTTCACCAAAACGCTAACAAAAAAAAAACTGTTAGCGATCGCAGGGATCAGGCCTGACTCTGCGAACGCTGCAGTTATGCGTTTAGTGTTTTGCAAGTGACAGTGATCGATCGATACTGCACTTGGGTGGTCCGGGCGGAGGGGCAAAAATGCAGGTGCTAGCAGGTATCTGGGATGATCCCGCTAACACTGCATTTTTGGGAACCCTAAACTGCTGGGGACGCTAGTATAGATCTGATCAGATATTGATCCGTTCAGATACTATACCACTAAGGGAGGCGTATGCTGCGTGCGTGGGTGTTAGCGGTACTGGCGCTAATCTGACGCTGCCTGGGGCGACGCATATCACCGCCGGGTGATCAGGGGGCTAAACCTTTATTCGGTAATAAACGGCGGGTGCCCTGACACTATAAAAAATAAACAAACTAACCAGCGTCACCCGTAACAGTTATACGGTGATCAGTGGTGAAAGGGTTAACTAGGGGGCAATCAAGGGGTTAAAACATTAGATAGTATATGGGGGTCCCTGTCGCTATAAAACGCTGATTGCGAACCGAAATATTTACCTCCCTAACTAGCGTCACCAGCGACACTAATACAGCGATCAGAAAAATGATCGCTTAGCGACACTGGCGACGGGGGGGTGATCAAGGGGTTAAAATTTTATTGGGGGGTACCCTAGACCTAAAGGGGGCTAACAGTAACTGTCCCACCACACTAACTGTCACAAACTGACACCATGCAGTAATCAGAAAAAAAAAAAACTGCTTGGTGTCAGTGTGACGGGGGGGGGGGGGTGATTGGGGGGTAAAGGGGGGTGTATTGTGTGCCTGGAATGTTCTACTGTGTGTGTGTAGTGTTTTCACTCACAGTTCAGTCTTCTCTCCTCGGCGCCGGAACGGAAAATACCGAGCCGAGGAGAGATGACATTTCCTTTGCTGCTGTTTAGCATACAGCAGCATAGGAATGATCTGATTGGCCGGCGGCGATCGCGAGGGGGGGGCCATGAATGAATGGTCTTCCCCCTCACCTCCGATTGCCGCTGGACAAAAGCGGACCGCCTCGGGCACCGGGGTGGGTACCGATCGGACCCCCGCCCGCGGGAGGCAGATCACGTATATGTACGTGATTCTGCCTGCCCGTGCCACCTTGCCGACGTACATCGGCGTGAGGTGGTCCTTAAGTGGTTAAACAGCACACTGCCCCTAGGGCCTGGGTCCCCCTTAATGTGGAGTGCCCTCCCCTGGACCTGTATAGGGCCCTGCAGGAAAGCACCTTGGTCAGAACAAACACACGCAGGGTCCAGCGCCACAAGGCTGCAATACAGGTAAAACCTCAATGAATCTTCTATCCTTCCAATGAGGCTCGGGTATCATCCATTTTGGCTGACAGCTCTTTTGAATGGATACAAATGAAGTCCATGATTCTAAATAGAACCGTCCAGACCTCCAAGTATGCTCCAAGAGAACATGTATCACATCAGTGACCACCACCTTACAGACACTGGCAAAAAAACTGAAGTGCTCCCTGTGTAGGAGGGGTTATATGGGGGAGGACTTCGTTTGATTGTTGTGATTGATCTACCAGTATCCATTCACCTATAGGTGGCATATACCGTATTTATCGGCGTATAACACGCACCCCAAGTTTAGGAGGGAATTTTAAGGAAAAAAAATTTTAGGAGGGAAGTTGAAGGGAAAAAAAACTTACATTTAAATGCCCATCATTGCAGCCTTCTCAGTGCAGCCATGTCAGTGCAGCCATGTCAGTGCAGCCATGTCAGTGCAGCCATGTCAGTGCAGCCTTGCCCCAGTGCAGCCTTGCCCCAGTGCAGCCTTGCCCCAGTGCAGCCTTGCCCCAGTGCAGCCTTGCCCCAGTGCAGCCTTGCCCCAGTGCAGCCTTGCCCCAGTGCAGCCTTGCCCCAGTGCAGCCTTCGATCCTGTGATCCCCTGCCATCCTGGCCTTCAAAATGGCGCCGCCGGCGCCGAAATACACAGAGCCGGTCCTCGGCTATTCTCGGTGGGCTCTCGTTCACTTTCGGCTCCACTCGTAGTCCCGCTCGGGATGGGCGTGACTGAGCGGAGCTATCCGAACCTAGCCGAGTACACTCGGCTAGGTTCGGGCAGCGCTCGAGTGAAGCCGAAAGTGGCCGAGAACCGGCTCTGTATTTCGGCGCCGGTGGCGCCATTTTCAAATCGCGGTCGGCGATTTTGAAGATCTGGCAGCTCAGGATCGCAGGGGATCGGCGTATAACACGCACCCGCGATTTTCCCCTGATTTTAAAGGGGGAAAAAAGTGCGTGTTATACGCCGATAAATATGGTAATCCAAGTAGTTATAACAACTGGCTCTGTGTCCTGTGATGTACGATAAAGAAATGGATTTTTACATGTCATGTGACTTGTGCTCTCAAAATCAGAGCGATTGTCGCAACAGTGTAAACTGGGCCTTAGGGAGATTCACCCTCTGTTTACCACTATCACCGAAAGCAAACAAAAAACAAAATCTAATTTTGGGTTGTCATCAAAAAGGTAATAGAGGGGAAACCTTTCAATTGGGACATTCGTACCCTATTTCAGGGAAATCAGGTAATGGATGCACAAAAAGTAAAAAAATGTATATATGTATATATATATATATATAATATATATATATATATATATATATATATATATATATATATATATATATATATATATATATATATATATATATATATATATATATTTTTTTTTTTTCTAATCAGTGTTAGGGGATTTCACATCAGAATGAAAGGGAAAGGGAAAAATCAGCTTTAAACCCCTTTGGACTAACAATTACTCACTCTTGCAACACTATACCCAAATTAACTTTAAAAGGATTTTTTTTGGACATATAGAGATCAAGAGCTTTCTTCATAAATGTAGGCCAAAATGTATCGGTTTCATTTTTCATAATTTTTTTTTTTTTTTAATTGATGTATATTTGTGTGTGAAAATTAGAGTCTACAAAACTATGGTATATGCATTTGACATTTATCAACTCTGATGTTCTGGCTGCATATCTCATTTCTTGAGACTCTAAAATGCAAGGGCAGTACAAACATCCCCAAAATGACCCATTTGTGAAAAAGTAGTCACTTCAAGGTATTTAGTAAGAAGCACAGTTAGCTTTTTGAAGTAGTAATTGTTGCCACCATTTTTTTGGAAAATGAAGAAGTAATGAATCTCTAAAAAGGTGTTTTTAACACAAGTTGTCATCTTAAGTTATTCCTCACACACAGCATGAATGCACTTACAATTACACCACAAAACACATTCTTTTCCATCTGCCGTGTATGGAGATACCACACATTACACTTTTCTCTGTCTAGATGACTAGAGCGGCCCAAAAGCACCTTTTAGGTTTTCAAGGGGCATAGATAATGCATCCGGTTTACTGACTACCCATCACATTTCTTTAGGCCCTGAAGTGCCAGGCCAGGAGAAAACACCCGCAAAATGACCACATTTTGCAAAGTTCATCGTCCAGAATATTTTTTACTTTTTTCCCCCAAAATCAATGTTTATTGTAGACAAAAGATATAATGCACAATAGGAATACAATTGTGAAATGTCTAATGTGTAGCACAATGCATTGTTACAAGTTAACACAGAGCTATCATTGAGATGAATACATTATACTTTAGTAAGGTGTAACAAGAATGAAGCAGAAACAAAACAGCAAAAGATGAACAACAAGGGCACCTAGCTCTGAAAGTAAACCAAGTGGTTATATAATCATCACGGTTACCCTATTTGGTTAGCGTGCTGTAGTTTCCCTATCTTTACAGCACAATCTGGGATGCTTGACCGTTAGGGTAGCTGGGAGCCATCGTGCTTCTCAGGGTATTTCCGCTCTATCAGTATTAGTCATGGGTAAAAGTCTTAGGGAGCCTTGGCCGTAATAGGGGGCGAGAGTAGGCACATTAGTCAGGCTGCCCTTTTGGAGATTGCTGTCATAGGTTGGGTGCTCGATGATGTCTTTGGTTGGAGGCCTAATGTCTCTAGATTAGTTGAATTCCTATGAGATTGCGGTCACTGGACCACTAGCAATCCACAGGTGAGGCGAAACTAGTAGGCATATTCCGCTTTCAGGTTGGTCCAATGAGTTGTTAGGGAGAACCTGTTGGGACCTTGGAAAGAGAAGCTCCCCACAAGAGAAGCGCGATAGCAGATATAGTTAACGGGAGGGGATAAAAGGCCCAGGGAGAAGGAGGTGAGTGGTATCTCAGTCTGTGGAAAGATGTATTAATTGGACTTGTAGTGTAAGGCGTGTGTAGAGGGATAAGAAAGGAGAAGTGAGAAGAGAGTGTGAGTGTGAGTGTGAGTGTGAGTGTGAGTGTGTGGGGGGGGGGGGGGGGGGATTGTAGCTGAAAGGGGAAGAGGGCGGACTTTTCCTCCTCCAACCAGATGTCGTGTTCCCTTATGTATCACTGAGTCATCTTCCAGAATATTTAATTGGAGGTATATGAGCCTTTTGAAATCATACCTTTGCCACACACATATACATATATATATTTTAACATTCTCTCGCTCCCCCCCAGCTCCTGCACGTGTAAGCCATCTCCTAAGCCCCCCTCCCCTCCTGCCATTAGTAGCTGGCAGTCAGGTCAGCTGGAGGTCACATGACCGGTCAAAAACAATCTGAAATAAGGTATTTACAGGCACAAATTTACACAAACATGTATACAGTGTAGGTTGGCTTAGTAGAACAGAGGGGCTATCAGTAATCTTTATTTGAATTTACAACCACTTTAATCACTGCGGCTTCATCTTTTAATTTTTGACTATGTTCCAGTTTAACCATTTCAGCCCCGGAAAAATTTACCCCCTATCTGACAGAGCACTTTTTGCGATTCGGCACTGCGTCGCTTTAACTGACAATTGCGCGGTCGTGCAACGTTGTACCCAAACAAAATTGACGTCTTTTTTTTCCACAAATAGAACTGTCTTTTGGTGGTATTTGATCATCTCCGCGTTTTTTATTTTTTCACTATAAACAAAAACAGAGCGACAATTTTGAAAAAAAAAAAAAACATTTTTTACTTTTTGCTAAATTAAATATCCCCCAAAAATTAAAAAACACACACACACACACACACACACACACTTTTCCTCAGTTTAGGCCGATACGTATTCTTCTACATATTTTTTGAAAATAAAAATAAACGCAAGAAGCGTATATTGATTGGTTTGCGCAAAAGTTATAGCGTCTACAAAATAGGGGATAGATTTATAGCCTTTTTATTATTTTTTTTTTTTTCTTTACTAGCAACGGCGGAGATCTGCAACGGCAACATTATGGTGGACACCTCGGACAATTTTGACACATTTTTGGGACCATTGGCATTAATACAGCGATCAATGCTATAAAATCCCGCCCCTGCGAGCAGACGTATAGCTAGTATAACTGCGGCGGTTGGCCGGGAAGCGCTTAAGCTGGTGCCATGACTGATGCTCCAGGATTCCTGTTTCAGGGTGGCTCCTTGTTCTTGCATGCAGGGGCGAGTTGTGTCTCGCTACACTTTTTTTTTTTTTTTTGATCAGCCAGCACTGATCTGTGTTATTGTGTTTTAGTAAAAAGGGACTCCTCCAATGTACGAATACACTGATCAGTGCTGCAGCCCTAACTGGATGACAATTTTGCCAACATTGTCATTAGAGAGAAACCATTAATTAGATCGACTTTTTCTTGATCAGGAACAGCCATAGATGTATCGAAATTTGGCCAGTCCTTGCTGAACCGACTGATTTTCAATCAATCTATGGCCAGCTTAAAGGGGTTGTAAACCATCATGTGGTGCTGCAGCCCCCCGAGCCCCCGTTTTACTTCCCGACCTTTCTCTGGCCGGGAACAAGCACACCAGCTCTAGTTGGTGTCTCGTGTCCTGATTATATAGAATGACAGCAGTGCAGCCATTGGCTCCCGCTGCTGTCAATCTAATCCAATGATGCGGGCACCGGGGCAGAGTCCTGCATTCTGTGTGAATGGACACAGAAGCAAAAGAGCAGGAGCAAGCAGCACTAAAAGGCGTAAACTTCAAGCACTGGGGTAAGCATTTGTACAAATCGTTTACAGCAGGGGTCTCAAACTCAAATTGGCAGAGGGCCACATGACAAGTTTTCATATCCCATGGGGGCCACATGCAAACTTTCAAAACTTCAAAAAACAATAAACAATACCAGCAATAATATACTATACCCAGCACCGATGTCAGCAAACGCATTATTAACCCCCATCACTGGTGTGAGCAAACGCATTATTAACCCCCATCACTGGTGTGAGCAAACGCATTATTAACCCCCATCACTGGTGTGAGCAAACGCATTATTAACCCCCAACACTGGTGTGAGCAAACGCATTATTAACCCCCAACACTGGTGTGAGCAAACGCATTAACCCCCAACACTGTCAGCAAATGCATTATTAACCCAGCACTGATGTCAGCAAACGAATTATTAACCCCCATCACTGGGGTGAGCAAACGCATTATTAACCCCCAACACTGATGTCAGAAAACGCATTATTAACCCCCAGCACTGATGTCAGCAAACGCATTATTAACCCCCAGCACTGGTGTCAGCAAACGCATTATTAACCCCCAGCACTGGTGTCAGCAAACGCATTATTAACCCCCAGCACTGGTGTCAGCAAACGCATTATTAACCCCCAGCACTGGTGTCAGCAAACGCATTATTAACCCCCAGCACTGGTGTCAGCAAACGCATTATTAACCCCCAGCACTAATGTCAGCAAAACGCATTATTAACCCCCAGCACTAATGTCAGCAAACGCATTATTAACCCCCAGCACTGGTGTCAGCAAACGCATTATTAACCCCCAGCACTGGTGTCAGCAAACGCATTATTAACCCCCAGCACTAATGTCAGCAAAACGCATTATTAACCCCCAGCACTAATGTCAGCAAAACGCATTATTAACCCCCAGCACTGGTGTCAGCAAACGCATTATTAACCCCCAGCACTGGTGTCAGCAAACGCATTATTAACCCCCAGCACTAATGTCAGCAAAACGCATTATTAACCCCCAGCACTAATGTCAGCAAAACGCATTATTAACCCCCAGCACTGGTGTCAGCAAACGCATTATTAACCCCAACACTGGTGTCAGCAAACGCATTATTAACCCCCAGCACTGGTGTCAGCAAACACATTATTAACCCAGCACTGGTGTCAGCAAACACATTATTAACCCCCAACACTGGTGTCAGCAAACGCATTATTAACCCCCAGCACTGATGTCAGCAAACGCATTATTAACCCCCAACACTGATGTCAGCAAACGCATTAACCCCCAACACTGTCAGCAAACGCAATATTAACCCCCAGCATTATCCCCCACACTGCACAAATCCCCCCACACTCCAAAAAAAACCCCCCCCACACTGCACACATTTCTACCCCAGTCACCCCACTAAGGACTTTGCCTCAGTGTGATGGCTCACTCACCTCTCCTGGCAGTCAGGACCATCCGCCTCCCGAGTCCTCTCCTCCTGGATTACACACATGCCTAGTGACAGGGGACCTAGAGAACACAATCTCCCGCCCTGAGGTCAGTGCCTAGGTGGGCGGGGCGATGGGCGGATCCTTCTTCCGCTCTGTTCTCTCTGAGCTGTAGCAGCGTGCAGCGGAGAGGACAGAGCAGATGAAGAGGTAACGCTCTTCGGCGCCTCCCCCTCTGTCAGTACAAAAAGACGTCCTGGATCGGCCCTGCCTGTGGGCCATTTATAACCGGTACTTTGAGACCCCTGGTTTACAGGGAAATGTCTATTTTACTGTGTTCAATTTGTTAGGCTAAAAAATGCTAAGGCTTGATTACTACTGTAAGGGATTAGCTCAGCAGTGGGGTGCGCGCACAGGAAATAGGCACAGCGGGTCTTGGTGAAAACACATAGGCGCTTTATTTACACAGTTTATTTCCAAGATGTACAGGCAACAAAAAAGCAAAAACACACAAAAATAGGATTTTTACGTCATACCTGTAAAATCCTTTTGAGTGCACAAGGTCTTCAGACAGGACGTGATCCTCTATATAACCCTTCCCATACAGGAAGTACTTAGTTTTATAGCAAGCACTAAATCCTCAAAAAAAAAAAAAAGGGGGAGGGATCTCTGTGTCCCATGATGTACTCAAAGAAAAGGATTTCACAGGTAAGTATGACGTAAAAATAGGATTATTAAAACAGCTTACCTGTAAAATCATTTTTTTTGGAGTACATCACGGAACACAGAGCACCGTAGTAATCACTATATGGGTATAAAGGCACCTTCAGGTGATGGACACTGGTATATCCAATACAGGAAGTTCACTCCCTATATAACCCCTCCTCCTACCAGGGGTACCTCAGGTTTTTGTAGCAAAGCAATATACCTAAACCCCAGAAAGAGGGGAGGGACCTCTTTGTCCCGTGATGTACTCCAGGAAAAGGATTTTGCAGGTAAGAGGTTATAAAAATCCTATTTTCTTCATCGTACATCACGGGACACATAGCACCATAGTAATCACTATGTAGGACGTCCCATAGCAATGCTATTTGAGGGGAGGGAGAGACAACCCGTAGGGCACCCCCAGACTTGAGGACCTATACTGCTGCCTGCAGCACACTGCACCCAAAAGGCCATACCCTTATGCCTTCTTACATCCACCTGATAAAACTTGGTGAATGTATGTACTGAAGATTAAGTTGCGGCCTTACAGATCTGAGCCATGGAGGCCTGGGGACACTACCCAAGAAGCACTAACCACCCTGGTAGAGTGCGCTTTGACTTGAAAAGGTGGAATCTTACCCCTTAAATCATAAGTCTGAATTATAACTTGCCGAATCCACTTAACGACAGTGGATTTAGACGCTTTAGACATCAGTCTTCCGGATCTGAGCAGTCATCTTTAAAAAGACCTTGACCGCTCTCACCACATCAAGACAATGTAGTGACTTCTCTTCCCTGGAACATGGTTTTGGAAAAAACGATGGCAGGACAATATCTTGGTTCAGGTGAAAACCTGAGACCACTTTTGGCAGAAAACCTGTCCTCGTGAATAATTAAGTATGTCTCTTTACAAGAAAGAGCAGCCAATTCCGAAACCCTCCTTGCTGGGGATATAGCAACCAAGAATACTAACTTCCTTGTCAGAAGGACTAAGGGAATATGCTGTATCGTTTCAAATGGCTGTTTTTGTAACTGACAAAAAGAAGTTCAAGTTCCAAGGGTACAAAAGGTGATCTAACTGGCAGACTAAGCCACATCACCCCTTGCATAAAACCCCGGACTAAAGAATGTGACACAAGCGGTCTTTGAAATAAGATCGATAAAGCTGAGACTTGGCCCTTAATAGTACTCAAGGCCAATTTCATCTCTACCCCTAATTGTAGAAAGGCAAGAATTCTGCCTATGAGGTGCCAACCCTTGGAGTCACACCAGGAAACAGAAGCCCTCCAGGCTCTATATAGTTCTGGAAGCTGGCTTCCTTGCATTAATCAAGGTAGAGATAACTGACCTGGAAAGCCCACGTTTTTTCAGAATGTGGGTTTCAATAGCCAAGCCGTTAAATTTAGAGTTCGTAAGGTAGGATAGAATATCGGCCCCTGTGAAAGTAGGTCTGGCCATAGGGGAAGGGACCATGGATCCTCCACCGCCATCTTTACGATTTCTGCATACCAGGACCTTCTGGGCCATGCTGGGGCTACCAGAATTACCGGCTTTCTTTCCAGCTTGATCCTGCAAAGAAGTTGTGGCAGCAACTGAATAGGGGGGAATGCATAAATCAGTGAGAACTGATCCCACGGGGTCACCAACGCATCTGTTCCGCATGCGAGTGGATTCCTTCTCCTGGACACAAAGTTGACTAACTTCATGTTGAATCTGGATGCCAGAAGATCTACGTCAAGAGTCCCCATCTTTGGCAAACAGCCCGAAAAATGTCAGGGTGAAGGGACCATTCTCCTGGGAATAACTGCTGGCGACTCAGGTAATCCGCCTGCCAATTCTCTACTCCCAGAATGAAGACTGCCGACAGGCACGGAACATTCCTTTCTGCCCAAGTTAGAATATGGTTCACTTCTCTCTGCGCTGCAAGACTCTTGGTGCCCCCTTGGTGATTTATATAGGCCACAGCTGTGGCATTGTTGGATTGGATCCTGACAGAACAAACCCGTAACCAGAAAGCCCAGGCCTTCAGAGCCAGATGCACTGCCCGAATCTCTAGGAGGTTGATGGGCAAGGCTCTTTCGTTTCTTGACCACTGTCCCTGGACAGTTGTCTTCTCTAGCACTGCTCCCCAGCCTGAAAGGCTGGCATCTGTCATTGCCACCTTCCAGATAACTGGCCTGAAGATTTTCCTTTCAGCAGATTCTGGGTTAGTAACCACCAACTGAGGTTTTGTGACACCCTTGGGGACAGCCGCATTGGCAAGTCTAAAGCTTGAATCGTTTTGTTCCAAGCAGACAGGATGCTGTTTTGCAACAGTCTTGAATGGAACTGGGCAGAGGGAACTGCTTTGAATGAAGCCACCATGTTTCCTAACAACCTCATGCAAAGGCGAATGGAGGGATCTCCTTTCGACCTGACCATCTGCACCAGCTCTCTTATTGCCTGAGACAAGAACACCTATTTCTGGGCTGTGTATGATCAGACCCAAGTACTCCAGCCTTTTTAGCGGTTTTAAGGAAGACTTCTCTAGGTTGAGAATCCAACCCAGACTTTCCAGGTAACTGGTTGTAATGCGCACTCTTTGCTCCAAACGAGCCACAGACTGATCCATTAGCAATAATTTGTCTAGGTAGGCAAAGACTGTTACGCCCTGTACCCTTAACCTGGCTAGAGGTGGGGCCAGCACCTTTGTAAACACCCGGGGTGCTGTAGCTAGCCCGAAGGGCAAGGATACAAACTGAAAATGCTGCTGTTCTACCTCGAACCGCAGAAACCTTTGGTGAGCAGGAAATATAGGGACATGCAGATATGCATCCCTGATGTCGATAGACGCCAAAAGTATTCCTCCTTGTAGGATAGACACCACTGACCTGATCGACTCCAATGCGAAAAGAGCAGATCTTCAGGAACAGATTTAGATTCTTTAGATCTAGAATAGGTCTGACACCACCATTTGGTTTTGGTACCGTAGAGGTTTGAATAAAACCCCAAACCTTGCTCTTCTATGGGGATTTGTATGATCACCCCCTGAGCCAGTAATCGGTCTAGTGCCCGAAACAGAGATTGCCTTTTCCCTGGATCTTTGGGAACATTTGACCTCAGAAAACGAGACGTGGAAACGCCCGAAAAGCTGGAGTTAGACTTGCTGGTAACTCCTTTTCTGAGAGTCTTCCAGGACAGCTCATGAGACCTAAGGCTCCTCCTACCAGGACAGGAAACACGATACCCCCACCAGATAAAAGGGCGGTCCTCCAGGCCCCATGTCAGTCTTCTCAAGAACCGTAGGACGTCCCTGCAAAACATATGCATAATACACATAACTTCAGACAAAACCGGGTGGGTATCCGGCTGTCCTGGAAGACTCTAGAAAAGGAGTTACCGGTAAGTCTAACTCAGCTTTTCTCTAAGCGTCTTCCAGGACAGCCCATGAGATGATGAGCCAGAACTTACCAGTCATGAGAGGGACAACTGCCTGAGGGACCTTACAACCAAACGCCTGCTCCTGAGCAGATAGGAGATCCAGGCGATAATGTTTAATGAAGGTTGAATAACTGGACCATGTGGCAGCCCTGCAAATTTGTTCCGGTGAGGCACCAGCCCTCTCAGCCCAAGACGCAGGCAAGGCTCTTGTTGAGTGCACAGTAGCAAAAGGCAGAGGAACTTCCCTAATTTTGTAAGTTTCAGAGATAGCTTGCTTTATCCATCTAGCCAATTTGGCTTTAGATGCACTTTTTCCCTTGTGTGCTCCTGAAAAAGAGGAAAAACAAGGCATCAGTTTTTCTAAAGGTCTTGGTGACCTCAAGATAGACAAGGAGAATCTTTCTCGCGTCTAAAAATGAAACTTTCTTTGTTGGTCGTCCTAAGGCGAACTACAAAAGGTTGGCAGAACAATGTCCTGAGATCTGTGGAATGTACTGGCCACCTTAGGCAAAATACCTGGATCCGTTCTCAAAACAACTCGATCCTCAAAAATCGAGAGGAAGGGTTCCCTCACTGATAGGGCCTGTAACTCACTCTACGAGCTGAGGTAATTGCTACAATAAAAATAGTTTTCAATGTAAGTAACTTAGCTGAAAGATCCTCTAGGGCAGGGATCTTCAAACTACGGCCCTCCAGCTGTTGCAGAACTACAAGTCCCATGAGACATTGTAAAACTGACATTCACAGACATGACTAGGCATGATGGGAATTGTAGTTCCTGAACGACTGGAGGGACGTAGTTTGAGGACCCCTGCTCTAGGAGCTCAAAAGGAAATTCTACCAGAGTTTGAAACACTAGGGACAGGTCCCAGGTTGGACAACTTCTAACCACTACTGGCCTGGCCCTAGAAATGGATTTGAAAAATCTAGCTAGAGTGGGACTTTCCAGGAGAGAAAACTGGAGGAAAACATGGATAGCTGCCGCCCGTACCTTTAAGGTACTAACTGAAAGACCTTTGTTGACACCCTCTTGAAAAAATTCTAAAACTGAAGGAACAAATTTGGAGACCCAGGGCCTTCGCTTTTTCCCGATCTTGGGGCGGCAAGGTGACCAAAAATCGCTCTGGTGATTGGCAAGAGAATTCCAGCCAGCACCAATTGGTCACTAGGCCCAGGATAAATGGGCTTGAAGCGACTGCTGCCTACTGTGGGAGAAAGGCCGTCAATCTTCCTCTCACTGGGAGAAACGAGTCACTGTGGCTTGGCGGGTTGCTGAGGAGGGTTAAACAAGACACCCCCTCTACCTCTGCCTTGTGCCCTGTCCAATGTTTTTTGGGCCTATTGTCCTTTTCTCTAGGCCTTGCTGCCGACTTTGGCCACGAAAAAAAAAAAAAAACTATCTGGCCGTCGGCTTTTTCTTGTTTTCTGGAAAGGCCTTTTTTCTATAAGCCGTGCGTTCCAGGGCCAAGTGCACATAGGCGCAACTTTGAGGCTGCATCACCTGACTAGGCTTCTTCTGGCCGAATTCACTAAGGCCAAAGTCCTGGATGACATTCTTACCGACTCTGCGGAAGAATCAGCTAAAAACCCCACTGCACGAAAGACAAGAGGGAAAGACTTCAGAATCTGCGCTCTAGTGGTACCTGCCAACAAATGGGTTTGTATTTGTGTCAACCATACTTCCAAATTTCTGGCTACACATGTGAAGGCCAGAGCTGGTTTAAGATTCCCAACAGCTGAATCCCAGGCTCTGTGGAGAGGGATATCCCCTCTTTTGTCCATCAGGTCCCTAAGCGTGCACATATCGTCAAACGCTAGGTCTGAGTTTTTTTAAACATTTGAAAGAGGTGCGTCTAACTTAGGATTTTTGTTCCACAGCTGCGCTGTCCTCTCATCAAATGGAAACCTCCTTTTTAGGTTACCAGAAAAAGGTTTTCTCTCTGGATTTTCCCACTCTGGTTTTATAGTGACAAGAAGGGAACTATGCACTGCAAAACTCTAGACTTTTTCTTAAGCAAACCTTTGTACATAAGATTGTGTCTAGACAATTGTACCTCCTCCTCTTCCAACTCAAGTGTTGTATAGATAGCCTTTAATAAGTCATCAACATCTTCTAAAAATAACTTAAACCTTGAGCTCCTTGTGGATTCTCTATCCCTGGGCCTTGTATCTGGCCCTGATTCTTCCGGAGAAGAACGGGTAGATCCGGCTTCAGCCTCAGTCTCCACTCTCCGCAATCTGCTGTGGAGCGCTACCAACTGAAGCCCTAATTGGAGACGGACCCTCTGCGGGAGCCTGAAGCTTGTCAATTAGAGTTTTAAATGAGCAGGTAGACGCAAGCTCATCTCTAACAGAAGTCAGCATTTTCTGACAGGAGGCTACCAGGTTATCCTTTACTAGGCCTTCTATACAGGTGCGGCAAACTGCTTTGCTCCATGCAGAGCTCAATTTGTTTCTGCAAACCGCACATTTCCATTTTGGTGGTTGCGCTTGGGCCTTGTCCTGGGTCTTGGTGCAAGACAAAATAAATGACCCATAATGTAATCTTAAGCCACCCATCACACCGTAACACCTCGTGCAGGAGGGAGGAAAATGTGTCCCCTTACACCCAATTCTACAGAAGGAGGGGGGGGGGGCTGGGAACACTCACAAGGATAGCAAGAGGGTGACAACACACTCCAGGCTTACCTGTGAGGTTCTGGTGTTGGAGACCGCATCCACTGCCTGTGCAGGAACTGCAGAAGGATCCATCCTGCCCCTCTGATAGTCCACAGTCTCTGCTGCTTCACCATTCAAACACCAGCAGCCAGCGTCCCCTGTTTGCGCCGTTTATGGAGACTGGAACCAGCGTCTCTGGCGCCCGATGATGACGTCATATGCCCCGGAAGTGATCCTTGCTGGATACTTTCTGTGGGCCAGCTTGGAGCCAAGTAGCTCTGCCCCCCTCGAGCACCACGGCTTCCTCTTTCCCCTGCACATACAAGCGATGCTGCTGTCAGGGGGAAAGGATACCGCCGTGCTGCTATGCCACCCCTCGCTAAGGGGCCCGACATCACCTTGGTCTTGGCCCTCTCCAGGCACTAAGAACAGGGAACAGCAGTACAACCAGCTTCCCCAGCGGAGATGCTGCTTCACCACAGCCATTACAGCCCCTGCTCATGAGACCTAGGGGACCAGGTTCCAGGAACATGTTAACCTCCATCCGGAGGAAACACTAATAATTGACATGGGGCCTGTAGGACCGCCCTTTTATCTGGTGGGGGGTAACGTGTTTCCTGGTAGGAGCCCCAGGTCTCATGGGCTGTCCTGGAAGACGCTTAGAGAAATTCTAGTTTGTACCCTAGAGACACTGGAGATGATCCATCTGTCCTGAATTTCCTCTTGCTAGACTTCTGAGTATTGCCGAAGTCTTCCCCCCCACTCTGGCGAGTAATGAGGCTTTAGAATTCTGCTTTGCAGGTTTCTGCCCCCAGGACTTCTTTTGTGCCTGGGCCTGACCCTGAGACTTTCCTCTAGAGTCTAATGGCAGAGGCCGTCACCACAGCCTAGAGGTGGATGCCCCTGGCGCAGGAGAAAGAGTCCGCTTAAATGAAAGGGCGTTTATACTTTCTTTTGACTGGCAAGAGTGTACTTTTCCCACTAGAAATCATTTGGATGTATTTGTCCAAATCATCCCCAAATAGCCGATCCCCATGAAAAGGAAAACCAGTTAGGAGCCTTTTGCATGGTGCTTCGGCTGACCAATTTTTTAACCACAGGATCCTACGCATGTGTACTAGCACAAGCGCAAGGTGGGACGCCTCGTGAATAGAATCTTTCATGGCGTCTATGGCAAAACATAATGCTTTTGGTAGTTCGGCCAAAAGCCACTCCTTACTAGGAGGTCAAACCCCCATCTGCTATAGGCAGCTCAATTAGTTACAAAGCAGTACAGAAAACATAGAAGGGGTGGGAGCTGTGTCCTTTAATGAACTCTGAGAAGGAATTTTACGGCGAGTAGAGAAAAAAAAAAAAAAAAAAAATCAGTTTTCTCTTGCGTTCATTGCAGGACAAACAGGGAACCTGTCTGATTAGAGCAGTAGCTTTGAGGTATACTGTAGTATGTCTGTAGTACCTGCTTAACCCAGCCCCCTCAATTTAGGATGCCGCTAGGGGTAACAACCCTAATACATGATGGTATATAAGAACAAATGGTGTGTAACAGAAATTCAGATCTGAAGAAAAGGGGCACCCACGAAACGGGTCAACTTCTGTAGACCCTTGTGGCGTCTTCCCTGGCCAATTGGATGCATGTGCAGAAGTTCTTGTCAATTGACAGTGCTTAATACCAAGTTCTGGTCAAGAACCATATGTAGGAAGGCCAGAACTTAAAGCACAGGAGCAATTTCTGGGATTGAAGGGCCTGTTTTCACACCAGGGAAAGAAAAGGAAAAAAAACTATTTCCAGGTTTTACAATAGATCTTCCTGGAAGAGGCTTTTCTTGCTTTTAGCAAGGGAGGAACCATAGACACAGAAACCCCTCTATCCTTTAAAACCTGGGTTTCAACACTGACTGAGGAGCAGAATGGAATAGATAGGACCTTGAGATAGCAGATCTGGCATGTTGAAGAGGCCAGGGGTCGTCTGTTCAAGTCAGTATATCTGTGTACAGGTTCTTCTGGGCCAGTTTTGTTGAACTAGAATCACCATTTTCTGCTTTCTCTATTTTCTTGAGCAGAGGCAGGATTCATACTGGAGGGTATGGAGGTCAATGCCAGGAGCCTGGTGGACAAGATGGGTGAATTAGAGATACTGTTGTACAAGGAGGATTTGGATTTTGTGGGAATTTCAGAGACCTGGTTCAACAGCTCTCATGTTTGGCTGACAACCATTCAAGGGTATACCCATTATTGCAGGGATAGAAAGGGTAAAAAAGGGGAGGGGTGTGCCTATATATCAAGAATAACGTACAAGTGAATGTGAGAGATGACATCACTAAAGGGAGCTAGGGAGGAGGTGGAATCCTTATGGGTAGAGCTCCAAAGGAATGAATAATACTGGGGGTATGGTAACCTCAGGGAGGAGGGGGAGACGGACTTCCTATCACAATTTGGATTAGCAGCAAGGATGGGAAGTATCATAATGGGGGATTTTAATTATCCAGACAGACTGGGTGGAGGGAACCACATATTCGTCTAAGGCTTGCCAGTTCCTAAATGTCTTGCAGGACAATTTCATGGTTCAGATGGTAGACGCACCAACTAGAAACAAAGAGTTACTGGATCTACTGATTACCAACAATACAGACCTGATCACGGATGTGGAAATACAGGGAAATTTAGGAAACAGCGATCACAGGTTAATTGGCTTCAAGATAAATCACACAGATAGGAAACATAGGGGGAATACAAAGACACTGAATTTCAAAAGAGCCAACTTCACTAAACGACGAACCTTGCGAGAAGGCATAAATTAGGATAAAATCTTAGGAACAAAGAACACGGAGGAGAGATGGGTTTGCTTTAAGAGCATATTAAATAAGGGCATTAGCCAATGCATCCCATTGGGTAATAAATTTAAAAGAGCGAGCAAAAGTCCTGGATGACCTAACTCCAATGTAAAAATGCATATAAAAGCGAAGAAGGCCTTCAAAAAATACAAGGTTGAGGGATCATCACCTGCATTCAGACTTTGTAAAGAAGCAAGGGTGCAATTAGGGCATCTAAGATAGAACATGAAAGACACATAGCGGAGGAAAGCAAAAAAGGAGGACAGATCATATTGGCCCATAAAGAATGAGGAAGGACATCTGGTTACAAAGGATGGGGAGATGGCGAAGGTATTGAATCTATTCTTCTCCTCAGTCTTCACAAGGGAGTTGGGGGGCTTCAGTAACCAAAACTGCATTGTTTATCCTCGTGACACATCAAAGGAAGCACTACCATGGTTAACAGAGGACAGAATTAAAATTAGACTTGGGTAACTTAACATTAATAAATCACCGGGACCAGATGGCTTGCACCCGAGGGTAGTTAGGGAACTCGGTTAAGTAATTTCCAGACCATTGTTCCTAATTTTTACTGACAGTCTGACTAGAATGGTACCAGCTGATTGGAGAAAAGCCAATGTAGCACCAATATTTAAAAAGGGCCCAAAATACATCCCTGGGAATTACAGACCAGTTAGCCTAACATCAATAGTATGCAAGCTCTTGGAGGGGATAAGGGACTATATACAAGATTTTAGTAATGAGAACGGCATCATTAGCAGTAATCAGCATGGATTCATAAATCGTTCTTGCCAAACCCATCTATGAATATTCTACGAGGTGGTGAGTTGCCATCTAGATAAAGGAAGGCCCGTAGATGTGGTGTATCTGGATTTTGCAAAAGCATTTGACACAGTTACCTATACCTTAAATGTTTAATGTACAAAATTAGGCCCATTGGCATGGACCATAGGGTGAGTACATGGGTTGAAAACTGGCTACAAGGGTGAGTTCAGAGGGTGGTGATAAATGGGGAGTACTCATTGGTCAGGGGTGGGTAGTGGGGTCCCCCAGGGTTCTGTGCTGGGACCAATCCTATTTATTTTGTTCATAAACGACATGAAGGATGGGGTAAATATTTCAATCTCTGTATTTGCAGACAATACTAAGCTAAGCAGGGCAATAACTTCTCTGCAGGATGTGGAAACCTTGCAAAAAGATCTGAACAAATTATTGGGGTGGGCAACTACATGGCAAATGAGGTTTAATGTAGAAAAATGTAAAATAATGCATTTGGGTGGCAAAAATATGAATGCAATCTATACACTGGGAGGGAGAAGCTCTGGGGGAATCTAGGATGGAAAAGGACCTGGGGGTCCTAGTAGATGACATGCAATGCCAAGCTGCTGCTAACAAAGCAAACAGAATATTGGCATGCATTAAAAAGGGGGATCAACTCCAGGAGATAAAATAACTCTCCCGCTGTACAAGACTCTGGTCCAACCGCACCTAGAGTATGCTGTCCAGTTCTGGGCACCATCCCTCAGGAAGGATGTACTGGAAATGGAGCGATTACAAAGAAGGGTAAAGCTAATAAAAGGGTCTGGAGGATGTTGGTTATGAGGAAAGGTTGCGAGCACTGAACTTATTCTCTATGGAGAAGAGACGCTTGAGAGGGGATATTATTTCAATTTACAAATACCGTATTGGTGACCCCACACTAGGGATAACACTTTTTTGCGGAAGGGAGTTTAACAAGACATGTGGCCACTCATTAAAATTAGAAGAAAAGAGGTTTAACCTTAAACTACGTAGAGGGTTCTTTACTGCAAGAGCAGCGAGGATGTGGAATTCCCTTCCACAGGCGGTGGTAGCAGTGGGGAGCAGGTAGTTTAAAAAACTATTAGATAAGCACCTGAACTACCACAACATACAGGGATATACAATGTAATGCTGACATATAATCACACACATAGGTTGGACTTGATGGATGTGCGTGTCTTTTCAACCTCACCTACTATGTAACTATATGTATGCATGAGCAAATTAGCCTAAATTTAGACCAGGGGATTTTCCTTGCCATCTGAGGCCAGAATTGTATGATCTCTGGTTCTGGCAACAGAGGTAGTTTGATGTTGAATCTGGAGTAGGGTTGCCACCTCATCCCTTTAAACCCGAACACATATGAATGCCACAGATTCTAAAGGCAAATTTTAATGCAGATAAGGCAATAGGCGAGTTTATCACCTTAATCAGCAACAGAACCGGTCTATTTAATATGCGTTTGGTTTTAAAAGGGATGAGGTGGCAACACTAGAGGCTAAGATGTCTACATCCAGAATACCTGATTTTTGGCAGATCATACATCTACATGATGGGCCCATTCCCCTTGATCCAAGCAGTGGCAGTTGTGCTTTCTAGTTGTCAACTGCGATGTGAACAGCACAGATCACTAAACGGCAAGTTTCTGCTCCAAGATCTTGGTTCGAATTGGTTCCTTAAGGTAGCAAGACTTCTGGTGCCTCCGGGATGCTTGATGTAGCCCACCTCTGTGGCATGGTCTAACTGCAACCTGATTAGGTGCCCCTTCAGAAGGGGCGTCAAGTGCAGCTATGTCAACAGGACTGCTCTGGGCTCCAAGATCTTAATAGGAAGCTTGGCTTCTACAAGTGACCATGCTCCTTGGACTCTTAGCAATTGGATCTCTCCTCCCCAACCCGAGAGACTTGCATCTGTTGTAATAGTTTTCCAGTAAAAAGGAAGGAACTCCCTACTGTTGAGGCTTGGGTGATACACCAATGACACTGAATTCCTTGCTTGACATAAGCATAGGGGAGGAGGGGGGAGTAGTGACAACCCCTTAACTTTTATTCAGACCCTTTACAACACTTGAAAGTTAGCGCAGGTGCCTCCCATTTCTCTTGATCATTGCAGAGCTGTTTCTACGCCTTGATTGGAGTCCACCTGTGGTAAAATTAAATTGATTGGACAATTTAGAAAGGCACAGACAACTCTATAAAAGGCCTCACAGCTGACAATGCCTACTGTATCAGAGCAAAAGCCATGGAGGTTTAAAAAACGGAACTGCCTGCAGAGTTAAGAGACAGGATTATTGCAAGGCACAGATCTGGGGAAAGCTACAAAAAAAATTCTGCTGCACTGAAGGCTCCCAAGAGCACAGTGGCCTCCAAAATTTGCCTGGCAAAACTGAGCAATCCGGGGAGAAGGGCCTTAGTAAGAGGTAACCAAGAACCCGATAGAATCCCTGAAGCCCAAGCAGAGTAACTGTGTGGAGATGGTACAAAGTTCCAGAAGGAAAACTGTCACTGCAGCCCTCCACAAATCTGGGCTTTATGGCAGAGTGGCAGACGGAAGCCTCTCGGTGCAAAACACATGAAAGCCCACTTAGCAAAAAAAGCACCTGCAGGACTTTCAGACTGAGGAACAAGATTCTCTAGTCTGATGAAACCAAGATTGAACTATTTGGCCTAAATTCTAAATGTTATGATTAGAGGAAACCAGGCACCACTCTTCACCTGCCAATACCATCCCAATAGTGAAGCATGGTGGTGGCAGAATCATGCTGTGGGGGTGTTTTTCAGTACTGGGGGACTGGTCAGGGTTGAGGAAAAGTTGAATGAAGCAAAGTACAGAGATGTCCTCAATGAAAACCTGTTCCACGGTGCTCAGGACCTCAGACTGGGCAAAAGGCTCACCTGCAACATGAAAACGATCCTAAGCAACATAGCCAAGAAAACACAGGAGTGGCTTAGGGACATCTCAGTGAATGTTCCAGAGTGGCCCAACCAGAGTCTAGACTTGATTTAACATCTCTGGAGCGACCTGAAAATGGCTGGCTGATGGTCCCCAATCATCCTCACTGAGCTTGAGAGTACTTGCAACGAAGAATGGCAGAAAATCCCTCAAACCAGGTGTGCAAAGCCTGTCAAGTCATACCCAAATAGACTCGAGGACGTGAGGCTGGGTTCACACTGGTACTACACGACAGTCGTACGACTGTTGATCCGACTCTGCCCTGCGACTTATATCCGTCCAACTTCAATGAACGGGGATCAGACTTTGATCCGACAATAGTAGGCACTTTGTGTCTGGTATAAATTTTTTGTGGAAACTCCATGCCAAATAAAAAACAAAAACAAAAAAAAACAAAACACATACACACAGCATGGGCTCCCCCTCCAAGAACACACCAGGCCCTTAGGTCTGGTATGGTCTCCCCCCAAATCCATACCAGACCCTTATCCAAGCACACAGTGCGGGAGGTCAGGAAAGGGGGTGGAGACGAGCGAGCACCTCCCTTCCTGAAACGTACCAGGCCGCATGCCCTCGACATGGGGGTGGTGGGTGTTTTAAGGCAGGGGGGGCCTCTTCCTGACAACCGTGGAAGGGCGGAGGGCTTATCAGAATCTGGAAGCCCCCTTTAACAAGGGGTCTCCCAGATCCCCCCGCGCCCCCCCCCCCCACTAAGTGAATGAATATCTGGTACATTGTACCCCTACCCATTCACCTAAAAAAAATAAAGTTTCAAAAATAAAACACAGTACATAGGTTTTTAAAGTAATTTATTAAGGCAGCTCCGGCGTTGCTTCAGATTTCTCCCCTCTCTGGCTCTTCTACCACCTCTGCTGATGTCTTCTGCCTCTGCCAGTTCTTCTCTCCTCTCTGGGTCTTCTTCGTTGATGTCTTCTAGCCCTCTGCGGTTCTTCTCCCTCTGTCCGCTGTCTTCTGCCTCCGCCGGGTTTTGTCCACTGTTTTCTCCCTCTGTCCTCACGATGTTGACTCAACACTCTCCCGCTCAAATGCTGGGTGCGCGGTATGCCACTACTTATACTGGCATGGGGCGGGGTCATCAAGGGATGTCATCTGGAGGTTCCGCCCCTTATGACATCACCGCCCGGGGCATGATGGGGCCTTAATAAATTACTTTAAAAAACCTATGTACTGTGTTTTATTTTTGATATTTTTTTTTTGGGGGGGGGGGGTAAGTGGGTACCCGATATTCACATAGGGTTTGTGGCCGGGATCTGGGAGACCCCTTGTTAAGTCACCCATTGAGCATGTTTGGGATGCTCTGGATCGGCGTATATGACAGCATGTTACAGTTCCTGCCAATAACCAGCAATTAAGCACAGCCATTGAAGAGGAACGGACCAACATTCCACAGGCCACAATCAACAACCTGATCAACTATGCGAAGGAGATGTGCTGCACTGCGTGAGACAAATGGTGGTCACACCAGATACGGAATGTTTTTTGGACACAATACAGTAAAACTGCACATTTTTGGGTGGCCTTTTATTGTGGCCAGCCTAAGGCACACCTGTGCAATAATCCTGCTGTCTAATCAGCATCTTGATATGCCACACCTGTGAGGTGGGTGGTGCTCACCAACACAGTTTTGTGAATATTTGAGAGAAATAGGCCTTTTGTGTACATAAAAAAAGTCATAGATATCTATATCTATCTATCTATCTATCTATCTATCTATCTATCTATCTATCTATCTATCTATCTATCTATCTATCTATCTATCTATCTATCTATCTATCTATCTATCTATCTATCCATATACATATACACACATATATACACACACACACACACCCCAACAGATTTGTCAGAAAACCTTTCCTTACCAACATTTTCTATGGGACACTACTACAAAATACTCCCTCAAATGCGGGCCCATTGATTGCAACCAATATTTGTTAATTTGCACACAAAAAAATATATTTTTCCTAAGAAATTCATTCAAGACCATGTTGCACAAATAAATAGACCCCAAAGAAAATCTTAGGAGCAAAGCTAAAAATTTAGACAACACAATCCTAATCAAGAAGAATTCAACTACAGGAGAGTCTAATTATTCATTAACCGGTTCCCGACCGGCGCACGCCGATGTACGTCGGCAGAATGGTACGGCTGGCCAAATGGGCGTACCTGTACGTCCATTTGAATTCCCCACTGTGCCATTGCGTGCGCGCTGCCGGCCGGGAGCTCCGTGAAGTCGGGTCGCGGGTCCCGCGGACTCAATCGCCGCGGGGATACCCGCGATCGCCTCACGGAGAGGAAGAACGGGGAGATTCTGATGTAAACAGCATCTCCCCGTTCTGCCTAGTGACACTCGATCTCTGCTCCCTGTCATTGGGAGCAGAGATCAGTGATGTCACACACCAGCCCATCCCTCTGACAGTTAGAAATCACTCCCCTAGGACACACTTAACCCCTCCCCCTAATGGTTAACCCCTTCACTGCCAGTGTCATTTACACAGTAATCAATGCATTTTTAATCGCACTGATGGATGTATAAATGACAATGGTCCCAAAAATGTGTCAAAAATGTCCGACATGTCCGCCATAACGTCGCAGTCACAATAAAAAAAAAAAAAAAAAAAAAAAAAAAAAGCTGATCGCCGCCATTTCTAGTAAAAAAAAATTTTTTTTAATAAAAATGCTATAAAACTATCCCCTATTTAGTAAACGCTATAACTTTTGCGCAAACCTATCAACGCTTATTGATTTTTTTTTTTACCAAAAATATGTAGAAGAATACGATCGGCCTAAACTGAGGAAAAAATTTTTTTATATATTTTTGGGGGATATTTATTATAGCAAAATGTAAAAAATGCGTTTTTTTCAAAATTGTAGCTCTTATATTGTTTATAGCAAAAAAAAAAAAAAAAAAAAAAAAAAAAAAAAAAAAAAAAAAAATCGCAGAGATGATCAAATACCACCAAAAGAAAGCTCTATTTGTGGGAAAAAAAAAGGACATCAATTTTGTTTGGGAGCCACGTCGCACACCTGCGCAATTGTCAGTTAAAGCAATGCAGTGCCGAATTGCAAAAAATGCTCTGGTCAGGAATGGGGTAAAATCTTCTGGGGCTGAAGCGGTTAACCACTTCAGCCCCGGAAGATTTGGCTGCTGAATGAGTGGGCCATTCAGTACTGCATCGCTTTAACTGACAATTGCACGGTTGTGCGATGCTGCACCCAAACAAAATAGACGTCCTTTTTTTCCCACAAATAGAGCTTTCTTTTGGTGGTATTTGATCGCCTCTGCTTTTTTTTTTTTTTTTGCGCTATAAACAATAAAAGAGCGACAATTTTGAAGAAAAACAAAAAAACAAAAACAAAAAAAAAGGAAGCAATATTTTATACTTTTTGCTATAATAAATATCCTTTTTAAAAAAAAAAAAGCAAATTTTTAAATTTTTTCTCAGTTTAGGTAGATATGTATTCTTCTACATATTTTTGGTAAAAAAAAAAGAAAAAATAAGCATATATTGATTGGTTTGCGTAAAAGTTACATCGTCTACAAAATAGGGGATAGATTTATAGCATTTTTATTATTTACTTATTTTTTTTTTAATAGTAATGGCGGCAATCTGATTTTTAACGGGACTGCGACATTATAGCGGACACTTATGGGACCATTGGCATTTATACAGCAATCAGTGCTATAAAAATGCACAGATTACTGTAAATATGTCTTTGGCAGGGAAGAGGTTAACACTAGGGGGCGATGAAGGGGTTAACACTGTGTTCCCTGCTACGTGTTTCTAACTGGGGAGGGGGGGAGACTGACTAGACAGATCGTGGTTCCTTGCTAATAGGAACACACGATTTGTCACTCTCAGAACAGAACAGGGATTTGTGTGTTTACACACACTTCCCTGTTCTGCCTCTTGTGCTCGCGGCCATCAGCCACTAGCATCTGCACCTTCACAATGCAGTGGGCGTCTCCGGCACCCCTCCAGTGGTGCGGGCGTCTGCTATGCCGATCCCGCAAGCCGATGTATAGCTACAATGGTTCGCGGGATCGTGCCGACCTGCCACAGCAAAATGACGGCGGCTGGTCAGCAAGCGGTTAAACAGGTGTCCAGTAGACAGGCGATTATAAAAGGGCATTAAAGAAAATCCCTTCCCATTTCAAGGTGTCAGCAACAGCACCACATGGAAAAAAAACACCACAAGGCCTTAAAAAGAAAATTTCTTTACACGAGAAAAGTGAAGGCTACAAGAAGATCAGCAAGGCTTCAATTATCAGACAAAGTTCTGTAGCAAAAGTGATACAAAAATGTAACAAAGATGGAGCTGCAACCATCTCACAGAGACGTCCAGGCTGTCCACGGACGTTAACACCTTGACAGGAGCGTCTGCTGAAGAGAAGGGTTGAGGGAAAATTGCCATGCAAGTTCACTGCAGTTAGCTAAAGTGGAAAGCCAAATTGGGGTGATCGTTTCCCAGGACACAACACGGCGTACACTGCAGAGGAATGGCATGTATTGTTGTGGTCTACGAAGGAAGCCACTCAAAGCCTAGGAACAAAAAAGCCCACCTAGAAATTTGCCAGGGCCCATGCTGAAAAAGAAGATGACTACTGGCACTCTGTACTCTGGAGAGATGTGACCAAGTAATGTTTTTGGAATTGATGGCTTTGCAAAGGTGAGGAGTACAAAGAAAAATGCATGGTACCTACAGTGAAACATGGTGGTGGTAGTGTCCTTCTGTGGGGCTGCATAAGTGCTGCTGGTGTTGGAAAGTTGCATTTCATTGATGGTATCATGAATACACAGATGTACTGCTCTATATTGAAAGAGAAGATGCTACCATCACCCTTGGTCGTCATGCACTTTTCCCAACATGACAATGATCCAAAACACACATCTAAGGCCACTGTTGCATTTCTTTAGAACAGGGTCAAAGTGAATCAGTGGCCAAGTATGTCTCTTGATCTGAACCCAATCAAACACTTATGGGGATTTCCAAAGACACAAGTTGAGCATCTCTCTCCATCCAGCATCCAGGCTCTAAAAGAGGCCATTCTTGAAGAATGGAAAACAAGATAGAGGTGGCAACGTGTCGCCAACTTGTTCATTTCATGCCTAGAGGACTTGGGGATGTCCTTACAAATCATGGTCATACAAAATACTAGAGGTAGTAGTTTTTGCTGTGGGATGTATTCATTTCTACATCAACTAATTTGAGTAAAACTGAAAATTTTGTAATATAAGTTACAGTTGTGCTCATAAGTTTAGATACCCTAGCAGAATTTGATTTCTTGGCCATTTTTCAGACAATATAAATAACACAAAAACATTTTTCACTCATGGTTGACTGAGTAAGAGTAAATACAGTTGATTGATAATAAATAGCTTCAGCCAAACACTAACCATGAATGAAAAATGTTTTTGTATTATTTCATATTCTCTGAAAAATGGCCAAGAAATCAAATTCAGCTAGGGTATGTATTATGAGTACAACTGTATATTATAGCCTTACTTTTATGTAATCAGCTAAACATAAGGTTCTATAAAACTCATTTGTCAAAATTTTGGAAATTGTTTTTGTGTTCATTGAGATAGATTAAAATCTTACTTTTCAAAAAAAGGCTGGTGAGTGTAGAAAAAAAAAAAAAAAGTTATATATATATATATATATATATATATATATATATATATATATATATACACACATATACACACACATATACATATACACACACATATACATACATATATACACACACATATACACACACAGTGGGGACGGAAAGTATTCAGACCCCCTTACATTTTTCACTCTGTTATATTGCAGCCATTTGCTAAAATCATTTAAGTTAATTTTTTTTCCTCATTAATGTACAAACAGCACCCCATATTGACAGAAAAACATAGAATTGACATTTTTGCAGATTTATTAAAAAAGAAAAACTGAAATATCACATGGTCCTAAGTATTCAGACCCTTTGCTAAGTATTTAGTAGAAGCACCCTTTTGATCTAATACAGCCATGAGTCTTTTTGGGAAAGATGCAACAAGTTTTTCACACCTGGATTTGGGGATCCTCTGCCATTCCTTCTTGCAGATCCTCTCCAGTTCTGTCAGGTTGGATGGTAAACGTTGGTGGACAGCCATTTTTAGGTCTCTCCAGAGATGCTCAATTGGGTTTAGGTCAGGGCCATTCAAGAACAGTCACTGAGTTGTTGAAGCCACTCCATTTTTTTAGTTGTGTGCTTAGGGTCATTGTCTTGTGGGAAGGTAAACCTTCGGCCCAGTCTGAGGTCCTGAGCACTCTGGAGAAGGTTTTCGTCCAGGATATCCCTGTACTTGGCCGCATTCATCTTTCCCTTGATTGCAACCAGTCGTCCTGTCCCTGCAGCTGAAAAAAAAACTCCACAGCATGATGCTGCCACCACCATGCTTCACTGTTGGGACTGTATTGGACAGGTGAGGAGCAGTGCCTGGTTTTCTCCACACAAACCGCTTAGAATTAAGGCCAAAAAGTTCTATCTTGGTCTCATCAGACCAGAGAATCTTATTAATCACCATCTTGGAGTCCTTCAGGTCTTTTTTTAGCAAACTCCATGCGGGCTTTCATGTGTCTTGCACTGAGGAAAGGCTTCCGTCGGGCCACTCTGCCATAAGGCCCTGACTTGTGGAGGGCTGCAGTGATGGTTGACTTTCTCCCATCTCCCGACTGCATCTCTGGAGCTCAGCCACAGTAATCTTTGGGTTCTTCTTTACCTCTCTTACCAAGGCTCGTCTTCCCCAATAGCTCAGTTTGGCCAGACGGCCAGCTCTAGGAAGGGTTCTGGTTGTCCCAAACATCTTCCATTTAAGGATTATGGAGGCCACTGTGCTCTTAGGAACCTTAAGTGCAGCAAAAAATTTTTTGTAACCTTGGCCAGATCTGTGCCTTGCCACAATTCTGTCTCTGAGCTCTTCAAGCAGTACCTTTGACCTCATGATTCTCATTTGCTCTGACATGCACAGTGAGCTGTAAGGTCTTATACAGAAAGGTGTGTGGCTTTCCTAATCAAATCCAATCAGTATAATCAAACACAGCTGTACTCAAATGAAGGTGTAGAACCATCTCATGGATGATCAGAAGAAATGGACAGCACCTGAGTTAAATATAGGAGTGTCACAGCAAAGTGTCTGGATACTTAGGACCATGTGATATTTCAGTTTTTCTTTTTAAATAAATCTACAAAAACGTCAACAATTCTGTGTTTTTCTGTCAATATGGGGTGCTTGTCTGTAAGAGTATGTGGTAACCCAGGTGAGGACCATTCCTGTAACCGATCCTCATGGCAAAAAGGTGGGAGGAAGCGCCTAAGTACCTCATAAGGGTTCCACCTAAGACTAGGCTCTGAGTGGTTGGATTTTAGCGCCAAGTTTGAAAATTTTACACAGCAACGTGAATGAAACCCAAACATAGCCTCATTCTTACAGTTATGGTCAAATATACAGTGTAAACCTGTCTTGCCTGTCCATGGCGCTGAACTCCAGGATTTGCCCATCAAGTTGGATACATCTCCAAAGGGGTTTTTATTAGGGTTCCATAGCGATGGACCACTGTCCTAGACTTGTGTAGCATCCTGTGGCTAAGTTAACATGTGCCAAGGTGAGTGCCCATGCAAGAACCAGTGCCCGAAGCAACATTACAGACCATTCCTAAAGCATAGGGTCCAGGTATGGCTCCTAAGGTTTTACCAAGGTTACACCGATCAGAACACACTGCTAATTTAGCATTAGAAGACAGTGAGAGCCTAAATGATAAATCAGAAGATAAAATGATAAAGAAAAATAATGCTAAACTTAAACTAGTTACACTAAGGTTGATTTTCTCCACCAAGGCAAAAAAGTACATCACCTTCTGCCACTTGCACACAACGGAGTGGGTTTGGGTTATCGAGGAGGAGCCCAGGGGAGTCCCCTCAAAAGCTTTGCCAGTGTCCAATCACCTGAAGGTACATGCCTACTACCCATGGTATATGAATGCTCTGCCTGTGTTCTGTACTGTACAATTATAATAATGACATCTTGCTTTTTCAGTAAAAACTCCAACAGGATGAATGTATATGTAAGGTTTATACTGTCTTCACTTGTAATGATAGATGCAAAGTACAAAGAAACAAAAGCCAAAAAGGAAATTGGTTATATTTGCAAGGATGCATCCTATTTTCCTTGTATATTTGAATGCAATCATGTGTTTTAAGAACACAGGTTTACTTTTAAAGTTGGTGTCAATTCTCAAGAAACTTTAGGATAGAAAAATGCACTCACCCAGAACAAGCATTTACCTCGTCAGATATCCAATACCTGTTATGCACATGCTTGCTCAAGGTCAGTGGCTCAATAAGGAGTAAAGCCAAAATGAGGATGACAGCCCTCTGGAGAATAGATCTTAGAGAATAAACCAACCCCCAACACCCAGCAATATCAGCTACATTTTTAACAAATTCTTTATGCTTTGACAGTTGCTTTAGACAGCCTTTTCTTATTTATTATAAACACAAATATTAAGGAGCATACAATTAAAAGTCAGATATGGGTTTAAGTATTAAGTATGTCATTCTCAAATTTAGCCATCAACACGTTTTGCTTTGTAATAACATCCAGCCCACTAGTTAAAGGAAATGTAAAACCAAAATATGAAAAAAATCCTACCTGTCATTGTATACTGGTAAGGAGAAGCCAATGACGGAGCAAAAGCTAAAGAAAACATAAAGAACATAACTTGAATATTTTTAACATCTTAAGTTTTGCAGATATTTTTCAACAAAACACAACTGTTTTATCAACTTTTAGAAAATACAAGATAATTTTAATATTAAAAAGTAAATAAATATCACTGGAATATACTGTATGTATTATTTCCAAATGACCGTTACACACTAATGGAGGCAAAACAAATTTACCGTATATACTCGAGTATAAGTCGACCCGAATATAAGCCGAGGCACCTAATTTTACCACAAAAAAAAAAAAAAAAACGGGAAAACTTACTGACTCAAGTATAAGCCTAGGGTGAGAATGCAGCAGCTATTGTAAGTGGAAAAGAGGGTCAACAATGACCATCTGCAGCCTCACTGTGCCCATTGCAAGCCTCACTGCGCCCATGTACCCTAGAGAAGAGATTGTGAAAAGGGGAAGCTTTAGGGAAGTGTGTCTGTAGTAAGGGCACCTTGACAACTAGGTAATCCTAGGAGCCTGAAAATGTAATAAAAGCCTTCAAAAACTTTTTTTCATTATCCACTTTTTTTTCTTACCAATTGCCACTGGACTGATCCAATCCCCAAAAGCTCCTGCCGCCATATCAGTATTGATGCGGAGGGAAGGAAAGCCATATTACGCGGTATATTGCGCCCTCCGATTCACAGCAGGGCTGTGTGTATAGGAAGTCTGCGCCATCCTGCCTCCTCCTCGTCCGTCTGACGAGGAGGAGGCGGAGCTTTGTTACAGTGGCTGTGTGTATAGGAAGTCTGCGCCGCCCACGCCATGCCACCTCCTCTTCGTCTATTTTTTTTTTGTTTTTAAGTCTCAAGTCTCCTGGGATTCCCTCACACTTCCTGTTCTGACTGTGAAGTAAAGGGAATCTTCCCATTGGGACTCAAAAAATAAAACACAGGGATTATAACCTTCCCTCAGTCTTTCCAAAATGAAGTCTTGCCTTTAGTTACACTTTAGTAAATGGACATGGTGGACAATATTCAAACTGATACAAACACATAATGAGTTCTGTGCCAACTTAAACATCCTCTACTTGAAGACCCTCACCTCCCCAAAAGAGGTCACTTCTCACACCCATTTATAGGGCCTATAAACTTTCTACCTACTCCAACTCCACAAGCAAAAGAATCCCTCAGTGTATTTTTCCTGGACACCCCCCCACCTTTCCCTTATTTAACAAGCACCCCCAACTCTAACCTTACCATCCACCATTCTGTGTACTTAATACATACCTTTCCTCTTAATGCTAAAGTCTAAAAATTGACCCAGACGAAAAACGCCCTTTTTTTGGCACCCAAGCCCTATTCAACTATGCCCAAAACCACCCTCTGACCACTTGAAGACTCCCTTCTTCCACATTTCACATTCACAGACTTGCAGTAGCTTGAACACTCTTCATGCATTAGGCTGCTCATAGGGAGTAGTTAAAACATTACCCTGACCTATACAAAAAGTCTGACGCCCTCAAATATGCATGCCATGCTACTTTAAACAGTTCTCTTTTATGCCAAGATACATTGTTTAGTGAAACTAATGTTCATCCTTAAAAAGGTGATAAAGTCATTTTTTGTTTTGTTTTTTTTAAACAAATATGTCATACTTGCCTGCTCTATGCAGTGGTTTTGCACAGAGCAGCCCGGATCCTTCTCTTCTCGGGTCCCTCTTCGGCGCTCCTGGCCCAATTCCTCCTGTCGGGTGCCCCCACAGCAAGCAGCTTTCTATCAGGGGCACTTGAGCCGCAGCTCCCTGTGTCCATTTGGAGCCTGTTCCTACACCCTCTCTCCCCTCATTGGCTCACTGACTGACAGCAGTGGGAGCCAATGGCGATTTGCTGCTGTCTCAGCCAATTGGGAGGCGGGGTTGCCCCAGACAGCCAAGACTCTCAGCAACATCGCTGGATCGAGATGGGGCTCAGGTACAGTGAGGGGAAAAAAAGTATTTGATCCCCTTCCGATTTTGTACGTTTGCCCACTGACAAGGAAACGATCAATCTATAATTTCAATAGTAGGTTAATTTTAACAGTGAGAGACAGAACAAAAATATCCACAAAAAAAAAAAAAACGCACTGTAAAAAAGTTATAAATTGATTTGCATTTTAAATGAGTGAAATAAGTATTGATCCACATTTATTTCAGGTACTTATATAGCGCCATCAATTTACGCAGCGCTTTACATATACATTGTACAATCACATCCAAGATCCCTCACATTCATACTAAAGGCCAATTTAGACAAGATCCAATTAACCTACCAACATGTCTTTAGAGTGAGGGAGGAAACCAGAGTACCTGGAGGAAACCCATGCAGGCACAGGGAGAACATGCAAACTCCAGGCAGGTGGACCCTTTTGCTGCTAGGGGAAAGTACACCACTGTGCCGCCCTATCAATCAGTAAGATGTCTGGCTCCCAGGTGTCTTCTATACAAGTAACAAGCTGAGGAGTGCTCCTAATCTCAGCTTGTTACCTGTATTTAAAAGACACCTGTCCACAGAAGCAATCAATCAAAATTCCAGTCTCTCCACCATGGCCAAGACCAAAGGTCCAAGGATGTCAGGGACAAGATTGTAGACCTACACAAGGCTGGAATGGGCTGCAAGACCATCGTCAAGCAGCTTGGTGAGAGGGTGACAGCTGGTGCGATTATTCACAAATGGAAGAAACGCAAAATAACTCACTCTCTCTCCATCTGGGGCTCCACGCAAGAGGTCACCTTGTGGAGTTTCAATGATCATGAGAACAGGGAGGCATCAGCCCAAAATTACACTGGAGAATCTTGTCAATGATCTTAAGGCAGCTGGGACCATAGTCGCCAAGAAAACAATTGGGAACACACTACAGCGGTCTTCAGAGGATCACTCTTGATTGTAAATGAATCTTCCTTCACTAATATGCTCGATATGCGGGAGTTAAAAATAGGAAAGAAATGTGCCCATAGCATAATCCCTTTTTAAAAAGGATTTATTACAGCAAACAAAAATAGACACTCACTTTTTAAAATGTGACAAACTGCAAAAATCCATGAGCGCCGAGCTAGTTTACTTCCGTTCCATCCTGGTATTGCCTATTGCTCCAATCCTGACATGTGATGTGACGATACGCGTCGGGATTGGAGCAATAGGCAATACCAGGATTGGACGGAAGCCAACTAGCTCGGCGCTGGTGGATTGTTGCCGTTTGTCACATTTACCCTATTTTTAACTCCCGCACGAGCATATTAGCAAAGGAAGATTCATTTACAAATCAAGAGGGATCTTCTGAAGCCCGCTTCCTGCGATTTATTAATGCTGTAACCTTACGGCAGTAAGGTGAGGGGCTTGTACGCACATAGGTGCCATCACAGAGGATTGGCCAGGCACCGCCTTTTGTTGTTTCATGGTGGAGGGATCTACCATTTTGTTGTAATATGTTGGTAGAGATATAGATAGATATAGATATAGATATCTATATATATTCACATACAGTACAAGATTGACCAAGTCAGGAAGGGGTGAGTGAAACAGGCCACTCACTTTGGTATCTGTTAATCTAATTATACATATCAAAGGGGACTTGTTGATGTTGATATGCAGGAGTGCAGATTGGGGAGGTTTATGACTGCAGCTGTTCACGGCTGGGGGTTGTCGTCTGTCTGAAAGACTCGAGCATATCAAAGGCCTAAATGGAAACGGCCACATTGCTCAGCCATTCAGTGTCTAGTGAATATGACATGGCGTTCAGTCTATAGTTTAGTCTTGTCTTTGTGTGACTATGAAGGCACAAATCTAGAAAAAAAATGGGACTCTAAATTATATTTACTCTGTCGGATTTTTGTCATCTGTGGACTTTGTTCTGTGTTTGAAGTCAATAAAGTACATCTCTCTGGAAGAATTGGGTTGCTGCGGAAGAGTACTTACATTATTATTATAAACTACCAATTATCTACACCACTATACATCATATCACTACATATTTATGTTGTAAAAACTTTGACTGTCACAGTAATTTCTTGGATCACCTCTTCCAATCGATGGATTGTTACAATCTTGCTTAGCTTGCACCTTTTATTTCAGCTGTGCACATTGGACTTATGTTACTTTGTTTCACTTGTTCAATATTTTATTTCTTTGTGTACATTTTATGTTCTATAATTAGCCATCATTCACAATTACTACTGTTTGTTTATTCTAAGCAACTATTTGTGGTATTCCCCATTTGGCACTTTAACACTTGTGCAAAATCTATGCCACCAACAAAGCAGTAGGTAAAGCCTAATCACAGTAAAACTAAAACTCCTTTCCAGCAGTGTGACTGTGCCAGTACTGCATGGGTTTCTCTCTAGGGAATGGTATAAGTATTGTACTTACCTAATACCTTTGCACCCCAGACACAATGTGCTCCCCCAAGCGCCATCAATGGACTGTTCCTCTACGTTATCAAGTTTAATTCAGAGTCTACAGCCCTGCATTGGACTGGAGGACACAGGAGGGCATTAGGCCATCGGAGTGCAGAGAAAAATCAAGGAATGGAAGGGAGGGTGTCCTGTGTCCTATACTCCAAGATATGCAATTTACAAGAAAGCCAAGATGACCAATCTTAACTGTAAAGTACAGGGGCACAGGCATTCACACACTACAGGACATTCCCAAGTTATAGATATAAACCGAAGACCAGGTGGCAGCCTTAAGCTGGCCATAGATTGACATTCTACAAAACAAAAATCCTGCAAAAAAGAAGGTTCTACGAAAGTTCACTTTTCAAATAATCAGTGGATCAAATTGATGGGAAGTGTGGCATTTTTCTTTGCTGCCCCTAAACTCCCCTGCATGTTTGCCTATGTGTCCATGCACACAAAGGCTTTTAGAAGTGTTTAGTGGCAAGTGAGTTTACAGGCAGGAAAAAAAAAAAAAAAAAAGAAGAAGGAAGAAACACTGCCAGTGCATCCAGGAGCAGCAGAGTTTTGGCAGAAAAACACTTGATGCCTGTAAACGAGTCTAAACAGGAGAGTTTAGAAAACATCCAGTGTACATGAGGCCTTAAGGTATAGCTAAAAGGCAACCCCGTCCCCCCATTTTGGATAGTACGGGAGGGGGTTACAGGCAGTCATTTCTAGGCCCCCCCCCCCCCAAGTTATCAGGTTCACTAAACCCACTGGAAGATTTCCCCTCTATTCCTGTTTTGAGGCAACCCAAAATTTAGTCAGACCACCATGAGCTCCTAGAGAAAGAAACTTCCTTCCTAGGAGAAAGACTTTTGCATGGCATGCGTCTAAGAACAAATCCAAGTATTCCAAGCAAACGGAAAGCTGAATGCAGATTTGTTTAATTTGATCAACCAGCTGAAGGCCTGGAGCTTCTGAATTGCCCTGTGGACATTTTTTGGATAGCTGTAGGAAATGAGTGCTTCAGAAGAAGGTAATCTAAATAGCCAGTGATTTGGATGGCCTGAGTTCTGAGAAGGGCTAGTAGAGGTGCCAAGACCTTTGTGAACACTTTTGGAGCAGAGGATAGGCCAAAGGGCACTGCAACAAACTGGAAATGATTTGATACTGCATTGCACATAAAGCGCTGAGGTGGGCAATTGGAAACATGCAGATACACATCTTGGATGTCTACGCATGCCATGTACTCCCCTCGTTTTAATGCGGCAATTACTGACCTTGCGGATTCCAGGTGAAACTTAGGAATTTGTTGAGGGGTTTTAACCCAGTCACGCCAACAGTACACATATGTAGCCCCACATATTTGAGAATAAAAAAAATCCCATGTACATAAAGTATTCACAGCCTTTGCTCAATACTTTGTTGAAGCACCTTTGGCACCAATTGGGTTCAAGTCTGGGTTCTGGCTGGGCCACTCAAGGACTCGACATTCACAGAGTTGTCCCGTAGCCACTCCTTTGTCATCTTGGCTGTGTGCTTAGGGTTGTTGTCCTGTTGGAAGACGAACCTTTGCCTCAATCTGAGGTCCAGAGTGCTCTGGAGCAGGTTTTCATCAAGGATGTCTGTACATTGCTGCATTCATCTTTCCCTCAAACCTGACATTTTCCAGTTCCTGCCGATAAAAAAAAAAAAAAAAAAAAAACATCCCCACAGCATGAAGCTGCCACCACTATGCTTCACAGTAGGAATGGTAATGGCCAGGTGATGAGTGGTGACTGGTTTCCGCCAAACATGATGCCTGCCATTCTGGGCAGAGTTCAATCTTGGTTTCATCAGAAGAGAATTTTGTTTCTCATGGCCTGAAAGTCTTTCAGGTGCCCTTTGGCAAACTCCAGGTGGGCTGCCATGTGCCTTTTACTGAGTGGCTTCCATCTGGCCTTTCTACCATACAGGAGGTAGAGTGCTGCAGAGATGGTTATTCTTCTGGAAGGTTCTCTCTCCACAGAGAAACATTTCGGTTCTTGGTCACCTCTCTAAGGCCCTTCTCCCCCCATTGCTTAGTTTTCCTAGAGCAGGCCGCCCAGCCAGAGTCCTGTTGGTTCTAAACTTCTTCCATTTATAGAAGCCACTGTGCTCTCTGGGACCTTCAATGCTACAAAAACTCTCCTGAAAAAAAAAAAAAAAAAAAAAGGGGAAAAGGGGAGGACACACAGGCTCATCCAATTTAGTCCAGATTGGATGGGTTTTGACAAGGCTTAACAAAACCACCTACCCAATACAGCAATCTGTTAATGCCGTCAGCCAGTAGCTATTAACAAATTCAGTTAATGCCTCTGGGGTGGTAATCCTCTGAATAAACAAGCATGTAAGAAAGCACGAGAAAATTCCCAAAAAGTATTCTTCAAAGAGGATAAACTGGACAAAACCAAATTTATTGAATATCCACAATTATTATAAATCTAGAAAATATTACTATCTACACCCACCTCCACCACATAAAATTAAAACAGAGGTCTTAATGAGACACAGGTGGCCACTACAACCAATCATACACAAATCTAATCCATCCCATACATTGGAATCTACTCAAAACAATCTCAAAAGTTCTCAAAAGCACTGGTTCAACAAAAAAAAAAAAAAAAAAAAAAAAAAAAAAGGGGGGGGGGGGGGGGGACACTTATACGTATATACGTATATGAGATGAAAAAATATATATGTATATAGTTTTATATTGAGAGTTCATTTGCTCCGTATAGATAAGGTGCAGGTGCCTTGTATAGTATTTATCATTCTCCACTTAAAAGTTTAAGACAACGAGATGATAGAAATCATTTCTTAGAGGCTCTGCATGAGCATGTTAAATGACTGGAGGGAAGATGAATCTTGAATCGCAGACTTATAGATGTAAAGGTGACAGTGGTTAAGGAAACAAACGGTTTCAATTCTGAATAGACATCGCCATTATTTGTAAGGGCAGATACAGCTCACCGTTTGACGTCTCATTCCATGTCATTACTCCTTTTTATTTCAAGTCCGTCTATATGGCCCACTTGCCTCAGTAGTAAAGCATAGAACCAAGTCATAGATATGAATTCAGCCACGTCCTTGCTTCGCAGAGCATACGTTGTATTCCTCTAGTTTGGTTGCCGTATAGCAATGTTTCAGAAAGGCATCTACAGGTTATACAAATAGTACAGTGTTGTCTGTCCCGGCTTCCCAACAGGTACTCGGGGCAAAAACTCACGGAGACTGGGATGAATGGAGTTAGTCCGTTGTGTGGGTGGAAACACCCGTGCTCACACCACAAAAGGCGTGATCATTTCTTGCTAAATGTTTCCCTTGTAACCAAGCTTCCTCAGAGCATGCGCAGTGACTCAAAGTGTGTCCTTAAGTATTCACGATGTTAATTTAGATAATTTGTGAACATCCCTGACATCCCAAGTACACTGCAACTAATTAGACCTTCAATCTTACAAAATACAAACATAACATTTACCCTGGGCAGTCCCTCATTGCCAACACTGTAACAAAGTAACAAACTAAATGGATCAACTCCATATTTAATCACTTGCCGCCCGCCATATAGCAAAATGACTGCAGCAAAGTGGTTTCAATATCCTGACCGGACGTCATATGACGTGATCAGGATATTGAGCCACTGCACGCTCCCCTGTGGGCTCGCATCGCGGCGATCGCTGTTGCGGTATGTCAGTTTGACACACCGCAACTCCGATCTAGGTAAAGAGTCTCTGACGGAGACTCTTTACCATGTGATCAGCCGTGTCCAATCACGGCCGATCACGATGTAAATAGCAAGAGCCGGTGATCGGCTTTTCCTCACTCGTGTCTGACAGACGTGAGTAGAGGAGAGCCGATCGGCTGCTCTCCTGACAGGGGGGGTCTGTGCTGATTGTTTATCAGCACAGTCCCCCCTCGAGTCCCGCCCAGGACCACCAGGATGGCCACCACACTGGTCCACCAGGTATGCCCCCTAGACCCCCAGGGAAATACCAATCTGTGCCCAGGCAGCTGCCAATCAGTGCTCACTCCAATGTTTACCACTGCCACCAGGGATGCCCATCAGTGTCTCATATCAGTGCCCATCAGTGCTGCCTATCATTTCCCATCAGTGCCGCCCATCAGTGCCACCCTATCAGTGCTGCCTTTCAGTGCCCAGTGTCGCCTATCAGTGCCCAGCAGTGCCAACCAGTGCCACCCATGAGTGCCCAGCAGTGCCGCCTATCAATGCCCATCAGTGCTGCATATCAGTGCCACCCACCAGTGCCCATCAGTGCCACCTACCAGTGCCCATAGTCCGTGCCGCCTCATCAGTGCCCATCAGTGAAAGAGAAAACTTATTTACAAATTTTAATAAACAAAACATTTTTTCAAAATGTTCGGTCTTTTTTTATTTGTTTAGCATAAAATAAAAACCGCAGAGGTGATCAAATACCACCAAAAGAAAACTCTATTTGTGGGAACAAAATAATAAAAATTTAGTTTGGGTACAGTGTAGCATGACCGCGCAATTGTCATTCAAACTGCAACAGCGCTGAAAATTGGTCTGGGCAGGAAGGTGTATAAGTGCCCGGTATTGAAGTGGTTAAATAAGTCTAAAGAATATATATATCTATATGTATAAAGATACACATCATGGGTAAACAATACATACCTGAGAAGGCAGAATAAGACAAAAAGACCAAAATAAAACTAAAACAGGGAAAGATATAGAAGATGTCACATTTCTTATTTATATTAACAATTAATATGGAAACATAGAAGGACAGCGACAATTAATATTCCATTACTGTTCCAGAAATACTGATAGATTACATTCATTATTCAACCCAAGGGCTTGAATACTATTTAAATTGAAGATCCATATCTTCTCCTTTTGGTATAATATCCTATCGAAATCCCCTCTTCTCGGGGGTAGGTTAAGCCTATAAATTCCTTTACATTTGAGGTCCCTTGGCTCACCTCCATGGACCTTCAGAAAATGCAGCGAAAGAGGACGTTCATCGTCGTCCTTGATTATACTTTGAACATGTTCACTCACTCTGGTTTTAAGCTGTCTTTTTGTTTTGCCCACGTAGATCATCCCACATGGACAAGTTAGCATATAAATCACACGGTCTGTGGAACAATTAATAAAGTTGTTGATTTTATGATGTTTGCTACCATCAGAGTTAGTGAAGGTGTCTGTTTTGTCTACATACTTGCAGTTATTACATCTGCTGCGTGGATACATACCCTTTAAGGGAGGGAGATGAGTAAGCCAATTCTGCTTTTTTTTTTTGGTATTTTTCTTTGATATTCTGAACGAACCAAACTATCTTTCAGATTGGAGGCTCTTCTGGCCATCAGCAGGGGCCAGTCACCAGAAGGTCTAATTGGTTGCAGTGTGCTTGAGATGTCAGGGATGTTTACAAATTACCTTAATTAACATTGTGAATACTTAAGGACACACTTTGAGTCACTGCGCATGCTCTGAGCATGCTCTGAAGCTTGGTCACAAGCGAAACATGTAAGCAAGAAATCATCACGCCTTTTGTGGTGTGAGCACGGGTGTTTCCACCCACACAACAGACTAACTCCATTCATCCCAGTCTCCGTGAGTTTGTGCCCTGAGTAACTGTTGGGAAGCCAGGACAGACAACACTGTACTATTTGTATAACCTGTAGATGCCTTTCTGAAACATTGCTATACGGCAACCAAACTAGAGGAATACAACGTATGCTCTGCAAGGACTTGGCTGAATTCATATCTATGGCTCGGTTCTATGCTTTACTACTGGGAGGCAAGTGGGCCATAGAGACGGACTTGAAATAAAAAGGAGTAACGACATGGAATGAGACGTCAAACAGTGAGCTGTACCTGCCCTTACAAATAATGGGGATGTCTATTCAGAATTAAAACCGTTTGTTTCCTTAACCACTGTCACCTTTACATCTATAAGTCTGCGATTCAAGATTCATCCTCCCTACAGTCATTTAACATACTCATGCAGAGCCTCTAAGAAATGATTTCTATCATCTTGTTGTCTTAAACTTTTAAGTGGAGAATGATAAATACTATACAAGGCATGCACCTTATCTATACGGAGCAAATGAACTCTCAATATAAATGAACTATATACATATATTTTTTCATCTCATATACGTATATCTTCCCCCTTTTTTTTGAACCCAGTGCTTTTTCTGATCAAATGAAGTACGAACTTCGAGATTGTTTTGAGTAGATTCCAATGTATGGGATGAATGAAAGTTGTGTATGATTGGTTATGGTGACCACCGGTGTCTCATTAAGACCTGTCTTAATTTTAATTTTATGTGGTGGAGGTGGGTGTAGATAGTAATATTTTCTAGATTTATAAGAATTGTGGATATTCAATACAGAAATTCCGTTTTATCCAGTTTATCCTCTTTGAAGAATACTTTTTGGGAATTTTCCTGTGCTTTCTTATACAAAATCTCTCCTGTCTCGAAAGTCTACCGGCAATTCTTTGGCCTTCATGGCTTAGTGTGTGCTCTGGCATGCACTGTTAACTGTGGGACCTTATATAAACAGGTGTGTGCGCGCCTTTCCAAATCACGTCCTATCAACTGAATTTACCACAGGTGGACTCCAATCAAGTTGTAGAAACATTTCAGGTATGAGAAGTCGAAACAGGATGCAACCTGAGCTCAATTTTGGGCGTAATGACAAAGCCTGTGAGAATACTTATGTACATGTGATTTTTTTGTTTTTCTATTTTTAATAAACTTGCAAATATTTCTAATAAACCGTTTTCACATTGTCATTATGGGGTTTGTAGAATTGAGGAAAACAATGAAGAATCCATTTTTGAAAAAGACTGTAACATAACAAAATGTGGAAAACGTGAAGCCCTGTGAACACTTTTCGTATGTATTGTACATTGCATCTCACCCTGTCCTTGCGGGGGGGGGGGGGAGACAAGAAAAAACAAAAAAAATAATATTTGCACTACGGGTACACACGACATACAGTTGTGCTCATAAGTTTACATACCCAGACAGAATTTATGATTTCTTTGCCATTTTTCGGAGAATATGGATGATAAACAAAAACTTTTTTCACTCATGGTTAGCGTTTGGCTGAAGCCATTAATTATCAATCAACTGTTTTATGATGGAAAAAAAAAAAAAAAAAGGAGTAATGACATCAAAAACTACCAAAATTACCCTGATCAAAAGTTTACATAACCCAGATCTTAATACTGTCTATTGCCCCCTTTATCATCAATGAATGGATGAGGCTCTTTATCTTCTCAGATGGTAAAGCTGCCCATTCCTCTTGGCAAAAAGCCTGCAGTTCCTGTAAATTCATGGGCTGTCTTGCATGAACTGTACATTTGAGATATCCCTCAATGATGGCTCAATGATATTGAGGTCAGGAGACCGAGATGGCCACTCCAGAACCTTCACTTTATTCTGCTGTAGCCAATGACAGGTCGACTTGGCCTTGTGTTTTGGATCATTGTCATGTTGGAATGTCCAAGTACGGCCCATGCGCAGCTTCCTGGCTGATGAATGCAGATGTTTGTTCTCAAAAAATACTGAAAGTACTACATTCATCTTGAAATCAATTTTGACCAAATTTCCTGTACCTTTGTAGCTCACACATCCTCAAAACATCAGAGATCCACCTTTGTTTTTTTATAATGCAAATTATATATATATATATATATATATATTCTATATATATATATATATATATATATATATATATATATATATTCTATATATATATATATATATATATATATATATATATATATATATATATATATATATATATATATATATATATATATATATATATATATATATATATATAATCTATATCTATCTCAAACTTTAAAACATCTTTATACGATAAACATAGAATCGCATTTTGTTTACATTACACATATATATATATTTTTTTTCCCTTCCCTCACCTTTATCCCCTCTCTCTCCTCCCCTATAATTCCATTAACATCACAAACTTCTCCGATGTCCTAAACTCCAGCCATCTCATCCATTTCCCTCTATCATACTCCCCTGAGTCTTCCATCAAGTGAATAGACTCTTCCACGGCCCTCATCCACTCCACTCTCATTAACCAATCCTTTATCCTTGGAGCTTCCTGGGATTTCCAGCAGCATGGAATCAAAGCTTTAGCAGCATTCAAGAGATATGGCACCTATGACTTTCTATATTGGGATGCTTCCTTCTCTGTGTCATGAAATAAACAAACATGTCCAAGGGTTTTTCTTAACCCGTTCTCCAGTTATCTGGAAAATAGCTTCCGTGATGTCTTCCCAATAGGAATACACTTTAGGGCATTCCCACCAGATATGCGCAAAGGTTCCCAAACCTCCACATCACCTCCAACAAGTTGGGGAATTCTCTGGTGAGTACCCATGCGCCCTCTGGGGGGTCACGTACCATTTTGCCATTAACTTATATCCCATTTTGTACGTCTGCCACCGACACTCTTTTCAGTATCCTCGCCCTGTGTTCCGCATCACTCAGACACCCTATTTCTCTTTCCCACTTCTCTAAATAAGGTGGGAACCCATTTCCCAATTCTCCCCTGAGTATTTTATATATTTTCGAGATACTCCTGACTATACAAACTGGGGAACTTAATTTTTCGATCGCTCTCAATTGGCCTTTACCTCTCAATGGCTGTGGTAGTGATTGAACGAAGTCTTGTAGCTGGGTATACCTCCATTTATCCAAAGGTTTGTTACCCCATTCCTGCGTGATTTATGTGTACGTGCAACACCTACTCCCCCTCATTATGTCATGTAATTGTATCACTTCTTTTTTAGCCCACCTTGTAAAAGTATAAGTGCTCTTCTTTCCCTGGTTTGAAATAATTGGTGCCCATTAGTGAAATTAATGGTGAATTATAATCCCAGTAAAACTTCCTACTTAGTCTATCCCAAATCTTAAATGTGTTCCTTGTTAAAGGATTAATGTTATATCCTCGCTTACGAAATTGTGACGGAATCCATGTCATCTTTTCAATATCAACACTACTTTGTGCAATTTCTATATTAACCCAACTTTTTCCTTCTTTATTATACAGCCAATCTGCGATTCTGGAAATGGAAATCGTTTGATAATACATTATGAAATCTGGTGCTGCCAACCCCCCTTGCTTTTTTCCCTTAGTCAGGATGTCGTACGCAATCCTGGGGCGTTTACGTGCCTAAATATACTTTACAACCATAGATTGCAATTTTCTAAAAAAGTCAGGGGGGAGTACAATTGGAATCATCTGAACCGTATAAATTAACATTGGCAGGATAAACATTTTGACAGCGTTTATCCTGTCAACCCATGATAAAGCCTTATATCTCATTAAGTTGGCCCTTGATCTTATTGAGTAGGGGGATATAATTAGCTTTAAACAAATCGCTTGGGGCTGATGTTAACATTATGCCCAAATACTCCAACTCCCCCCTACACCACATAAAGGGGAATCTGGGTTGGATTGCCTTCTGCTCTTTCATAGAGAGAGTGTTATATTTAAGAGCTCTGATTTAGCCTCATTTTAAAATTTGATAATTCACCATAGCTTTTGAATTCCTTCAGTACCATAGGGATTGGAAAAATAGCAGAGCAGATCATCCGCAAATGCCGCTACTTTATACTCCCTTTCTCTGACCCGGATTCCCCCAATGTCTGGGTTATTTCGAATTGCTGTCAATAAAGGCTCTAGTATCAGAATAAACAGGATTGGGGATAAGGGGCAACCCTGTCTTGTCCCGTTGAATAATTAAAGAGGAGAAGACAGGGCTCCATTGACTAATTTTAGCCTTAGGATGGTAATATAGGGAGGAAATCCACCCCATAATCCTCTCCCGACCCCCAGGTACCTCAGTGTTTCAAACATAAACCTCCAGTCAACTCTTTAAAAAGCCTTCTCGGCATCAATTGACATGAGGACCGCTGCAGTGCCCCTCCTAATTACTTCCTGGATCAAAAAGATGGACTTCAGCGAATTATCTCTCCCCTTCCTCCCAGGCACAAACCTCACCTGATCGTTATGTACCCACCCAGGTAGCCAAGCTTTCAACCCATCAGCCAATATTTTGGCAAAAAATGTTATATCTGTGTTTAATAATGAGATTGGCCTATAGCTTCCATGCGCTGCTGGATCTTTCCCTTCCTTCAATATAAGAGTGACGTGGGCCAACAATGACTCCTCTCGGGGCATCTCCTACTCCTAAGTCATTAAAATAGTTACATAATTTAGGTACTAAAAATTGAGAATTTTTTATAATATAAAAATTGAGTATCCATCGGGGCCCGGGCTCTTTCCCAGGGCAGTATTACTTATCAAACAAGAAACGACTCCTGTGCACAGGCGGATCACCATATAAAAGATGCGTCAACATCAGCCTTGCTGCCCTCGAGGATAGGGGATCCTAGTGCAAACCGAAATAAAAGACAAAAAGGGCGCACCAGCCTTGTGCAATAACTTTTAAAACATTTAATAAAAATGATAAAAAGAAACAACTCACAAGCAATAGGTGGAGGAGGCACAACATAAAGTGTACCGACAGCCAGCATGTGACTTAGGATGAGCGATGCCTTCCAAAAATCGTGGAGGGAAGCACAAACATCACAATCAGAAGGGTTCGTGACTTCTTCATCAGAGCTATGCAGTGATCCCTCCTTCAGCAGTCCCTTCTTATAAGTGCCTGAGTGTCAATGAAACAAGGGTGGGATATGGGGCTCCTCCCCCTTAGGGGATCCCTCCCTCTTGTGCCCTCCAATCATACGGGCAACACTCCAATTAGTGAACAAAGAATAGTATATAGATATAGATATAGATATAGAGAGATTATAATATATATTTATTACACACATACATATATATGCAATGAATGGTTGTGAAAATGGCTAAAGAATAAAATAAACAAAACAATACATGTATTTCACAAATAAAGGAATATCTTGGATGGTGTCACAACTACAATATATTGGTAATAATCATAATCAACTACTGTCTAAAATTGAATAGATTGAATACAATAGAAATAGATAATGCACTGAGCCTGTTGATACAAGCTACTAGTGTAGTGTTAGGAACTGTGGCACTTGTCAATACATGTGGCACAGAAAAAAGTCTGTCACTGGGAGTGATGGTAGAGTCTACCATTTGAAGCAGTTTATCAACTGTGGGATGGACCACGTGGTTTATGGCATTATTTGCCCGTGTGGGCGTCTTTATGTTGGCCGCACCTCTCACCCTATGAGGGTGCACATTGGGGAGCACAAATGTGTTGTTACCAACACACGAGTCAAACACCCAGTCCCTCGTCACTTTCATGATGCACACCACGGAGATCCGTCTGGTATGAAAGTATTTGGGATTGAGTCCATCAGGGGTGATCTTGATAGAGGTAGAAGACACCAGAGGCTCTGCAAACGCGAGGCCTATTGGATCTTCACCTTAGGTAGTATTTCTATTTCTATTGTATTCAATTTTAGACAATAGTTGATTATTTATGATTATTACCAATATATTGTAGTTGTGACACCATCCAAGATATTCCTTTATTGTGAAATACATGTATTGTTTTGTTTATTTTATTCTTTAGCCATTTTCACAACCATTCATTGCACGTAGCGACCGGAGAGGGATCACTTATCCCCCCTTTTATTGTAATACAATGAGATTTATGTATGTCTAGCAATTTGCAATTATCAGGTTTTAGACATTGTTTCTAAAGTCGCAGTATGTTGCTGCATGTGCATATCTCCTTCAGCATGACCTTTATTTTAGTGCAATTCTAATTGGGTTTGTTTCTGTATATACAGTTCCCTCAATTGCTGACCTGTGGTTGAGTCATGGCGTGCTAGTTTGTGGGCACGTATATGCGTATATAGAGCCGTAGATGTGGCACGTGTCTTGTGCGCTGGCGGCCAGATGATTGATAATTTATCATATTATTGCGCTTTTTTCCTTTGGTTACCAGTATTACTAGTATTAGTGTTATACTATATATAGTATTATTAATATGGAATTCACCATCCTTATTTCACCATTGAATATACATTGATTACTATCTCAGCTATTTATTTCAACTTATTAATTTTTTTATCAATTTTTTATAGCATTTATAATCACTATTGCCAATATTATCATCATTTTACCACTTGATATATATATATTTATATATATTACTAGTTGGTAGAAGCCCTCTGTTCTTTTGTTGGGGCTATTTGTTATTCTGATACTTTGGGGCAGCTGCTAGCCCAGACTGACACTAGAATGGCTTTAGTGAGCGGACAGCCCCTACATGCTGGTCCCGCTCCCAGTCACATGTCACTAGGCTGTCTTTCGCCGCTCACATTGTGAGTGAGCTGTATGAGATGCTGAAGGGGCGATGTGGATTCCGCCCCCTTCCTCCAGCTTGGAACACAAGCACACCGGCGTGCGTTCCACTTGGATACAGCCACGCTGTCACCGGCCCGCTGTGCACTCGATACAGAGGCGTTCTACTTGCACTGACCCCCTGAGATAGCACTGTAGGTACTCGTTCTTTTTTGATATACATCTATGATTCAATCAATCTATTTATTTATTCATCCTTCATAGCTCTATATCTTTACACATTTTTTTGATGCGACTGGTGGTTTTGTGGAGTGGGAGTTTCCCACCCACCATGTCTACTACTGCTCACCACGATTCATATCTGGTACACCTTATGCTTATGTCATCTGTTGCATTCTATGTGCACAGCACGCCATGATTCATCACCAATGGTTCAGCTTGCTTCTGGTATACTATTATTGTTAATTTATTTTATTTTATTGTATTGTATTATATATATTTATTATATTTCATTATATGATTGAGAATATCTATCTATCTATCTATATATCTATCTATCTATATATCTATATATATATATATATATATATATATATATATATATATATATATATATATATACACACATACATACACACACACACACACACACACACTATTATTTTTATTATTTACTATACGAACTATTCTTTGTTCACTAATTGGAGTGTTGCCCATATGATTGGAGGGCGAAAGAGGGAGGGATCCCCTAAGGGGAAGGAGCTCCATATCCCACCCTTGTTTCATTGACACTCAGACACTTATAAGAAGGGACTGCTGAAGGAGGGATCACTGCATAGCTCTGATGAAGAAGGGATGAACCCTTCGAAACGCGTTAGCTGATTGTGATGTTTGTGCGTCCCTCCACAATTTTTGGAAGGCATCGCTCATCCTAAGTCGCATGCTGGCTGTCGGTACACTTTATGTTGTGCCTCCTCCACCTATTGCTTGTGAGTGGTTTCTTTTTATCATTTTTATTTAATAAATGTTTTAAAAGTTAATGCACAAGGCTGGTGCGCCCGTTTTTCTTTTATTTCAGTATTACTTATCGCTCTTTCCACTTCCTCCTGCGAGATAGGAGCCTCCAAGGACTCTACCTCCGCCTTCTCTGCCCTGGGAAGGTCTAGGCCCCACAGATACTCCATCAGTTCCCTCCTCCTCTCCCCCTCTTTGTGATCCACCTTATATAGAGAACTATAATAGGAATGGAATATTTTGGCAATGTTTGGGGAGGAAAATTCAAATTCACCCCCTTCATTTCGAATCTTAGGTATAAAAGCTCTATTTTTTTTTTCCTTTACTCTTCTCGCCATCCATTTACCTGATTTATTGCCACCCATATATAAATTCCCTATTTATAGAATGGAACGCACATTTCCTTTCTTGTTCCAATAGCTCATCAAATCAGTTCTTGCCTCTCAGGGATCCCTCTAGGTCACGTACCTTGCTCGAGTTCCTGAATTTCCCCATAGAGCGATGTCATCCTTTTCCCCCTCTCTCTCTTTTTCCCCACTCCTATCCCAATCAAGATCACCCTTATATAAGCCTTGTGTGATTCCCAGAGTGTAGCCCTAGAAATTTCTGTTGTATCATTGATCTCAAAATACATTTTCAATTCTTGTTCTATTTTACTAATTGTATCCGGAGCCTGAATGAGAGAGTCATTCAGTTTCCAATTCCTCCCCATTGGGACTGTTCCAGCTATCTCCAGTCTGATTTTAACCGGGGCGTGGTCAGACAAGGTGATGGCTTTAATTTCAGCGGCCTGCAAACCTGGGGCTAACTGGTGTTCTATCAGGATATAATCAATCCTTGAATATGACTTATGAGCAGGAGAATAAGTATAATTCTGCTTCTTTGGGTGGCTGATCCTCCATGCATCTAGCAGCTGTAAATTCATAAGCAGTTTTTTAAATACCTCATACCTATGAGCCGTAAATCTAGGGGTACCGCCTGAGGAATCTATACGTGGATCTATACTCCAATTTAAATCCCCTGCGATCATCAGTTTGCCTTCTTTGAAGGCTTCAAATTTTTTCAGTACTTTCTTCAAAAAGTTATCGGGGTCTCTATTTGGGGCATAGACATTTGCTATTGTATACATCGTATTAAACAATTTCCCCTTTATAAAAGGATACCTTCTCTCCGGATCAGCCAGACGCCCACCTTCTACAAACATCATTTTGTCAAATCCAGTAGCCACCCCCCTAGAGTGTGTTGACCCTGTTTCCCCGTAGAACCACTGGTATGACGCTAAACCCCCCGACACATGCGTAACATAAGTCTCTAGGAGGCACGCCACATTTGCTCCCAAGAGCTGCAATTCCTTATTTAATTTATACCTTTTTTTCGCTGTATTTAATCCCCTTACATTATACGTGACCAAGTTCAAAACCCCCATACCTCACCCTGGTAAGAGCATCTGACCGATCCAAGAAGCCACCTCCCTTGGGGAGACACCAAGACACCTGCAGGGGTAGGAGAGAGAGCAAAGGGAAAAAAAAAAAACCCTGACCCCCATACCCTCCAAAAATTGGCCTCCCCGAATGTCCAGCCTGCCACAGAAATCCCCCAAATCCTCCGGAAACCTCAGAACCGCAGTCTGGCCATTTTTTTACCAAACAGGTGGGGAACCCCCATCGATAAAAGGTATCCCGGATGACCTCAGCAACTCTGTGAGGGGTTTTAAAAAAGTCTCCTAGTTAAAGTCTCAGCTAACAGATCCGAGTATACCTGCAGCTCTGCCCCTTCATAACTCAAACTCGGCAGATTCTGTGTTTTTTCCATAATTCTGGATTTTTCTTCTGCATAATGGAATCTCACTATCACATCTCTCAGACTTTCAGACCTATGGACAGAATAGCATGCAATCCTGTGAACGCTAGAGTTTTAGGGGCTCTACCATTTCTCTCTCCAGTAAGGGGTTAAATAATTGCTGTATTGTCAAATCCTCATTTTTATATTTCTCCGGGAGCCCTTTAATTCTCAAGTTGTTACGTCGGCTGCGATTCTCTTGATCTTCTATTTTATAAAGGAGGTGTCTATTTGTACTTTGTAGATTTTTAATTTGGCTGCTGATATGCTCAAATATTTGATCATGATCATCCAATCTGCCCTCGGCCTCCTCCACCCTTCCATGTACTTGGTCAATATCCGTTCTTACTGCAGCTATATCCACTTTCAGTGAGGCCTCCATTTTTATTAACATTTCTGCAAGGATCTCTTTGATCTGCAGGACGGTCTGTTGGATTAATGGCTGCAGATGTCTTTTTCCTGTTAATTCCTCCTTCCCTCCACTTTTCCTTTGAGTCCCCCCCTGAGCCTTACTACTTTGACGGTTACTTCCGTTACTTCTCGGCCTTACAGTCTTCCCCTCTCGCCTCTTTCCAGTTTTATTCTCCTCCACTGCCATTTCTGTTTGTTTAACCCTGAGCGCATTGGGGCCCCGCCTAGGGCTCCCCTGCGCTTCCTCCACCATGCTGGAGTCCGTGGACATATAGCGCTGGATGCCTCCAGGGCTATGGGCAGCTGGGGCACCTTTATTTGCCTTCGTTGATTTCCCCCTCATTGCAACAACCAGCACCCCAGTGAAGTCAGTTCTAATTTAATACTTAATGAGGTACGGGTGTCCCACACAAAAGATTTATTTCTTATGGCTCATAGGATGAGGGATCCAGTGAAGCAATCATATAGTCTCCAATTATTTCAATTTAGGCTTCGGGTATCGCAAAAGATAAACTCCTCAGTATATCACAGTCCTATAGCCTACTCTGGGGCAGCATTCATAATTCACATGTCACCAGCCTTCCTCACAAACCCCTGGCTCTCTAACCCCTCAGCGGGGGTACTCAAACCTTTTCAAAGCGGGAATGTCCAACCACTTTCCTGGGGGCTTTAAGTAGTTTTTCCCTTTTCAGGGACAGGGGGCTACTCTTTTCTCTTCCATCTCCATAGATCTCGGCATCGCACCGCGTGTTTCTTCTCAGCGGGCTAGAGCGTCTTTCCTCCACAAGTCAGCAGGAACTGCTTCAGCGTCGCCCCTCCTCCACCATCTCAGCTGCTAGATCCTCTCAGGACATCCAAAGCTACAGAGCAGGGGTAAGGGGTGACCATGCGTCTGTTGGGGGCGGGGGACGAGAGGCCCGGCACTCGATCAGGCACTGGCACGTGGCTTCTCAGCATGCCAGCCACGAGCGGAGCAAGGCTGCGGGCGGGACCCGGATATCCAAAGCACACCTACGTGTCAACGCTCCGCCCCATCACCTCATCTGAGATCCACCTTTGTGTTTCACAGTAGGAATGGTCTACCTTTCACCATAGGCCTTTTTGACTCCTCTCCAAATGAAGAGTTTATGGTTGTGGCCAAAAAGCTCAATTTTGGTCTCATAACTCCAAATGACTGCCAGAAGGCTTGTCTCTGTGCTGTTTAGCATATTGTAAGCAGGGTACTTTGTGGCATTTGCGTAGTAATGGCTTTCTTCTGACGACTTGACCATGCAGTGCATCTTTCTTCAAGTGCCTCCTTATTGTGCATCTTGAAACAGCCACACGTTTTCAGAGAGTCCTGTATTTCACCTGAAGTTATTTGTGGGTTTTTCTTTGAATCCTAAACAAATATTCCTGGCAGTTGTGGCTGAAATTTTAGTTGGTTTACCCAAGCATGGTTTGGTTTCAACAGAACCCCTCGTTTTTCCACTTCTTGATTAGAGTTTGAACACTGCTGATTCTCAATTCCTTGGATATCTTTTTATATCCCTTTCCCGTTTTATACAGTTCAACTACCTTTTTCCGCAGATCCTTTGAGAAATCTTTTGCTTTCCCCATGACTCAGAATCCAGAAACGTCATTGCAGCACTGGATGAAAGATGCAAGGGTCTGTCAGGAGTCCAGAAATGCATAGACCATATATACATATAGACACACACACACACACACATTACAGGTGAGGATGGTTACCTTTAATAGCCATTTAAACCCCTTTGTGTCAACTCGTGTGCATGTTATTGGGCCAAAATCACCATGGTATGTATACTTTTAATCAGGGTCATTTCAGTAGTTTGTTGTCATTATGATTTAAAAAGAGTTAACACAGATAATAAATGGCTTCAGCCAAACACTCACCATGAGTAAAAGAAAAAAAAGTTTGTTATTTGTAGTCTCTGAAAAATGGCCAATAAATAAATTCTGCAAGGGTATGTAAACTTATAAGCACAACTGTATGTGGTATCGCTGCGATCGTCCAGCACTGCAGAATTTATTTTATTTTGGGTTGTTCTTTGGTGGTAGATTATAGCAGTAACAAGAAATATACGGCTATGTTTAACCACTTGCCGACCAGCCACCGTAGTTATACTGCGGCAGGTCGGCTCTATTGCCCGAATCACTGTAGGTGTACGTCGCTTTGTGCAACAGATACAGTGGGCATGCGCACGGTGCATGGCCGGCAGCCGCAGTGTCCACCGGCCACCTGCATTCGCTCCACAGAGAGCCAGAACGGAGGAGATCTGTCAATGTAAACAGATGCCCATTCTGTGAGGGGAGTACAGAGTGATTGTTCCTAGTGATTAGAAAGTGATCTCGCCGTACCCCCCCCCCCCCCAGTTAGAAACACCTCCCAGGGAACACATTTAACCCCTTAATCGCCCCCCCCCCTGTTAACACCTTACCTGCCAGTGTCATTTATACAGTAATCAGTGCATTTTTATAGCACTGATCACTATATAAACGTTACTGGTCCCAAAAGTGGCAAGTGTCCGATCTGTCCGCCACTAGTAAAAAAAAAAAAAAAAAAATTATAAAAATTCTATATAAATAATATATAAAAAAATTTAAAAATGCCATAAATCTGTCCCTTATTTTGTAGACGCTATAACTTTTGTTCAAACCAATATATGCTTATAGCATTTTTTTTTTTTATACCAAAAATTATGTAGAATATTGGCCTAAACTGATGAAGAAATTTAATTTCATTTTGGGATATTATACCAAAAAGTAAAAAAATCATTTTTCAAAATTGTTAGTTTTTTGTTAATAGGTCAAACAAAAACCGCAAGAGGTGATCAAATACCACCAAAAGAAAGAGTGGGGGAAAAAACTTTGCACGACCGCGCGATTGTCAGTTAAAACGATGCAGTGCCGTATTGCAAAAAATGGCCTGGTCATTAAGGAGTGTGACAAACATTTCCTGTCGATTTATGGTGTACAGTACCTTGCTAAAGTATTCACCCCCTTGGCATTTTTCATGTTTTGTTGCCTCACAACGTGGAATTAAGATGGATTGTTTGAGGATTTGCATCATTTAATTTACAGAACATGCCCACTACTTTGAAGATTTTTTCCTTTTTTTTTTTTTTTTTTTTTTTTTTTTAATTGTGAAGCAAACAATTAGGACAAAACAGAAAAAAAGTCAATGAGCATAACTATTCACCCCCCTAAAGTCAATACTTTGTTTTGTAAAGCCACTTTTTGCGGCTATCACAGCTCCAAGTCACTTTAGATAAGTCTCTATGAGCTTGCCACTGGGATTTTTGCTCATTCCTCCTTGCAAAACTGCTCCAGCTCCTTCAAGTTGGATGGTTTGCGCTTGTGAACAGCAATCTAAGTCTGACCACAGATTTTCTATTGGCTTGAGGTGTGGGCTTTGACTAGGCCATTCCAACACATTTACATATTTCCCCTTAAACCTATAAAATATAAAACTTATTTTGTTTTTTGCTGAAAGTATTGGCTTTCTTCTGGCCAGTCTGCCATAAAGCTCAACTATGGAGCATACGGCTTATTGTCCTCCTATGTACAGATACTCCAGTCTCTGCTGTGGAACTCTGCAGCTCCTCCAGGGTTACCTTAGGTCTCTGTGCTGCCTCTCTAATGCTCTTCTTGCCCTGTCCGTGAGTTTTGGTGTGAGGCCATCTCTTGGCAGGTTTGCTGTTGTGCCATGTTCTTTCCATTTGGTTATGTTAGATTTGATGGTGCTCCCAGGGATCATCAAAAATTTGGGTATTTTTTTTTTTATAACCTAACCCTGACTTGTACTTCTCAACAACATTGTACCTTACTTGTTTGGAGAGTTCCTTGGTCTTCATGGCACCGTTTGTTTAATGTAGCCTCTTCCTTAGGTGTTGCAGCCTCTGGGGCCTTTCAAAAAGGTGAGTATATGTAATGACAGATCATGTGGCATTTAGATCGCACACAGGTGGAAATCATTTCACTAATTATGTGACTTCTGAAGGTAATAGATTGCACCAGAGCGTTTTATGGGCTTCAAAGGGGGTGAATGTATACGCACATGCCAATTATCAGTTTTTAATTTCTGAAAACTAGGTTTATGTATATATTTTCTAATTTTACTTCACCAAATTCAACTATTGTGTTCAGATCCATCACATAATTCAGGTTAAAAAAAAACATTGAACTAAAGGCTGTAATGTTGTAACAAATTAGGTAAAAAGCCAAGGGGGTGAAAACTTTTGCAAGGCACTGTATATCTGCCACAGAATCTTGGGATGAAGGTAAATAGGTGGCAGTTAGAGGTCTGTAGGCAGCAAGAGGTTAAGCACTGGCCACAAGATAACATTCCAGGATGATGTTGACTTCCTATGTACTTTGAGAGAACTGCTGAGGGGCAGGCCTGGCCTAAAGACTGCTGGGCTGCGCTGGTGGCACCACTGTTGGCAGGGGACTCCCAAAAAGCATACTTTGACTTGTCCACCGAGGATGCCCGAGATTTTGACAAACTAAAAGCTGAGATCTTCCAGCATCTGGGCGTCACCACCGCAGTGATGGAGTTTCAAGGCAGATGGATCCCCCTCCTCCCAAATGTATGACCTAATCAACCTGGTCAGATGGTGACTGCAGCCTGAGTTACTCACAGGGCCCCAAATCGTGAAACGGGTTGCAATGGACCGGTTCCTGAGAGCTCTACCTCCTGAATTGCAGAGGTGAGTGGGGCAATCCGATCCAAAATTCAAAGGATGTTCTGGTTGAGCTGGTGGAACGCTACTTTGCGACAGAGGACCTGATGGCTGGGTCTGCAGTTCCAAGATTCCTGATGACCAAAAGATCAGCTCCTGTGGTCGCCCAGTCAACCCCAGGAACACAGCTGGTAAAGCTGAAAAGAGGAAGCCCTGAAAGGCCGGTAAGAATGGTTGGAGCATCACCTCCTGTTGAAAGACCCTATCTGGGAAGCCCCAGAGGAACCCGTGGGCATCCCCAGTGTTGGCTGTGCAGTGAATGGGGTCACAACGCCGTCAAGTATCCCTTGAACCCTGAGCCTATGGAATGTGACATAGTTTGAAGCATGTCCCTGTTTGCTCGCCCGGGCCCAATCTGGACATGCCAAGCTCTGTTGTAAAGATACAGGGGAAAAAGTGTGCGTGCCCTCCTGGACTCTGGAAGCCTTGTCACTCTGGTCCATACCCAGCTGGTGAACCCTGAGGAGCTGACTCAGCATCAGGTAGGAGTGGTATGCGTGCATGGAGAGTAAGTACCACCCCATAGCGCTGGTGACCTTTGAAACCAGTTCAGGATCTGTTTGCCATGAAGTGGCTGTGTCCCCTATCCTATTGCACAGTGTAATATTGGGGAGAGACTTTCCACTGTTCCAGGAACTTTGCATGGGAAAGGAGAAGAGTCGAGCCTGGACTTCCTAGTGGGACTGCTGGGGGGAACCCCAACCCCTTTGAACCAAAAGGTTGATGAAAATGCTGTAGGGATGACCCCTGATGAAAATGTGTCTTGACTGCCCTGTCTTGACTGTATAGACTGCCCCTAGCAGTCTATACGGGTGCACCGGAGGTGACCCCTGAAACCCTAGAGCTGCCCGGTGCGGCGGAGCTAGAGGTTTCTCGAGACAACTACGGGACTGCCCAGTTACAAGATCCTACTCTTATACAAGCCTGGACAAATGTTAAAAGGTAAGCAATGGGATCCCGGTAGCCCCAGGGCTGGAGAATGTGTTTCCTCATATGGCGGTTAACCATGGCATGTTGTATCGAATTGACAAAATTCAAGGTAAGGTTGTGGAACAACTTGTGGTGCCTGGCCCCTATAGGCGGACAGTGCTGAACCTGGCCCATACACATCCCCTGGGTGAACGTGTTGTACAGAGTTTCTTTTGGCCTGGGATACATGCCGACGTGAAAAACGATTGTGAGTCATGCCCCGAGTGTCAAAAGGCAGCCCCTACACCCCATTACCGTAGCCCACTGGTGCCTTTGACTGATTGAGGTTCCTTTTAAAAATAATTGCCATGGATCTGATAGGGCCAGTAGTTGAGTCTGCCAGAGGCTATCAGTACATCCTAGTGGTCATGGACTATGCCACCCGGTATCCTGAGGCTGTTCCCTCAAGAAATACATACTCCAAGACTATTGCCAAAAAGAGTTGTTCCACAGGTTTACCCTTACTGAGATCCCAAAAAGGAGGTTCTAACTGACCAAGGCACTCCATGTGAAAAGGTAATTAAAGAATTGTGCAAATTGTTCAATATTAAGCATTTGCATACTTCAGTTTACCACCCTCAGACAGATGGTTTAGTAGAACGGTTTAAAAAAACCCTCAAGAGTATGCCAAAGAAGGTGGTGGCTAAAGATGGAAGAGACTAGGATGGTCTACTGCCATATCTGTTTGCAATTAGAGAGGTCCCCCAGTCTTCCATGGGGATTTTACTCTTTGAATGTTTGTATGGGAGGCATCCCCCAGGGGTTGCTGGCTCTTGCTAAAGAAACCGAAACAACTCCCTACCGGAGTGTCTCAGAGCACATCTTAGCCATGCAGGATAGAATTGCTTCAGTAATGCCCCTTGTTTGAGGGCACATGCAGCCCAGGAAGCACAGAATCGAGTGTACAATAGCTCGGCGAAGGTTCAAACTTTCCACCACGGGGACCAAAACAAGTACGTGTTCTCCCGGATGGAAAGTAAGTTGCTATCAAGTGGCAAGGACCCTATGAAATACTGGAAAAGGTCGGGGAGGTAAACTATAAAAAAAAAAAAAAAATGTATACCAACCAGAGAGGTGGAAGAAAGAGCAGATCTATCACGTAAATGTATTAAAGCATGGAAGGACAGGGAAGCTCTCCTAGTCCTGAGTGATCAGCCACTTAAAGAGGAAGGCATAAGTCAGGTTCAGATACTCAAGTGTCAGAAACCATGAAGCAGACTGAAACAGAAGTACAGTTAAATCACACTTAATATAAAAAGGTAAACAGAGTAAAACAGAGTCAAAACATAGTCAGAGTTCAGGAATCGGAACGGATAGTCAGACAAGCCAAATCCTTCAGGGAGCCAGAGATGAGTGTAGAACAGCAAGCAGGATCTGGAGCCAGAAGGAATGTCAGCCAAGCAAGTCTTTAACAGGAACACAGAAGAGCGTCTCTAGAGACGTGACCAAGGCGAAGGCAGAGATCATCTGGGCTGGATGGCTTAAGTAGGCAAGACTGACGAGCAGGATATCAACAGGCGAGTCACTGTGGAGAGATAGGAGCTGGCAACTAGCCGACAGCTGAGCAGCCAGCTTAGAGAAGGAAGGGCTGAGCCAAGCCCTGACACAGAGTCTTTGTCAGTGTCCCAACTGCAGGAGATGAGGGCGTTTCTACAAAAAAACACTTCAGGCTTGCCCGGCTGCACACATGTAATTAAACATCACATGGTCACCGACACCAAGGTTCGAGTGCGCCTTAAACCTTATCGTATTCCAGAGGCCCGCTGGCAGGCAGTAGCCGAGGACGTTCCGAGGATGTTCAAAGTAAGTGTAGTCCTAAAGTATTGGTTCCCAAACCAGATGGGTCTTTAAGATTTTGCAATGACTTCTGGATACTGAATTAGGTGTCAAAGTTTGATACATATCCCATGCCCCGGGTTGAATTAGTGGTGAAGTTGGGCCCCGCCAGGTAAATAACCACTCGATCTTACTAGAGGGTATTTGGCAGGTTACCTGACAGGAGGAAGCAAAAGAAAAAAATGCTTTTGCAACACCTGAGGGATTATGGCAGTATGTGCTGATGTCCTGTGGGTTAAAACGGAGATCCCGAGACATTGCAGCGGATGATGGGTGGGATCCTTAGTCCACATCAACGCTATTCTGCAGCCTATCTAGATGTGGTTATTTGGAGCACAGACTGGGAAAGTTACCAGCCGAAAAGTGCCATAGGGTTAGAAGAGGCCGGGTATCTAGGTTACACCACTGGGCGGGGTCTAATCAAACCCCAAGTTCATAAAGGTAGAAGCCATTAAAGACTGGCCTGCTCCTGCCACCAAGAAACAAGCGAGAACCTTCATGGACATGGTTGGGTATTAGCAGAGGTTCATCCCAAACTTTGCCACAATGGCAGCACCCTTAACTGACCTCACCAAGGGCAAAAGCTCCTCTGTAGCAATTAGGTGGAATCCCAAGGCTGAAGCAGCTTTTCAAAGTCTGAAGGAGGCACGGTGTAAAAAGCTGTTGTTGGCAGCCCCAGACTTTGGCAAGGAGTTTGTGGTCCAGACCGATGCCTCGAGTATGGGTATCGTCACAGGTGGTAGGCGGAGAGGAACACCCGGTGGTCTATTTGAGTCAGAAGCTGAACCCAGCAGAGGGAAATTATAGTATTGTGGAGCGAGAGTGCTTGGCCATGAAGTGGGCCTTGGAGGCTCTACGGTAGTACTTGCTGGGGCGCCACTTCAAAACTCATAAAAGACCGTGCTCCCTTGAAATGGATGGCCCAGGCTAAGGATCATAATGCAAGGGTTACCCGTTGGATCCTGGCCCTCCAAGATTTTTCGTTTAAAGTTGAGCACAGGGCTGGTTGTAACCATAAAAATGCAGATGCCCTTTCTACAACCAACTGTTTAGTAACTGGTGTTCGAGCCCACGGTTTCAAACAGAGGGGGGAGGTATGTGACAAACAGTCCCTGTCGATTATTGCTGATGTATATCTGCCACATAGAATCTTGAGATTCTTAAGGTAAATGGATGGCAGTGAGGTCTGTAGGCAGCAAGGGGATAAGCACTGGCCACACCTTGCTCCCCACCTGGGGTATAATTTTGACTTACCTGAGTTTAATCAGTGGTGGTGCTGAGCGAGGAGGCAGCAGGCTGTGAGGGAACATGCCTGCAGGATTGAAGCAGACTCCGTGAGGTCTATTAGCCAGGAGGCTTACATTTTGTTTGATGGACTTTTGCTTTGAGACTATATTTTCTACCCCTGCATGGGAATCCTTGTCTGTTGCTGTATTTGCTGACCAAACATGGGCAGGAAGCCCTTAACCTTGCACATGGCTGGATAACCTCTGAGAACTCTCTAATTGAAGCTAATCACCCACAGGGGGTAATTCTGTCTTATGGCAGTACTGGTACAACTGCAAAAAATATACAAAAATTGTAAAGTGCAACACTAAGTTTGGGCACAAGGACTCTATGCATGTGAACATATGTGAGGAAAATATTTAATTTTAGTGCGATCCTATGTGACAAATGCAATATGAAAACAAAGTCGCATTAAAAAAAAAAAACACACAAAAGTGCAAACAATGTGCAAATTGTAAAGTGCAACACTAAGTTTGGGCACAAAAAGACTGTGTCCAAGGTACCCCTGATGATGTCATATTTGACGAAACGATCGCCGGGATGCTACGCACGCGTATTGCACATGCGCGATTGGATTTTAAACGGACCTGTATGTCCATATTTCCTTGCAAGGACTATTACCGCAAACTCCTGTCTTAATAAAACGTCTTGAGAAGACATTCTATACTATTGGAGCCATTTTATCTTTATATTATCCTGCTGTTCACGATTGGGATTTGAGTGTATGTCCATGGACCTTTCTGGAGAGGAATGCTGAAGTCTTCCGTCGGCGAATCTTGGATTTCACTAAAAGCGCTGTTTGACCCCCCCCCCCCCCCCAAATAAGGGAGGTCGCAGGCTTTCTGGTAAGCCTTTTATCTTAATGAGGTGACGGGAAACATGGTGATGAGCACTCAATCAACATTATATGCTGCACTGTGAAGTCACATATTGGATTTTAGCAATCTATGAACAAATTTTTTCATCCATATCGTTTTGCACTTCCGTGCGTTTTTTATGCGACTATGGTTTCCTTCTGCATTGACGCATGGGACTGCACCAAATTAAATATTTTTGTTGTATAACACAATCCATCACATTTGCACTGTATAGTTGCACTTTTATTTGAATTTATGCTACTTAAGATTATGGTCACATTACACATTTATTATTGTGTTATATTTTCTTCACATATGTCTTTTTGTGCCCAAACAGTGTTGCACTTTACAATTTGTATATTGTTTGAACTTGTGTTTTTTTATGCAACTTGGTTTTCATCTTGCATTTGTCGCAAGGGATCGCACTAAATCTAAATACTTTGTGTATAATACAATTCATCACATGTGCACTGTATAGTTGCACATTATTTTAATTTATGCTATTTAATGTTTATGGTCATATTGCACTTTAATAATAGTGTTCTATTTACTTTCATATATGTTTTTATGCACAGGATCATCTTGTGTTTAAACCTAGCGCTGCACTTTATTTTTTGCATTTTTAATTTTGTGCCCTGTATCTTTATAGTGCTTAGCTGCAGGTCATTAATTGACAATTTTTTCACATTGTTTAATTCATATATCAGCAGATATATAATTATTTTTATTTCTACTCAGTACTGGTACAACTCCTTGGGACAAGAGGTGGTTAAAAAGAGTATGTAAACCCAACATGCCATATTCCCAATATGCGCCTGCTGTACCATGCACTTGTATGAAAAAGTATCCTGTCCTCTTTGTATTGCTTCCTTTGTGTGAAATTCCTGGTGTTCCTGCCAGTCCCTCTGCTTTCCTATTAAAAACTGACTACACTAGGTATGAGAGCACAGCATAGTCAATTCTCTTGCTGTGCTGGGAACTCTGTGTGCTCTCCAATGATCAGACGTGTCTCTCCCCCAAACAAAATTGACGTCTTTTTTTCCCCCACAAATACAGCTTTTTGAAGGGAAAAAAAAAATATATATTTTGTACTTTTTGCTATAATAAATTTCCACTTTTTTGTTTTTTTTAAAAAAAGCGATTTTTTTTTTCCTCAGTTTAGGCAGATATGTAGAAAAGAAAGAAAGAAAGAGAAAGAAAGAAAGAAAAAAAGAAAATCACAATAAGTGTCTATTGATTGGTTTGCACAAAAAAGTTATAGCATCTACAAAATAGGGGATTTATGGCCTTTATTATTATTATTTTTTTTTTTTACTAGTAATGGCGGTCATCAGCGATTTTTAAATCGGGACTGACATTATGGCAGACAGATCGGACACTTGACACATTTTTGGGACCATTGGCATTTATACAGGGATCAGTGCTATAAAAAATGCACTGATTACTGTGTAAATGTCACTGGCAGGGAAGGGGTTAACTGTAGGGGGCGATCAAGGGGTTAACCGTGTTCCCTAGGGAGTGATTCTAACTGGGGGGGAGGGGACTGACTTAGTATGAACAACAGATCGCTCTTCTCACCCGACAGCACGGAGACCTGTCCCTTTACATTGACAGATTTCCGCTCTGTCTGTGTGGAGCGATCGTGGGTGCCCGGTACACGCACCGGCTCTGGATGCACCCTAGTGGTCAAAAGGCCCAGAGGAGCCAACCTGCCGCAGTACAACTGCGACGGCTGGTCGGGAAGGGGTTAAGCATATCTCCATATACTATCCACTGTATCTTTTTAACAGGCCTGTGTTCTCAAAAGGCGTGTGGTTTTTTTTTTTTTTTTGTTTTTTTTTAAAGTTTAGAAAAAAAGCGTGCACCTAAAAACTTAGATCTTCATCAAAGATAGAAATCTCCTTTTTAGACTGTTGGAGGAAGAGGCTTTTTTTCTGGCTCCATTCACTTTTAGGATAGAATCAGTTAACACCTTATGAACCGGATTTTTTTTTTTTCTATGTGCAGTCCTTTATACATTTTATCATGCCTAGATGAGTTGGGCTTTTATCTTCTTGAATTTGCAATGTTTTATATAACATAACTCATCTACCTCTTCCAAGGACAATTTAAACTTGGAAATCTCAATAGAATCCTCCTGGCCATCAGGAGAGGACTCAGAAGGAGAGGACTCAGAAGGAGAGGACTCAGAAGGAGAGGACTCAGAAGGAGAGGACTCAGAAGGAGAGGACTCAGAAGGAGAGGACTCAGAAGGAGAGGACTCAGAAGGAGAGGACTCAGAAGGAGAGGACTCAGAAGGAGAGGACTCAGAAGGAGAGGACTCGGTATCAGTGGCAACCGATCTCAGCTCCTTTCTCTGGGAAAATATCCACTAAGCCAGTCTGCACTGGATTATCCTGAATGAGCACTGTAAAAGACTGAATAAGCTGGGGTTAGCTGCACTTTGCATATCAGACAAAAGAGGCCAGAAGGTATAAAAAGTGGATACTAACTCTGCTGAAGAAAGATTTAGTGCAAACTGCAGCTGACTCTCTTAAGCAGACCTTTAACACAAACATGGCAAAAAGCTTAGCATTTAGAACCCAACTTCACGGCACAGCCTGGGCATTTCCTCTTAGACGTGGCCCCTTATCCTTCTCTGGACCTGAAATACAAGCAGACAAAAAAAAGCAGCGAACAGAGATGGAAAAACATAAAACTATCCAGCCAACAGAATGTCCAACATATCCAGTGCCTGGCCAGCAAGTCCCGCCAGCAAGGGGAGAAAGGAAACCAGAATAAGACCACCACCACAAAAATATTCTCGTGGGGTACTCACAGAATAGGGTGCAAAGTAAGGTAAGCGTGTCCATAAGGAGTACGCGGTAACCCAGGTGTAGACCATCCTGCAACAAATGCTCATGGCAAAATGGCGGAAGGAAGCAAAGTGTGCAAAGCTTTCAAAGGTGTAACACCTGATCATCCACCCAAGACGAAGCTCAGAATGACTGAGTTTTAGCCCCAAGTTTGAAGTTTACACTGCAAGGTGGACAGATTCCAAACATAGCCTTGTTTTTTTTACAGTAACGGTTATGGATACAGGATGACCCTGTCTTGCCTGTCCATGATGCTGGACTGTATATTAGGTCCAGGCTCTGCCTATCATTGTAGGCATACGCATGAAGGGGTCTTCAGGGACTGGTTTACATAGCAATGACCATCAGCCCTGGACCTGTATAGAATCCTGCGGCAGATTTAAAGGCCTGCACCAAGTGAGCACCCAAGCAAGATCCAGTGCCCAAAGAGACAGAACAGTCTATCCCTACAGCGTGGGGTCCAGGTACAGCTCCCAAAGTTTTTACAGATGTTGAGCAGATCCAATTACTGTCTTCTATTGCTAACAGAAAAGCAGTGTATGGAGTTGACTGAAAAATCCAAAAAAATAAATAAAGCTAAGGGCGATTTCCTCCCTTAAGGAGAAAAGGTTCATCAATTTCAGATACTAGCATAAAACGGAGGACTCAAAGTAGGGTGGGGTTATAGGGGAGGTGTCCCCTAGAGCTTTGTCAGTGTCCAATTACCTGAAGGTACATGCCTATAACCCATGGTGTACATTCTCTGCCTGTGTTCTGTACGATAAAAATAAGTGTTTTTCCCAATCCTCTAGACCAGTCTCTCTCTCATCCTCTAACATGGAGGAACCCTTTGTTGGTTAAGGGAACTCTTGCAATTATATTTACAGTTCACAGAACATTAAGTGCGCTTGTAACAGGAATTCTTCCCATTGACCACAAATGTAAAATTTTTTCCACTGACAGATAAAAAGATTGATGTTTGTGCTTACTCATTGGAGTGGTAGAAATCATTTATTGCCAGAGGAACCCCTAGCAAACTCTGGAGGAACTCTGGTTGAGAAACCCCGTCCTAGACATAAAACTTCAACCCTTGCCATGCAGGCGCAGCCCCACTGCAAGGAGGAGTTTTAATTTTTCCTGCGCTTCAGCTTTAAAATTTTAAATAAATTTGGTGATCTTTTTAAATCCCCTGCCAAACTTCTAGGCTTTAACAACCATCCTGAGGGTGTTAGGGAGCCAGTTTGATCTTGGTATGTTAAGCATATATGGAAGAAGCGTCAGACCAAAGATAAGAGTGCAAAATAATTTATTATCAGAGCTCACAATTTCAAGTCCTGAGGTACTAGCCAGGCCTTAAGAATTACTCGCCATCAGTAACCCCACCCAACCCTAACCCTGCCCCTAAACAAGCCCTCGTAAATTATCATATATTTTATTTATCACAGATCAATGAAATAGGATTGTCGATTGCTGGTACTGGTAATTTTTATTTTTTTTCTCTGTATACAAAGGGCAGTCATCAGAAATGTTTAGGTCTCTTACACAGCTTTAAGCCCCTCAGGCCATCCCACCCAATAACCTACTGGCCATCCCACAGTCCTGCAGGCAGGCCCCCCCCCTCACTTGTACACACTCAGTCTCCTCTGACACACCCCACACAACTCTGGCCCCCCCATGTACACAAACAGCCCCTCCCTCCCCTCACTTATAAAATGCAGACCCTACTTCCTACTTGTAAAGGAGGTCTTCCTAGTCCTAGCTTGTGTCCGCAAAGAGTGGGGTGGGGGCAGGTTTGTTTACCGCCACCGCCACCCCCACAAAAATATTGGAGCTCCAGCTGCCACTGCCTGAGATTCAGAGGAGCTGCAGCCGATCACAATCCAGAATACAATTATAAATATGTATACGCTGAGCTAAAAAGGCATGTATAAGAAGTGCACAGTAAATAATTGATCTCAAATTAAATAAATAGTAAACCAGTGAATTATAAATGTTAATACACATATATCATACTATGGATATATCCATAGTATGATAAATGTGTATTAACATTTATAATTCACTGGTTCATTATTTAATTTGAGATCAATTTACTGTGCACTTCTTATACATGCCTTTTAGGGCAGCGTATATACATTTATAATTGTTTTTGCACGATATATGCGACGTGTGTAACGCTAGCAGCTTTAGGTATTTTATTTACATTTTAGCATCTAGGAATTGGTGGCTCACAGGATTGTCTTTCTATTACAATCCAGAATACAATACAAGCAGCACTCCACACGAGGAGTGCACATGCATGAAGCAGCCACAGGTGGTAGTAAAGGGCCCGATGTGAGCAAAATAACAGCGGCAGCTGCCGACTCTTCTGTTGTGAATTAATGCATAGAGAAAGACAGGGCAGCCATGCGCCTTCTGAATGCATAGAGAAAGACATGGTAGCCACACGCCTCCTGGCCCTGCTCGGCAGTTGGGCCCCTAAGGACGCCTGGACTCCTGATGTGTGTATTGGGTGTCCCCCCCCTGATGGCGGTCCAGAGGGAAGATTGCGTGTTATCAGAACAAATAAGGGACAGGAAGCACCCGCAACCATCTTTCTTCCTGGCAGGTGTGCCAGGTCCCCCCTCAGATGCGGCTCCACAATTTTGAGGGCAGATGTGTTAAAAGACAGGCAACATGTTTCAGGGGTCAAAGGACACCTTCATCAGGGCTTCACTTAGAAATTAGAACCTCGAGTGGACACAAAGAAAGGTTTTCCTGTTTAAATCTGTGCAGTGAAGCCGATTGCTTGTAGTATTCCTGGCCAGTAGTATCTGCATCAGCAGTTAAAATAATCCCGTTTTGGGGCTTTTCTGCTCATCATGCATAGGGCAGCTCATTCACTTGAATAGGCTGTCCTACACAAGACAAACCCCCCAAAATAACTTTACCATGCTTTTTGGTGTGTTTGGAGGGAGAAGAGAGCTTGTGCACCTTCTGAATTTATCAGTAGGCAAACTTTTTCCGTGACAATAAGTTGCAGGTTGGGTCACTGACTCTTTGTTTTAAGCTACAGGGTGCTGCACGACATTGGAAAAGAGGGAAAAAATAAAAAAAAAGATGAATGCCTAAGCTCATCTCTTGTGGTAAATGTAAAGGATGTACTTTTTCCATAAATCAAATTACCATTTTCATGAATTTAGATTAGGAGAATATACATCAATTTTGTATCTCAGTGGTGCAAGTTTAATCACCTTCATCTGTAGACACTGTACTGAAGGTATTTGGCCGTTCAAATATGTTGAAAAGGTCCACTATGTTCATGAGGTGTACTTGCTTACAAGTTTGTCCCAAATGTGCAAGCAAAATGTAATGTATACTGCATGCAACAGTATATATGTGTATACTGTATGCTAAACAAGTTTGTTCATGCTAGCCCATTAAACCTTACAATGAAAGATGCAATAAAAACAAACAGGTTGATAAACAGTGTTCATTCATAGGTTGGACTTGATGGACTTGTGTCTTTTATCAACCTCACCTACTATGTAACTGTGATGGGTGTTGTAAATTTAGATTAAACTTTAACTGATATATTGAAATGTATAAAACATACGGTATACTAAAATACTTTGTTAGTACCTGTTATAACTAGCGAGATTCAACAGAACAAAAAAAAAAAAAACACACACACACACACACACACACACACACAACAGTACCTTGCAATTTCCATGCTTTTCTTTGTTCTTCTTTGGCAACTTGCTCCATGTCTTTGTCATATATGTAATCTTGACACATAAAGCAGTATATACCCCCATACAACAAATCTATGGCTGTAGAGAAAGATGCAAAAAGGTGAAATAAAAGACATGAAAAGGCAAGTCAAATTCTACTTAATGTGTGCCATCAAGCTTATGAAATTAGGTAATTGAGAACACTATACCAGGCTATGCTAGGATGCCCAGAAACCTATGTAGACCAAACCTTTTATGGTTTAGTAAAGTGTGCTGAAGAGAGAGGGACAATTCTTGAAAAACAAAAGCACCATGGCAACATCTGTCAGGAAAATTATCTGTTCTTCTTACACTGAATTATAGCCAAAGGTTCTTCATAGATTGTTAAATATGGATTCTTTAAAGGGCAACTCCAATTTCATGGATGAATACAAATATAGCATAAAAAAAAAAAATATACAGCATATGCAATTGCTGTAAAAACCGTATTGTAACTTAATGTTTTTAAAAGTGCCATTTTTACGCTGCAGTGATCTTATGCTAAAGTGGACCTTGCATTCAAATGCAAGGGTCCACTTTATGGACCGGTGAATAAAACGTTGACTTTATAGAAAATTACATCAACTGCAGTTTGGGAAAAAAACAAAACAAAAAAAAAAAAAAAAAAACACCTCTGTTTCAATGTTCCAGTACACAAATTCACTAACAGTTATTGTATGCTATTGTGGATGGTTTTGGAAATATTGCATAATATATAAAAAAAATTTGCAGTAAAATACTTCAATTTTAGCAAACATACATGCTGCAAAAAGATAAATCTAAGTCAATTCACTTAAAATAGAAAAAAAACACATTTGTTATTCATCGCATAGTAAAGGGAGTCCATATTTTAGGAATAAGAACTCTGCCTGGCGAGAAAATTAAAAAAAAAAAAAAAAAAAAAAAAAATACCAATAATGTATTTGTGTGGAAATACTATGACCTTAGATCAGGAATACAAATAATTGTAACACTACACTAGACAGATCATGCTGTGAATGAAGACACACTAGAATGTTTTCAATATCTCACAGTGCCTTTATTCACAGAACTAATTTTATTCTAGTTCAGTGTTAACCTGTGACAAGAAAAGAAAATGCAATAAAACTCAGTCTCTACCCTATTAACGCATCTGTTAAGTAAAGAGGATTTGTTTAGCGAATTAACTGATTTTGAGATAAAAGCAAGGCTTATTTGAAGGCAAAAATTCATGCTGTATTTATCGCTTTGTGAATTAAGCCCTGGATGATATGCAAGTACAGTTTAGAAATGAGACCTTTAGGGTCCTTGGAATTAAAAAGCGAAGCTCCAGGCTCTTAATGAAAATTAAAAGTCGGCAGCTACAGTACTAAAACTGTAGCAGATGACTTTTAATAAACAGCCACTCACCTGTCCCATGATCCAGCGGTGTGCTCACCCCAGCCAGTTTTCTCCGTGTCCTCTCTTGCCACCATCTTTACTATGGGCTTTCGGCTGTGACAGCTTGTGGCTTCACATGGTTCCATAGATGGTGAATGGTCCCGCAGTCTCTTGGGATCTGCCATGTGTCACAAAAGATTTCTGGAGGGGGAAGAAGGAGAACTAGGCGGTTGTAGTGGGAGTCGGTACCTCTGAAAATTGGTTACTCGCGCCCCCCTGCTCCCCAAAAGATCCATTTTACAAACAGGAGCAGGGGAGGAGGTCTTAAAGCAGAACCTCCCCCTTTTTTGTGGACCTCTGCTTTAAGGATGCATAATTTAAGGGCAAATACATATCAGTAGGTCAGAATCACAGAACTGTTCTTCTAGCGCATAAAGAGGAATCGGGCAGGGGGTGGCGGCTGCGAGGACAGTCAAACTTTTCCATAAAAAAATTCCACCTTGGCACATAATCATACAACAGTGATTTTCAAAACTGCTTTATTTAGAATAGTATGAAAATGGGGGAGCAAATCTAAAAAGCCATTAAGGGACATCATTTTTTCTTAAAAAATCAGTATGTGGTACAGCCTTTTCAGCTCATTAGGTTGTACTTTTATCAGAGCGGGTAACGTTTTTCAGAGAGGACAGTACTATGTCAGAATTAAGCCTACCAACTCAAATTTTTTTTTTTTTTTAAATTAGCCCATGCAGAAAGCACTGTCATGCCTCCCTTTCCTCACTTCTGAATCTTTCTATAACTTATTATTGTAATCATACAGCACAGTACACAGGGTTGATCTTCATAAAACACCAAGTCTGGTACATTCAGGTGACCGGACAAAGCTTTTGGGGACATGCCCCTTGGGCATCCCCCTATAACACTTCCCCACTCTGAGTCTTTTTGTTAGTGTTCTAGGGCGATGGATCACTCCTAGCTTAAAACTGAGTTCCAGCCGCAAAAATTTTTTTTTTTGTTTTAAGTCAGCAGCTACAAAACACTGTAGCTGCTGACTTAATAAGGACACTTACCTGTCCAGGGAGCCCGCAATGTCAGCCCCCCCAAGGCTGATCCGTCCATCAGATCAGGTGCAGGCACCGCCATTTCCTGCTGCGCGAGTCGCGTGGTGCTTTCTGAATGGTCCCGTCATCTTCTGGGACACACAAAGGTCCCAGAAGGCAACAGGGGAGAAGAAGACATGATGCAACGGGCCACAAGTACACAAGGTACTTCATAAAAGGTAAGGAAAAAATAAAAAATAATCCAAAATTCGAGTGGTGGAGGGGTTGTCATTCCTTTAAGACAAAGTTGTAAAAGTGGGTGGAAATCCACTTCAACTAGGTTATTTTACTCTGGATTCTTCAAAACAATTCACTGTTTTCTAATACAATGAAAGCAGTGCATCCAGATTGGTGCAACCTCACTAAAACCTTGGGAGGCGTACCTGGACCCTACATTGTGCAAATGGCTTACAATGTTGCTTTGGGCACTGGATTCTGTTTTGCCACCCACCTTGGCACCTGGTGCAACGCATGTAATTAGCGGCAGGGTTTTAACAGGTTTATCTGTCCATCCCCAGACCATGAAGACCCCTGAGGAGATATGCCCACCCATCAAAGCCTAGATCATATATAGATCTGATGTTATGGCTTCAAGGTTGATATGCCCACTTCTGCTGTGCACAAAAGCCTTGGCACAGTCTAACTTTATACAGGGTAACTAGACAATTTTCTTCTTAAGCACTCTTCTCCCTTTCATCTACCTGCAAAATGTCCAGAAGTCTATTCAGATGCTTCAGGCTTTCTGTGGTAATCAGCTTTCAAAAATACATTCTCCAACCTGTCATCCACCTTGAATACTTCAATCTCATTTTAATCAGTTGCAGACCGCCCCAAGTACATTTACTGCTGCGGGCAGATACACTGCGCTGGATCACGTACCTTGTACATGATCTGCACTTCAGGGTAGGAGTAGCGCACGCCGGCCCAGCGGTGTTGTTATTCAGTACAGCACCAGTCATCAAGGCCAATGATTTTTTTTTTTTTTTTTGTGGCCTGGACCAGCTGATTGTACCGAATCGGATGTCAACCTGTGTCTGTTTACAAAACACAGACACAGGAACTAAGGCCCCTTTCACTCCGACTCAAGACGCATGATTTTGAGGAATTCTTGTGTAAAATTTGAGGTCTATGGACCTTAACCTGCATCAAAGTCGGACCAAAGTAGTACAGGGGCTACTTTGAAGTCAGTGCGACTTGAAGTCACACAGATATGGTGGGTTATCATTGGGATTCATGGGGTACGACTTGTCATGAGACTCCAATGTCCAAAGTTGCAGGAAAAGCCGCACATGTGTGAAAGCGGCCTGATGTGAGCTCTTCTGGAGCCCTTTTCACTTCCCAAAAGAGATTGGTCACAATGACTAACAGCACACACAGTAAACATATACAAGCGCACATTTAACACCCTGATCGCCCCCAGTTAACCCTTTCACTACCCTCGTCACCAGTGTTATTAGTACAATGTACAGATTTTTTATCAGCAATCACTTAGTGTCACAGACGACTTCAGATATCGTTAGCATCCCTCCCAGATAACGTCCGATTGCCTGCCACCTTATCCCGTCCACATTTAACCCCTTGATTGCCAGTGACACTATCACGGTGTCACACTATAACCTAGTATAGTTTCTGAATGGATCAGTATCTTTGATCAGATCTATACTAAATTTCTAATAGTATAGGTGTCCCCAAAGCGGGAACAGCCCCGACACCTGCCAGCACTTGCGTTTAGCTCCTCCGCCCCCACCAAAAAGTGCAGTGTCAGTAGATGACTGCCACTTCTGATACACAGTACACAAAACTGCAGCGTTGGCAAGATCAGGCCTGATCTCTGATAGCCCTAGCAGGTCAATTTTATTTGTAGCCGTTCAAGCAGTCCTGTGAGTCGCACTAGGTACCTATGAATTTAGTGGTCAAAATGTCCAAAGAAAGGTACACTAGTGAAGGGGCCTACAGAATTGAGAGGGAAGGGGAGTCCTCACTGACAGAATTTGCATCAGAATACAAGCCTGTAGAAAGCAGCACCCCAACAGGTAGCTCAGACGATGGAAAAGGTCAGGCTTACCTGACTTCGTGCCCAGGTGCTAGAATAACACAATTATTCTCATATGCAGCAGAGTGCCAGTTCTAGTGCACCACCTTTCAGTGAGCTTTCGAGCACTAGCAGCCTGGTACATTCTGGCCTTTTACACCCGAGCAATGCAGTATCACTTGGTGACGTGACAAATCCCATAAGTGCAGTCCAAGCTGGGGGAGGTGGATAGCACTAGTAGCGTCTCGCAGCCACCAAGAATTCGAACACAGGCCCATAGAGCCCAGTGTCCTGCCAGATGTGCTTGCAAATCCTAATTGGCAGCACACAGATTCAGCAGCACACGTTATCCACCCATTCACAGCCCAACCTGGAATTTAGGCGATAAACTAATTTAACAACTCCCCTTGTTTTTTTTTTAGCAGTTTTTCATGGAAGATCTGTATCAATTGACTGTGGACCAAACCATTTTATATGCCGATCAGTACATAGCCGCCAACTCAAAGGCTTAACTTGCCAGACCAGTCGAATGGAAACCCATCACAGTTTCTGTGTTTAAAAATGTTTTGGGCCTAACCCTCAACATGGGCATTACAAAAAAGATTGAATTGCAGTCATATTGGTTCACATACCTGATTCATCACATGCCTGTGTTCTTTGCTGCAGAGGCCAGGCGTAGATATGAGAATATAAAATACAATTTATGCATTTCGACAATACACTCTCGACCTCGGGGGGGGGGGGTGACCCTGAATATGATCGGCTCCACAAAAAGCAGCCCCTGGAAAAATCAACTTTCCCAGAAATTTGCAGCCCAAAACTGTATCGATGAGTCTATCCTTAATTTTTCTGGCCGCCTTGCATTCAAATAGTATCTCCCAAGCAAGCGTGCCTAATCTGGGGTCAAAATGTATAAGCTCTGTGAGATGGCAACAGGCTATACATATGCTTTTAGGATTTACGAGGGAAAAGATAGTCACGTGGAGCCCCCCGGATACACAGACCACATGGAGAGTAGTGGCAAGTTAGCATGGGACTTGGTCTCACCCTTTTTCCTTATGGGGTACCACTTGTAAATGAACAACTACTATGCAAGCGTATCACTTTTTAGACACTTAATTGATCGTGGAATTGGCTACTGTGGTACCGTCCAACCTAATCGTGGGGGCTTCCTCCAAAAGCTTGTAAACACCCGGCTTAGAAAGTGAGAGAAAGCCTGCTTGAGCAAAGAATTTCTTGCAGTGAAGTGGAAGGACAAACGGGATGTTGTTTGGGTCCTGTCTTCCATTCACGCAGACAAGACAGTCCAAATTTTCATGGCATCTGGTGTAGAAGCCCCTCACTGTCGGTAAATCAACAGCCAGTCAGAGGAGGAGCAACTACGGGACAGAGATGGCCACCTGCAGGCTTTCAAAGAGCATGTTTTCCTCACTGCGCTTCCTAGCTACCCATTACAGTTTCGGAGGCCCTGAAATGCTAAGAACGTACAAAACACCCTCACAAATTACCCCTTTTTGGAAAGTAGATACTCAAAGGTATTTGCTAATAGACATGGCGAGTATAATGCAACTCATTTGCATCCACAAGTTTTTGGAAAAAGGAGGAAAGAAAAACGAAAAACGTATTTATTTTTTTCCCCATTTTTCTAAACCTTGTGACAAAAACTGACACCTACTATACTTGTCCACCTCTTTTGAAATTTCCTCTGCTCAGCATCAACTTTTCTTTTAGATTTAACAGACATTATGGCATATTACAAGGACAGAGAAGTCTGTCCACTGCCAGATGTAATTTGCACTTTGTGAAATACAAGCCAAGGATAGAATTAAAAAGAAAACCACTGTGTCATATGTTATTACACAATGTGTGGGAGAGTGTATATATGTGTGCTGAGTTTACAGTTCCCCTTCTGAGAACTATTAACCCAAAGTACTGGTGTCAGCGGATGCACTATTAACCCCCAGTACTGGTGTCAGCAGACGCATTACCAGAACCCCCAGTACTGGTGTCAAGGGACGCATTAACAACCCCCAGTACTGGTGTCAGCAGACGCACTATTAAGCCCCAGTACTGGTGTCAGTGGACACATTAATCCACATTACCACCTACATGCCACAAATAGCACCTCTTCACAGAGGATTTTTCTCAGTTCAGTGTGATGGCTCACTTACCTCTCCTCCTGGCAGTCAGCTGGTGGCCTGATCTGCCTTCCCAAGTCCTCTCTTCCTGTCAGCTCCTGGCTTCAACACAGGCCTAGTGGCAGAGCACCCCAAGAATGACACAATCTCCAGCCCTGAGGTAGCAGCAGGATCCTGGATCCGGGGCTCTGGTCAAACATCAGCCTAGGTGGGTGGGGCGATGGGCGGATCCTCCTGCTCTCTTCTCTCTTCTCTCGGAGACGGACAGATAAAGCTCTTCGGCATCTCCCCCTCTGTGGCGCCTGGGTGCAGTACACACCCACCCAAGATCAGCCCTGCCTGCAGGCCATTTGTAGCTGGTACATTGAGACCCCTGGCCTAAAGCATTTCATGACCTGCCTAATCTTAAGAGCACTGAGCACAGAGGAGGTTGAACCCAGGGACGGTTGAATAATTTTTGATGGTTTGAACTTTTAAGCATCACAGGAATCTATATGATTTTTGCACGTAAACGTGTTTAATGTTACATTTATGTTCAGGATATATATGTATGACCCAGTTTATTATGAAATAGCACCGATTTACTTTTTAAATTCTTATTTATTGCTTGGGGCCCAGTTTCTCAAAACCCTGTGTCCTGTATTCCAAAGATATGGAATTTACAGGACACAGCTCACATTCCACTCCTCCGTTCTCCTGTTACTCTGCACTGCTTGCAAAAAGTAATGCCCAGGGAGCACTCCTTCAAAAAGCTTTGCCATTGTTCAAATCACCTGAATGTACCAGCCTATAAAAACACAGGGTCTATGAATATCAAGGATGTGTCCTGTACCATACTTCAAGACATGGAATTTACAGGTGGCAAGTCAAAAGTCCTTTATGGGAAATGTACACAAAAGGAGATTTACTAAAGTAGTAGAAGTAGAGTATATTCACTTACCTATGAACAAAAGGAGTGCTCAGTCTGCATGTGAATGGTCACAGGGGGTGTGCTGTGCTGGAATAAGTTCCAAAAGGTGAACGTATCCTTTAACCACGTGCTGACCAGCCGCCGTAGTTGTACTGAGGCAGAATGGCACGGCTAGGCGAAACGACGTTATGCAACGTCACTTCGCCCTGTGGCCACTAGGGGGTGCACGCGTGCCGCTCTCCCCCTGAGCCGATGCAAGTGCCCGGCGGTCTCGATCACCGCCAGGCTCCCGCGATCGGCGCTGAGATGGAGAACCCGGAACTGTGTGTGTAAACACAAAGTTTCTGGTTCCCTGAGGGCAGAACGGACAGATCATCTGTTCATACAGAGTATGAACAGACTATTATCTCCCCCGCACAGTCCCAATCCCTCTTCAGTTAGAACACAAACAAGGACACACTTAACCCCTTTACTGCCAGTGACATTTTTACAGTAATCAGTGCATTTTTAAATCGCACTGATCGCTGCATTAATGCCAATGGTCCCAAAAATGTGTCAAAATTATCCAACGTGGCCGCCATGTCGCAGCCATGATAAAAATCGCAGATCGCTGCCCAAAAAAAAAAAAAAAAAAAAAAAAAAATTATAATTATATATATATATATATATATATATATATATATATATATATATATATATATATATATATATATATATATATATACATACACACACACATACATATATATATATATATACACACACATATACATACACGCCTCCACACACACACCTCAGTTTTTAGGACGATAAGTATTCTTCTACAAATTTTTGAAGAAAAAAAAAAAAAATCACAATAAGCGTCTGATTGGTTTGCGCAAAAGTTATAGCGTCTACAAGATAGGGGATAGTTTTACAGCAATTTTTATTATTTTTTTTTTTTTTACTAGTAATGGCGGCGATCAGCAATTTTTATTGTGACTGCAACATTATGGAGGATACATCAGACACTTTTGGCGCTATTTTGGGACCATTCACATTTATACAGTGATCAATGCGATTAAAAATGCATTGATTACTGTGTAAATGTGACTGGCAGTGGAGGGGGTTAACACTAGGTGGCATTGTAAGGGGTTAAGTGTGTCCTAGGGAGCGATTCTAACTGTGGGGGGGGGTGGCTGTGTGTGACACGACACTGATCACCACTCCCGATTACAGGGAGTGGTGATCAGTGTCCCATCACTAGGCAGAATGGGGAAATGCTTGTTTACATCAGCATTTCCCCATTCTTCCTCTCCGTGAGATGATTGCGGGTATCCTGCGGACATAGAGTCCGCAGGATCCGCAATCACACTTATGGAGCTCGCGTTGGGTGCACGCGATGACACGGCAGCAAATTTAAAGGGACGTACCTGTACGCCCATTTGCCTGTCCGTGCCATTGTGTTGACGAACATATACATGCGGCAGTCGGCAAGTGGTTAAGCAGTTGGCTTGGGCCAAGCTGGCCCAAACGAACCATTTCCATTACTGATGTTGATGCAGTATGTGACACTATATTCTGCAGCAGTATGGGCGACTTTCTGCTGCCTGAAATAGAGTCGGCCTGAATGCTTCATGTCATCCGTTTCACCTTCTCTACCTCAGCCAACCAGAGGAAGCCTTGAATTGAATAAACAGAATAAAAACAAAAAAAACAAAAGCTTTCCCTTAATGGCTGACAACTCAAATTAGTTTCAGAAGTTAGTGGCCATATCAGTTAGAAAACAGAAATAGTCTAGGCCACCTTGGCCTATACAAAACCACCTAAACTCATAGTAAAAACACTAGGTTCTACTTTAACCTCATCACAACAAAAGGTAAAACAAATCTTAAGGTCTGAGCATAGTTTTACAACTTTGGCATGTGTAGTAAAACTGTACAGTGGCAATTATCTTTTTTTTTTTTTTTTTTTTTAAACAAAGGATAAGAGGACATCCAATACCATGTACCACTACATAAAAGCCCAATTTGTCCTGAAAAAAAAAAAATATATATATCTAGGTATAAATCACCTGCATACACCATGTTGTGATATGTAGAGTGCTTTGAAAAAGTATTCAGACCCCTTAAAATTTTCCAAATTTTGCCATGTTACAACCAAAAACTTAATGCATCTTATTGGGCTTTTATGTGATAGACCAACACAAAAAAATGGCACATAAATGTGAAGTGGAAGGAAAATTATATATGGTTTTCAACATTTTTTACAAATAAATATGTGAAAAGTGTGGCGTGCATTTGAATTCAGCCCCTCTGAGGCAATTGTTTGTAGAACCACCTCTCGCTGCAATTACAGTTGCAAGTCTTTTTGGGTATGTCTCTACAAGGTTTGCACATCTAGGAGTGTGAATTTTTTTCCTATTCTTTGCAAAATAGCTCAAATTCAGATTGGATGGAGAGCATCTGAACAGCAATTTAAGTCTTGCCACAGATTCTCATTCGGATTTAGGTCTGGACTTTGACTGGGCCATTCTAACACATGACTATGCTTTGATCTAAACCATTCCATTGTAGCTCTGGCTGTACGTTTAAGGTTGTGGTCCTGCTGGAAGGTGAACCTTTGCCCCAGTCTCAAGTCTTTTGCAGGCTCCAACAGGTTTTCTTCTAAGATTGCCCTGTATTTGGCTCCATCTATCTTCCCATCAACTGACCAGCTTCCCTGTCCCTGCTGAAGAAAAGCATCCCCACAACATGATGCTGCCACCACCATGTTTCACAGTGGAGATGGTGTGCTCAGGGTGATGTGCAGTATTACTTTTCCACCACACAAAGCGTTTTGCTTTTAGACCAAAAAAGCAAAATTTTGGTCTCATCTGATCAGAGCACCTTCTTCCATGTTTGCTGTATCCCCCACATGGCGTCTGGCAAACTGCGTTTTTTTTATAACCTAGCCCCGCTTTAAAACATCTCTACAACTTTATCCCTGACCTGTCTGGCATGTTTCTTGGCCCACATGATTGTTTGTTGACTAAGGTTCTCAAACAAGCCTCTGAGGACTTCACAGAACAGCTATGTTTATACTGAGATTAAATTACACAGGTGGACTCTATTTACTAAATTAGGTGACTTCTGAAGGCAATTGGTTCCACTAAATTTTAGTTAGGGGTATCAGAGTAAAGGGCACGGAACACAAATGCACCAACACTTTTCAGATATTTGTAAAAAAAACATTTTCATTCCACTTCACAATTATGTGCCACTTTGTGTTGGTCCATCACATAAAATCCCAATTAAATACATTTACGTTTTTGGTTACAACATGACAAAATGTGGAAATATCAAGGGTAGGAATACTTTTTCAAAGGCACTGTACATATCACTAACTACTTAGTGTATGCAGGTGATTATACCTATATTTTTTTCAGGACAAAATTAGGCTTTTATGTGGTGGTACATGATATTGGAGGTCTCCTGGTTTTTTAAGCAAAAGAAAAAAAAAAAAAAAAAAAAGACAAAAAAAGTAAAATAAACCCCACACACATCTAATATTTAGCCATTTATGGCTTGTACACATCTCAGAAGAGATTCTGGTCCACTCCTTTACAAATCTTTTCTAAATCCTTAGGGTTTCTTGGCTGTCGCTTGCCAACTCGAAGTTTCAGCTCCCCCATAAATTTTCTATAGGATTAAGGTCTGGCTAGGCCACTCCATGACTTTAATGTGCTTCTTCTTGAGCCACTCCTTTGTTGCCTTGGCGGTATGTTTTGGGTCAGTGTCATGCTGGAAGGCCCATCTTCAGGTGTTGTGGCTGAGGAAAGAAGGTTCTTATCCAGGATTTTACAATATATGGCCCCGTCCATTGGCCCCTCAGTGCAGCAAAATCAGCCTGTACCTTTAGCAAAGAAACAGTCCCAAAGCATAATGGTTTCCACCTCTGTGCTTGACTGTAGGGATGTTATTAGAGTCATACTCCGCATTTTTTCCTCCAAACACAGCCCGTCTAGTTCATCCAAAGATCTCAATTTTGGTCTCATCTGACCACAGCACTTTCTCCCAATCTCTCTAAATCATTTAAATATTCATTGGCAAACTTCAGACGGGCCTGCACATGTGTCTTGAGGGGGACCTTGCGGTCGCTGCAGGATTTCAATCCATGGCTGCATATTGTGCTACCAATGGTTTGCTTGGTGACTGCCTTGAGATCATTCACAAGCTCCTCTCCTGTGTAGTTCTGGGCTGATCCCTCACTTTTCTCATGATCATCTTTACCCTAGGAGGCGAAATCTTGCATGGAGCTCCAGACCAAGGGTGATTGATGGTTATTTTGTATTTCTTCCATTTGCAAATAATCACTCCAACAGTCGTCTCCTTTTCACTAAGCATCTTGCTGGTGGTCTTATAGCCCATTCCAGCCTTGTGCAGGTCTACAATATTGTCCGATGTTCTTTGACAGCTCTTTGGTCTTCCCATGACGGTGAGGATTGAAAGGAAGAAAGATTCTGTGGACAGGTGTCTTTTATACACATAAGGAGTTGTCGTTAGGAGCACCTTCATAAATGGACAGGACTAATCTGTGTACCACGGAAGCACATTCTGTAGCCAGTCTGTGGGAGCCAGAAGCATTACTGGTTGGTAGGGGGAATTGAATACTCATTTTGCTCACTGAACCGCAACTCAGTTTATAAACATTTATATCATGTTTTTCTGGATTTTTGGTTGATATTCTGTCTTTATTTAAAATACACCTATGATAATTATAGATCCTTCATTTCTTTGTAAGTGGAGTGGGCAAACTTACAAAACCTGCAGGGGATCAAATAATTATTTTCCCCACTATAAATTCTCCTGCGACTCACAGCAATACCACATATGTTGTTTGTACCTGTAGTAGGGCCCAGAAACCAAGAGCACATTTTGTTTTGTTTTTTTACCCAAAAACACACTGACACTAAATATATTATATATATATATATATATATATATATATATATTATATATATATTATATATATATATATATATATAATTCAATGAGAAGAAAAAGAAAAGCCACTCTCAAAAGCACAGGTTCCAAATGATACACTCCCTTGATAGGCACTCAGGTGCAGGCTCTGCTGAGATCAGAGAACAAACAAATAGGCCTGGACGGCAGCACTCAGATACAACACCTTTATTTGATTAAAATCCAATGTACAGCAATCAATCCATACGGTACAAAACAGGGGGATGCAAGCAGCTTACACGTTTCACACCTAGATCTGGTGCATATATATATATATATATATATATATATATATATATATATATATATATATATATAATACTGCTGTACATTGGATTTTAATCAAATAAAGGTGTTGTATTATATGTGCTTGCGCGAAATCCTACTTTTATACAATTTATTACATGGTGATTCAGTGTGCACTATTGATTTTGCGGCATCACTTTCATGATTTCTTGTTTATACAGATGAATTTCTAATACACTATTTATTGCATGGTTATTTAGTAGCGCAGAGGTCCTATCACAATTATTTCTGTATATGAGTGCTGCCGTCCAGGCCTATTCGTTTGTTCTCTACAATTCAATGACCCTGACCTTTTATTCTAACCCTAACAAACCCTGATCTAGCCACACACTTTTGTTTTGTTTAGAGTTTTCTCATCTAGCAAAAGGGAAAAGAGATACTATCTTTATCCCCATTCAAGAGGAGGAAGAAAAAAAAAAAAAAAAAAAAAAAAAAAGAAGGAAAAAACAGGAAGGAGAGAGGGAAGGGCAGGCTGTAGAGTGAGTAATCACTGACAGCCAAAAGCCCGATTCTGGATTGTTACAAGACCGGGGAGTTGCAACAAGAGCTAAGACACCGGGCTGGGAGCCTAAAGACAAAAGTTCTTACTGGAATATTGGGAGCGCTTTGTGGAATTTTTCCAGATCAGCAAAGTAGATCATAAAAAAAAAAAACAAAAAACACACACACCACTTAGCCCTTGTGTGGGAGTTTACTATAATAAAAGACCCAATAATGCTGCTCCCTATCCTTGTGCAGGGTGAGTGATCTTGCATCTGCCTTCCTCCTGTCTTTTTTTGCAGGCAACCTATAGTGGCTTGGCTTGATGGGTCCCTCTCACAGCTTTGCTTTCTGCACAAGTTATGTTAAGCACAGTGATGTAACGGCCACTTTCAGATGGTGATACTGCCGAAGGAGAGTTAGAGCCACAAATGGACTGTGTGGGAGGCTGAGAAGGACTACTTCCAAGACACAATATCACGCTAGGTGGAGTCTTGTTTCATATACAGTCCGGCATTGAGGTTTCCTAATAACAAGCCCTGATCAGCTGTGAACCTTCTTGTGTATACTATCCAAGGCTACTGGAGGAGTGAAACAACCAAACTTCCTTCTCCATTTTGTGGTGGTGATGGACATCACACTGCCAGGTGTCTGATCGTCATTTCCAATACTTTTCCTCCATGGGACTTTCTTTGATGAAATTCGGCTCTATGAACTTTTTTTTTTGCCCATAATTGCATCCTTTCACATGATGTAATATTACATACAGTGGATATAAAGTCTACACACCCCTGTTAAAATATCAGGTTTCTGTGATATTAAAAAGATAAAATAATTTCAGGATTTTTTCCACCTTTAATGTGACCTATAAAAACTGTAAAACTCAGCTGAACAACAAACAGATCTTTTAGGTGGAGGGATGTAAAAATAAACAAATATAAATATCGTTGCACAAGTGTGCACACCCTTAAAAACAAACACTTTGTTGAAGCACCTTTTGATTTTATTACAGCACTTAGTCAATTTGAGTCTAACAGCATGGCACATCTTGACTTGGCAACATTTGCCCACTCTTCAAAAACACTCCAAATCTGTCAGATGGCGTGGCCATCTCATGTGCACAGCCCTCTTCAGATCACCCCACAGGATTTTCAAAATCGGGATCAGGTCTGGGCCATTCCAAAACTTTAATCTTCTGGTGAAGTCATTCTTTTGATTTGGATGCATGCTTTGGGTCATTATGCTAAAAGATAAAGTTCCTCTTTATGTTCAGCTTTCTAGCAGAAGCCCGAAGGTTTTGTGCCAATATTGACCGGTATTTGGAACGGTTCATAATTCCCTCTACCTTGACTAAGGCCCCTGTTCCAGCTGAGGAAAAACAGCTCCAAAAGCATGATTCTGCCACCACCATGCTTCACGGTGGGTATGGTGTTCTTTTGGCGATGTGCAAAGTTTTTGCACCAAACAGATCTTTTGGCATTATAGCCAAAAACTTCAAACTTGGTTTCATCAGACCAGAACACATTTTCCCACATGCTTTTGGGAGACTTCAGATGTGTTTTTGCAAAATTTAGCCAGGCTTGGATGTTTTTCTTTGTAAGAAAAGGCTTCCGTCTTGCCACTCTACCCCATAGCCCAGGCATATGAAGAATACAGCATGTACCACACAGCCAGTACTTGCCAGATATTCCTGCAGCTCCTTTAATGTTGCTGTAGGCTTCTTGGTTGCCTCCCTGACCAGTTTTCTTATCGATTTTGGAGGGAGCTCCAGTTCTTGTTAATGTCACTGTTGTGCCATATTTTCTCCATTTAATGATGATGGTCTTCACTGTGTTCCATGGTATATATCTAATGCCTTGGCAATTCTTATTTACCCCTCTCCTGACTGATGCTTTGGAAGCTCTCTGCAGACCGTGGCTTTTGCTGTAGGATGCAACTAAGAAAATGTCAGGAAAGACCTACTAGAGCAGCTGAACTTTGTTTGGGGTTAATCAGGGGCACTTTAAATGGCAGATGTGTACTGACTCTTATTTAACGCGAGTTAAAATGTGATTGCCTAATTCTGCACACAGCTACATCTCCAGTTATAAAAGAGAGTGTGCACACTTATGCAATCACATTATTTTAATTTTTTTTTTTTTTTTTTACTTCTTCCCCCCTCCCCCCAAAAAAGATTTCAGTTTGTTTTTCAAACCGAGTTGTACAGTTTACAGGTCACAAAAAAAAAAAAATATATAAGTGGAAAAAAGTTCTGAATTTATCTTTGTCCCTTTTTTACATCACAGAAACCTGACATTTTAACCAGGGGTATGAAGACTTTTCATATCCACTGTATGCGTTTAGAATTTCAGTGTCTCTGCCATTTTTATTGTTTTCTTTTATTGCGTATATAGTGACTGCATTTTAGTATATCTATTTGGATGTTTGCACATATCAGATGCATTGTTATTCATGTGAATTGCACTTTACTTATCTAGCACTGCACTTTAATTTATACATTTGTGTCTGGTATCTGAGTTATAATGCACAGCTGCTAGTGGTTTTATTTTAATTTTCCAAGTAGAGATGTGTTTTGTTTTTCACATTCAGATACTTAGCTATCATGCCATACCATCAGGGAGGCATGAGACTGGCCCTACATTAGTTCTTAATAACAATGGATGTATGTTTGAGGTTGTTGTCCTGCTGCAGAACCATCTTCAGTGTAAAGAAGAAGTTCTGAAATAACTGATCAACAGAGTCCATCTAGGATTACATGACAAACAGAAGGATTTGAGGCAGCCTACAGCCACATAAGATATGTGGTTAGTTCTATAGCCATGGCCAAAAGGTTTGAGAATGACAGAAATATTAAATTTCCACAAAGTCTACCGCTTCAGTGTTTAGATCATTTTGTCAGATGTTACTATGGTATACTGAAGTATAATTACAAGCATTTCATAAGTGTCAAAGGCTTTTATTGACAATTACAAGAAGTTAAAGCAAAGAGTGAATATTTGCAGTGTTGACCCTCCCCCCCAAAGCCATTCGCCCTGGCATGCTGTCAATCAACTTCTGGGCCACATCCTGGCTGATGGCAGCCCATTGTTGCATAATCAATGCTTGGAGTTTATCACAATTTGTGGGGAGGGTTTTTTGTTCACCAGCCTCTTGAGGATTGGCCACAAGTCCTCAATGGAGGTAAGGTCTGCGGAGTTTCCTTCCCAAGGACCCATAATGTCTGTTTTGTTCCCCAAGCCACTTATCACTTTTGCCCTATGGCAAAGTGCTCCATCATGCTGGAAAAGGCACTATTTGTCAAACTGTTCTTGGATGGTTGGGAGAAATTGCTCTCGGATAATGCTTTTGTTCTATGCTTTATGCATGGCTGTGTTTAGGCAAAATTGCGAATGAGCCCAATCCCTTGGCTGGGAAGCAACCCCACACATGAATGGTCTCAGGATACTTTACCATCAGTCCTGTGTCATGCCAACAGTATCGCTCAACTTTTCTTTTGCAGACAAGGTTTTTTCCAGATGCTCCAAAAAAAAGAAGAGGATTCATCTGAGAAAATGACTTTACTCTAGTTCTCAGCAGTCCAATCCCTGTAAATTCTGCAGAAAAATCAGTCTGTCCCTGATGCTTTTCCTGGAGAGAAGTGGCTTCTTTGCTGCCCTTCTTGACACCAGGCCATCTTCCAAAAGTCCTCACCTCACTGTGCATGCAAGGTGCACTCACACCTGCCTGCTGCCATTACGGAGCAAGCTCTGCACTGATGGTGCTCCGATCCCGCAGCTGAATAAACTGTAGGAGACTGTCCTGGCACTTGTTGGACTTCCTTGGGCACCCTGAAGCCTTCTTCACAAATTCAGTCGAAAGGTTTATGGAAGTTCATTTTTATGAAAAAAGGGACTTTGCAATTAATAGCAATTCATCTGAATCACTCTTCATAACATTCCAAAGCATATGCAAATTGCCATAATAAAAAAAACATGAGGCAGCACTCTAAGAAATTAAAATATTTATCAGTCACTCAAAACCTTTGGCCACAGCTATACAAGATGTTTGGAATAACCTAGCTGCAGGGTTCCTTCAAAAACTGTGTGCAAGTGGACATAGAACTACTATGGCTAATTTGAAGCATAGTTAGTCACGCCAAATATTGATTTTACTTAGATTTTTCTTCTGTTCGCTCATTTTGAATTTTCTAAATTAAAAACAAAAACTAAAAATTTATAAAAGCATTCTTACTTTACATCATTTCTTCACACCTGCCTAAAACTTTTGTATAATACTGTAAGACAGATAAAAAAAAAAAAAAAATCAATTAATCTTTATGTACTGCTCGCCTATAAATTTTTCTTCGAGGCCCAAAAATGCACTTGGACAGTACAAATAACCTCCAATCGACACCCTTTTGGAAAGTAGTCAGGACAAGGTATTTAGTAGGAGGCATGGTGAGGTTTTTTTTTTTTTTAAGTTGTTATTTTTGCCACAACTTTTTGGAAAATGAAAAAATATTTTTTTTGAATGCCAATTCAATAAGTTAATTCTCACACACAGCATAGGCAAACTTAAAATGACACCTCAAAACATATTCTGCTATATCTTCTATGGGAGTTTCATTTTTAGATACATACTGGGGCCCAAAATCCAAGGAGCACCTTCAGATGTTCCAAGAGCATAAAAATCACACATGTAATTTTCTGACTATCCATCACATTTTTGTAGGCCCTGAAGAACCAGGACAAAAGAAACCCACAAAATGACCACATTTTGGAGAAACAACCCAAGGTTTATTTGATGAGGCATGGTGAGATTTATGAAGACCTCATTTTATTGCCACAAGTTTTCGGAAAATGCAAAAATTGTATTTTTTTTTTAAACACAATGTTGGCAATTTAATAAGATATTTCTCACATGCAGCATGGGCATACTTAGAACTACAATGGGGAAAAAAAAAAAAAATACCCCCACACATTCTGCTACTCCTCCCGAGTATGGCACTACCATGGGTGAGGCTTTCACTTTCTGGACCGATTACGTACCAGACTTTGGATCCTGTGTATCTCACAAATCAACTAATGGGGGGGGGGGGGGGGGGAGGTTTGGGAGTACTGTAATGGTCACCTCTATATGGGCAGTCAGAGTATAGTTTAGTGTAGCATCAGCAATAGTAGTCCCAGTTCCTATAATCCAAGCAAGCCTAGCCTACCAGTACATGACTACCCTCAGGAATGCAGTGTTCACTGGCCTGGTGTCTTACAGAATGTAGTCAGCATGATGTGCAGATGGTCAGTTCAGCTCAAAAAAGGAGAGACATGGTTTCTGACTGCTGGCTGGACCTAACAAGCCAGGGATAGTACATGCAGCTGGCAGTGATCACGGATATACTAACTGGTAGAGTGCTGATCAGGGGCAATATGACTGGTGTGGCAATGGTCAAAGACAATAATGGGTGTGACCAATTAGGGAAAATGACTGGTGCAGTGGTGATTACAGCGATCAGGAACAGAGCGGACTGCAGTGATTGGGGATACTGACTGGCAGCACTGATCTGGTAACAATGCACTGCTGTGGTGGCAATGACATACCATGACAGAGTAGCCAGCCATTGTACACGATCACCACCGCAGGGGCAAAATGTCCCCATAGGTGACATTGCACTTGCTCTGGTGACAGTTTGTAAAAAATATTTACAGTTGTGTTCATAACTGTACATACCCTGGCAGAATATATGATTGCTTAGCTATTTTTCAGAGAATATGAATGATAAACTTTTTTCACTCATGGTTAGTTTTTTAGCTGAAGCCATTTATTATCAACTGTTTACTCTTTTTACATCATAATCACAACAGAAACTACCCAAATGACCCTGATAAAGTTTACATACACTGGTGATTTTGGCCCAATAACATGCACACAAGTTGACAAGGGTTTGAATGGCTATTTAAAAAAGGTAACCATCCTCACCTGTGATATGTGCGAGTGCAAGCTCTTGGAGGGGATGAGAAGGGACTATATACAAGATTTTAGTAACAAGAACGGTATCATTAGCAGTAATCAGCAAGGATTCATGAAGAATCGTTCTTGCCAAACCAATCCATTAACCTTCTATGAGGAGGAAAGTTGCCATCTAGATAAAACAAGGCTCGTAGACGTGGTGTATCAGGATTTTGCAAAAGCATTTGACACAGTTCCCCATTAATGTTTACCGTACAAAGTAAGGTCCAATGGCATGGACCATAGGGTGAATACATGTATTGAAAACTGGCTACAACGGCGAGTTCAGAGGGTTGTGATAAATGCAGAGTACTTGGAATGGTCAGGAGGTGGGTAGTGGGGTCCCCCAGGGTTCTGTGCTGGGGCCAATTCTGTTTATTTTGTTTATAAATGACCTGGAGGATGGGGTAAACAGTTCAATCTCTGAATTTACAGAGGACGCTAAGCAGGGAATAACTTCTCCGCAGGACATGGAAACCTTGCAAAAAGATCTGAATTAATGGGGTGGGCAACTACATGGCAAATTAAGTTTAAATGTAGAAAAATGTAAAATAATGCATTTGGGTGGCAAAAATATGAATGCAATCTATACACTGGGGGGGCCTCTGGGGGAATCTAGGATGGAAAAAGGACCTGGGGGCCCTAGTGGATGATAGCAGCAGGTTGGAATTGCATGCCATTGCTGAACCTAACAAAGCAAACAGAATACAGGGGGTCCCCGGGTTACAAACAAGTTAGGGACTATAGGTTTGTTCTTAAGTCGAATCTGTTTGTAAGTCGGAACAGGTACATTTTTTAAGTGTAGCTCCAGCCAAAAAAACTATTTTTAAGCTTTTTGGATAGCATAGGGAAGGGTTAACACCCCTGTGACATTTGTTTTGCTGTCTGTGCCCCTGTTCAGAAGATTTCACCTCACTTTCTGTCCCAATGACAATTGGATTTTGAAAATTTTGGGTTGTTGTGGAAACAAGCCTTGGTGATAAAGCATCAGTGGAGGTACCTTTTCCCCAAAATAGCTCTTACAGGAGAGAATTTCCCTTCCTAGGGGTAGATTTCCTCTCACTTCCTGTTGTCTGCCTCCGTTTGTAAGTAGGAGTCGTTTGTAAGTCGGATGTTTGTAACTAGGGGACCCCCTGTATTGGCATTCATTAAAAAGGGGGATCAACTCCAGAGATAAAACGATAATTCTCCCGCTCTACAAGACTCCGGCGGCACCTAGAGTATGCTATCCAGTTCTGGGCACCGGTCCTCAGGAAGGATGTACTGGAAATGGAGCGAGTACAAAGAAGGGCAACAAAACTAATAAAAGGGTCTGAAGAGACGCTTGAGAGGGGATTTCAATGTACAAATACTATACTGGTGACCCCACAATAGGGATGGATACTTTTTCGCTGAAGGGAGTTTAACAAGACACATGGCCACTCATTAAAGAAAAGAGGTTTAACTTTAAACTACGTAGAGGGTTCTTTACTGTAAGAGTGGCAAGGATGTGGAATTCCCTTCCACAGGCGGTGGTCTCAGCAGGGAGCAGACAGTTTAAAAATACTATTAGATAAGCACCTGAACGACCGCAACATACAGAGAAATACAATACTGACATAATCACACACATAGGTTGGACTTTTGTTTTTTTTCAACCTCACCTACTATGTAAGTGTATATAAAAAGGTCACCGAGTTTCTGGACTCGACAGACCCTTGCATCTTTCATCCAGTGCTGACTGACGATTCTGCGTCATGGGGAAAGCAAAAGAATTGTCAAAGGATCTGCGGGGAAAAGGTAGTTGAACTGTATAAAAAAAAACAGGAAAGGGATATAAAAAGATATCCAAGGAATTGAGAATGCCAATCAGCAGTGTTCAAACTCTAATCAAGGGTAAAATGAGGGGTTCTGTTGAAACCAAACCACGGTCCAGTAGACCATCTAAAATTTCAGCCACAACTGCCAGGAAAATTGTTTGGGATGCAAAGAGAAACCCACAAATAACTTCAGGTCAAATACAGGACTCTCTGAAAACAAGGTGTGGCCGTTTCAAGATGCACAATAAGGAGGCACTTTTAGATGGGATGCATGCTCAAGTCGCCAGAAGAAATCCATTACTATGCAAATGCCACAAAGTATCCCACTTACAATACGCCAAACAGCACAGAGACAAGCGTCAAACATTTTGGCACAAAGTCATTTGTAATGATGAGAGCAAAATTGAGCTTTTTGGCCACAACCATAAACTAATTTGGAGAGGAGTCAACAAGGCCTATGATGAATGGTACACCATTCCTACTGTGAAACACAGAGGTTGATCACTGATGTTTTGGGAATGTGTGAGCTACAAAAAAGGCACAGAATTCGGTCAAAATTGTTGGCAAGATGAATTCAGTATGTTATCAAAAAATACTGGAGGAACATTTGCATTCATCAGCCAGGAAGCTGTGCATGGGACGTACTTGGACATTCCAACAAGACAGATAAATGATCCAAAACACAAGGCCAAGTCGACCTGTCATTGGCTACAGCAGAATAAAGCAAAGGTTTTGGAGTGGCCATCTCAGTCTCCTGACCTCAATATCATTGAGCCACTCTGGGGAGATCTCAAAATGTGCAGTTCATGCAAGACAGCCCAAGAATTTACAGGAACTGGAGGCTTTTTGCCAAGAAGAATGGGCAGCTTTACCATCTAAGAAGATAAAGAGCCTCATCCACAAATACCACAAAAGACTTAAGCTGTCATTGATGTTAAAGGGGGCAATACAAGGTATTAAGAACTGGGGTATGTAAACTTTTCCATCAGGGTCATTTGGGTAGTTTGTTATTACAATTTAAAGAAAGAGTAAACACAGTTGATTGATAATAAATGGCTTCAGCCAAAAAATATAGTTTGTGTTATCATTCATATACTCTTAAAAAAATGGCCAAGAAATCAAATTCTGCCAGGGTGTGTAAATTTAACACAACTGTATAAAATTTACTTCTAAAAAGTAATATTTCACTTTAAAAATATAGTATTTTTTTTTTTTTTTACACCTTGTCACCAGAAGAGTGCCGTGTCAGTCATGACCAAATCACAGTGAACACATGGTACCAGGGTTGCTCACAAGGTCATGCCCCAAAGAAAAAAAACCAAAATCAGAAAAAGGGCAATAAATAAAAAAAAAAAAAAAAAAAAAGGATAAAATTCACCAATAGAGAATAGTAGGCATCATCATGTGGTGTCTCTTTCTAGGCAGGATGTTAACTTTACTTTTAAAAAGGAGTAAGATTCAAAATACATTTCTAGCCATAAAAAAAATGTTCCACGCATCTCTGCAATACATGCACATTTGCTCAGTTTTATCCACTAAAAATGCAAGCAGAGAAAAAAACAAAAAAAAAAAAAAAAAAAAAAAAACACAAACCCGTCTAGAAATGAGCCAACAATAATAATGGCTCTGCTGCACTGAAATTCCAAGCAGCAGCTGTCAAGCCTGCCAGAGCAAGCCCCAGCAGACACAGTATCAGCTTACTACAAAAAGATGAGCAACATTTGCGATCACCCTCATCGCCATCAATGGCATCTTTGCTCTGCCTTTTTCTAAGAGTTGTTTTCAGCGATTGTGTTGGGCCACTCAAGGAAGAAAAGGTAACTTTTGCACGAGGAGTTAAAAAATGTGGAGTTTATGTAAAAAAATGTTAGTGAAAAATTACGCCAACAAATGTGCCCATCTGTGGAACACATTAGCTTGATCTAAATCTTATCAAAATGGCTTAGTACATATGCACACTTGCCTATTTCCTTGCCGTAAACACATGAATTTTACTGTATTTAAAAATTCGAAAATTCTATTCCTTTCAGGTGTTGCTGGTTTAAATCTATGTGCTGTAGTTTTTTTTAATCAAGACCGCCACAAGGGCTGATTTAGACCTACATATGAGACAACCCCTGCAATGCTCGCTCGCTCGCTCACACACACACACACACACACACACACACACACCTATGAAATCAGCCCTTAAAGAGGAGTTCCAGGCTGAACTGAAACTAGGGCTAAACCAAAATAGAGCACCCGACTCCCCCGCCTTGTTTTTTGGATTTTTTTTTTTTTGCACCTTTGTCGTTCTCTAGCAGGACTTCTGCCCTACCTCGCCACGACGAGGCAAGTTATCTCTGCATTCGCATCAGCCCCCCCTTCCCCGGCCGCCTTCTGGAACCTGTGTGTATCCCAGAAGACCATTCAGTATAGCACGACTCGCACATGCGCAGTAGGAAACTGGCTGTGAATGCTTCGTTGGCCCGACCTCGTGGGATCCCTAGACAGGTATGTGTCCTTTTATTAAAAGTCAGCAGCTACAGAGGCTGGGACATCGATTTAATGTTTAAAGTGGAGGTCCTGCCAAATTTTTTTTTTTTTTTTTTTTTAAAACGTCAGCAGCTACAAATACTGCAGCTGCTGACTTCAAATATGGACACTTACCTGTCCAGGGCTCCCACAATGCCGGCACCCGAAGCCGATCTGTCCCTCGGCTCTAGGGTGGAGACGCCGCCATCTTCGGTAAGGGAATCAAGAAGTGAAGCCCTACTGCGCATGTCGCGCTGCGCAATCCCACAGGTCCCTGCCGTCTTCTCGGACCTGTGCGTCTCCCAGAAGACAGCGTTTGGGGGGGGGGGGGGGGGGTGGGGGGGTTGCGCCAGATATGGCATAGATATCCATGGGTACCCCAGCTCATCTATTCCCGGAAGTGAGATGAGAGCACATACCTGGATTATACAGGCATCTGCTCTCCCCTCCCCCTGAAAAGGTGGCAAATGTGACACCGGGGGGGGGGTTGGGAAGAACTCCGAAAAGCGGAAGTTCCATTTTTGGGTGGAACTCCGCTTTAAAGAAAATGGTTGTGTGTTAGTAATTACATGTTCGTATGTCAACTAAATTGGCTTAACACCTGTGCTTTACTGTTGCTTCCTACAGTAGAAACCCAAAAATAGCCTGATTCATTGAATGCACTGCACTCCCTTTTGGCCATCCTACCTGAACAGCTGTTAAATCAGGGTAAAATAAATCATTCAGTACATCTCTCCAAAAACATGCCCACTTCCAATGTTATCCCCATAAAATGCAAGTTACATCTTTTTTTTGTTAGACACAATTAGATTAACTGCTATCTGCAGGAGGCCATGAACATCTAAAAAACAAACAGCTAAGGGGGCAGGGCCCCTGCTGGTGGCCCAAAATCCCCCTAGAATGCGGAGCAATTTGAGAAAAACAGCATAACCGTGCAAAAAAAAAAAAAATTTCACACTGCCACCAGCAAAGCCAAAGAGTAAGTGATGTGCCCAATAAAAAAAAATAAAAAAATAAAAAATATGACCAGTCATGGGAGGGATTTTTACTTGACTTATCTGTATATTCCATATCTTGGAATACAGGACAGTGTGTTTAGGAACCAAGGGTTATAGGCAAATACCTTCAGGTGATTTGACACTGGCAAAGCTTTACAGGAAATTCCCCATGGCATCTTGAATATCCACAGGTCCCAGGAGGCTGAAGGACCATTCACAAAAAACAGCAAAGATCGCACATGCACAGCTGGCTGTGAAACCGCAAGGGGTCACAGACAGCTGCCCAGTTAACCACTTGAAGACCGGGAATTTTCTGATACTTCTTTTACATGTGAAAATCTTTTTTTTTTTTTTGCTAGAATATTAGTTGGAACCCCCAAACATTATATAGAGAATAAATTGGTGTGTTTTGCAATTTTTTTTATGTCATACAGTATTTGTACAGCAGTTTATTTAAAAATACAGTTTTTGGGAATTTTTTTTTACACATTTTAAATGCAAACAATACTTAATATAAAAGATGTCACACCGAGTAAATAAATATCAAACATGTCACGCTTTAAAATTGCCTGCACAATAGCAACAAATACAATTTTACTATCCATAGGCAATGCTTTAAGCTTTAGCTTTTACGGGTTAGCACTTTAGATGTACAGAGGAGGTCTAGTATTAGAATTATCGCCTATGATCTGACATTCGCGCCAAAGACCGCGGTTTGCGTGCGTTCAGGACTGACACACGCGTTCGCCTTTGTGCACTAGCATGGGGGGGGGGGGGGGGGGGGCGCTAACAGAGGCACTTTACATTTTTTTTTTATCCTTTTTATTGCTGTCACAAGGAATGTAAACATCCCTGTGACAGCAACAGGCACAGGACAGGTACTCTTAATGCAGAGATCTGGAATCAAAGACCTCAAAATTTCTCCTTTGCACTTAAGAAAAGCATTAAAGAGGAAAAAAAAAAAAAAAAAAGCAAACATCGGCTTTTTAAATACTTTGGAATTTTAAACTGGCGCCTTTAAGGCTCCAGGAAACATCCTGTCCCGCTGCTTGTAATTAACAATCGAGCAGCTGCTTATCCGCTCCAGATGTTACTACAACCGTCGGCTCTAAACAACGGTACCAAGGTGATGCCTGCAGCTATCGCACTGGTACAACCACTTGACACCAAAATGACATACAGGTTACGTGATTTGGTGGCAAGTGGTTAACATGCCAGTGGTTATAGGGAATAAGTAGAACTGTTAATTGTGCCTAACCAGCATTCTGAAAATGTCACCTCTCGAATTGTTCCTGAAAATAAATAGCAGTGCATTTCCTAGAATGGAAGGTTGTCTAGGCAGTCTTAGGTCTACAGCCTTATAGATGTATATCTGCAGTGTGAAAATTAAAAAGGGTCACTACTAAACCCACAACAGATTATAAAAAAAAAAACAAAAAAAAAAAAAACACACAGTCTATATGCAGTAAAGCATGATTGTAATACCGTGGAACCTAAGGGGTTAATCCTCCACATTGTGTAAAAAGGCTGCTTGATCCAGTCTTCTCTGAGCCTCCCCTCTTCCACTGCCCCCTGACAATTTCCTGATAACAGACTATTGAATCAGATTGCACATGCTCTGTTTGGTATGCATCGCTAGACTTTTTTTTCTTGGAAAAGTGCATGTGATCAGCACAGGGCCAATCCGCACTATCCAGACAGAGGGTCTGGAGTCTTGCAGTCTAATGGGACAGTCAGAAAACTCCTATGAGCTTTAACCAATGCTTGGCTGGACACTGATAGTCACAACTTTAACTGCTGATGGGAAAAGGTAATTAGCAGTTTAGATTTACTAAAAAAATTGCTTTTCCATGTTCTGTGTATTGTGGGAGACCAGATATAGTGAATGCAGTGTCCTGGGTTTAGTAATGCACTAAGACACGGTTGTCTCTGAATCTTAGAGCGAGTTTGTGATATCAAATGACAGTGTGGTGTTGCGCTAATCCTAAATTAAAACAAAAAAAATCTAAAAGAATTGACTTAAGTGTGGTAACACAGTAGTGGTGGGTGTCTCTAAAATGCAGATCTACTGCAATCAATCATGTGTGTTTCTGCAATCACGTGTAAAAATATACCTCTATCTGAGAGTGCCTAATTCTGTGTATGTGTTATAAAAACAAAAATAAACTATATGTTGAAAATATGCTTGGAAAAAACTTAATTATCCACTTAAACTGATAAATACACATCAAATAAGTGTCATAGGTGCTTCTCGGAGTGATAGTGAATCCGTATGCAAAAATGATAACAAACCAAGACTTCTAAAAAATATAAACATCAAAAAATATCAAAACAATTAGAAAAATATATCAAAAAAATACAATGGTCTGCTGACCGAGCAAGAGTGCACCTGGTGTTACTTAACACATCACCAGGTGCGTGTAACATAAATGGTGCACTTCTACCAAATACAGCGATATACAGTCCTCTCAGTAAAGTGAAAAAATGAAAAAAGGTGGTAAACACTAGAACTATTAAAAACAAAGTCCAGAGCATGTGATCCACTCAGTGCAAAAATAAACGTGACAACGGTGATATATCTCTTCATGCAGCACGGCACACACTGGTGGGCAGTGGCCCCTTACCTTGAGGTAATGGGGTACTCGCATTTAGCCAATATATAGAAATGGCAGCCTTTAAATGTCCTGGAATAAGCAGGCAGTGGGGGCGGTGGAGGTCTAATCCTATCCTGGCTTGTCACCTTTATGGACTTGCGTCTCACCAAGTAGTGTCCCGGGGTCACCGAGATAAACCAGAAAGGAAAATCCACAATAGTGTAGTATTGTCTAATAGCAATGCGATTTTATTACAATTATACAGGTACTCACATTTAAAAAAAAAAAAAAAAAAAAAAACACAAATCAGGCGGAAATCCGACGAGCAGCGAGCTCGTAGTGCAGATACAGACAAAAAATGCCTTTCCCGTCCCAACGAGTTTGTGATATCACTATTGTGTTGCTCAAGGTCCTCTGCTAGAGGCTGCAAAATGAGGAAGCAAAACCCTGCTGCTAACAAGATGGCCACACATACCGTGCAACACAAGGCATGCTAGGACAGTAAAACAGGAAATATGTGCTGCAGGAAGGCTACAGGCTATAACCAATAAGCATCATTTTTTGCCCTCTTCCTGGCCTTTTCTTGGCACAGTTCCAGAATTCATTCCTCTGTGCCTTCATATAAAAAAAAAAAAAAAAAAAAAAAAAAGCCAGTCACCCCTCTTATACCTTCTTTGCAGTAAACTCAACTTCCTGTGCACTCTTTTCGCTTACTAGTCACAAGTAGAAATTGAATAGGTTACTAAAGTCACGAAAATTCTCGTACGACAGGAAAAAAAAGAAAAAAAAAAAAAAAAAAAAAAAATTATCAGAAGTGATGTCATGTGTTGTAGTGTACTTGTATTTTTGGACAACTGTACTGACTAAACAAAAATCGTACGATCTGATATCGTACGAGGAAAATTTTCATGCTTGTCAGATCGAATAATAAATAGAATGAACTGTCGTGATTGGCTCTCGGAAAGCTCTGTACTAACGATCCGATTAGCGCGCGATTGCGTTGAAAAAGGTATTGTCCGTCCAATTTTCGGATCGTGTGTATGGGCCATTACAGTGACCAGACTGCTTCTCCAGAGATCCAGGGCAGTGAGTATTGTCACCTTAGGACAGAAAGTGTTACTAACTGGACCACCAGGGAAAAAAAAGCCAGAAAAAGAAAAATGAAAACTGCCACTATGATTAACCACTTCCCGACCGCCGCACAACTATGTACGTCCTAAGTTTGAAGGGGTATATCGTTGTTATGGCAGCAGCTAGCTGCCATAACCCCGGTATCCCCGTTTTAGTGCGGCGGCCAGCTTTCAGATAAAAGTGGTCCCTGCGGCGGATTCGCCGCGAGATCACTTTTAATCGGTGGCGGGAGAGGGCCCCCCCCCCCTCCCGCCGCGATCCGGTGCCCTCCGCCGCTTACCGGAGCCGTCGGTAGCGGCGGAGGCGATCGCGTCCTGTGCCGTTGTGTGTCTGGAGACGAGTGAGGCCAAGATGGCGCTCACTCGTCTCCATGACACTGCTGGGCGGAAGCGACGTCAAAACGTCACTTCCGTCCACGCCTCTTAAAAAGGCATATTTTTTCAAATGTCATTTTTCTAAATGACTTTTTTTTTTTTTTTTATTGCATTTTAGTGTAAATATGAGATCTGAGGTCTTTTTGACCCCAGATCTCATATTTAAGAGGTCCTGCCATGCTTTTTTCTATTACAAGGGATGTTTACATTCCTTGTAATAGAAATAAAAAAAAAAAAAAAAAATTGTCACTTTTAACAGTGTAAAAATAAATAAAATATTGTAAAATAAATAAAAAAAAAAATTTTTAAAACCCCCCTGTCCCGACGAGCTCGCGCGCAGAAGCGAACGCATACGCGAGTAGCGCCCGCATATGAAAACGGTGGTCAAACCACACGTGTGAGGTATCGCCGCGACCGGTAGAGCGAGAGCAATAATTCTAGCCCTAGACCTCCTCTGTAGCGCAAAATATGCAACCTGTAGAATTTTTTAAACGTCGCCTATGGAGATTTTTGAGGGTAAAAGTTTGACGCTATTCCACGAGCGGGCGCAATTTTCAAGCATGACATGTTGGGTATCAATTTACTTGGCGTAACATTATATTTCACAATATAAAAAAAAAAAAAAAAAAAAAAAAAAAAAAAAAAAAAAAAAAAAAAAAAAATCGGGATAACTTTACTGTTTTATTTTTTTATTCAAAAAAGTGAATTTTTTCCAAAAAAAGTGCGCTTATAAGACCGCTGCGCAAATACGGTGCAAAAAAAAAGTATTGCAATGACCGCCATTGTATTCTCTAGGGTGTTAGAACCCCCAAACATTATATATGGTTTTTCTTCTAAGTAATTTTCTAGCAGAAAAACCGGTTTTAAACATGTAAACACCTAAAATCCAAAACGAGGCTGGTCTTAAAGTGGTTAAGGACTTATGAGCCGCAAATATTTTTTTGTTCTTGTTTAGAGATACAATTTAAGTTACAAATTTATCAGCTGCTGTATCCAAGTCGGTAGTCTCACCTTAAAAACAGCACTATATGCAGATAAGGTCCTATTTCTCCAAGATTCGGATGAGTAACTATCTGCAGCATTGTCTATCCTAAATTCCTTTTTCAACTACTCTGGTCTTAAAGTAAACTGAAGTCAGTCTCAGACACTTCCCCTGAAGGCTCCCTCTTCTACCATCTGATATCCGCACCCTTTGCCACTACAGTGGGTTGACAAGGTTAAAAGGGGTTGTAAAAGGTATAAATTTTTTCACCTTAATGCATTCTATGCATTAAAGGTGAAAAAACTTTTGATAATACCGCCGCCCCCAGCCCCCCCGTTTTACTTACCTGACACCTCAAAAATTCGCCTGCTCGTTCCCGACCCCCATTCAGCCGATCAGCCTGGTCGCTGATTGGCTATAGTGGATGGATTGAAAGCAGCGCAGCCATTGGCTCGCGCTGCTGTCAATCACATCCAATGACGCGGCGCGCCGGGGGGCGGGGCCGAGTGATACAGCGAGCGGCTATAGCCGCCGGCTGTATCACGGGAGCGCGCCCGCAATAACGAACCACCACGCGAGGGAGCTCGCATTAAGGTTGTTAGTTATTGCGGGGAGGAGCTGAGACAGCCGCCGAGGGACCCCAGAAAAGCAGGTTCGGGGCCACTCTGTGCAGAACGAGCTGCACAGTGAAGGTAAGTATAACATGTTTTTTATTTTTAAAGAAAAAAAAAATACCTTTACAACCCCTTTAAATACCTAGGACTTGAGATTTCCAATGTCATTACAGACTTCTTCATAAAACTTTAAATGTAACCTGTTATCCAAAGCCTTAAAACAGACTTCAGGCCTGGCAGAATCGTCCACTCTCCTGGATTAGGAAGATTAATTTAATAAAAATTAAATTCCCCCCCCCCTTTTCTTGTATATTTTTAGACACTCCGATTCGTGCACCTAAATCCATTTTTAGGACCACTGACCGCCTGGTATCTAATTTTTTTGTGGCAAGGGGGCACCCCACAAATTAAAGTGGATGTAAACCCTCATATACCCAGTGAAGTGAACAGCTTCTGATGATACACAGCTGAAACAAATCTCTCTATATAAGCTTTATTCTCCAGCTTTCTGCATGCTAAGTGCCAGGTCACACAGAGGCGGCTTCAAAGTTGCCCGACTCTGAAGCCGCCCCGTACAGCACAACTTCAACACAGCTTGCAAAACAACTTTTGTATAGAAGTCAATGCAAGCCGTTCTGAAGTCGCCCCAAAGTAGTACAGGAACCTCTTTCTAAGCTGGAGTGACTTGAGTCGCTGCTATTAGAACAGTTCTATTGTACAGAATGGAGCGCGACTTGTCAGGCAGCTATGTCACCTGACAGGTCATCCCTGTGTGAACCGGGTCTTAAGTGCACATCATGTTACAAATCTCTTTCTGTTCCAGTAGTGGGTGTGGAGTTGGGGCTTACACTGTGCGAGAGCCGATGGGAGGAAAGGCACACACCCCTCCCCCACCACATAGGCAGAGGGACGAAGAAACATGCAGAGCTGTACTGTAAATAGACAAGCCCTCTGCTAATCTCCCTCTAAGCACCCTCCCCGACACAAATTTTCAGCTGCTTCTATCTCCTGTGTTGGAGTGTTTGTCAGAAGTTATTATGCAGATAACAGGGCAGCAGAAAGACAGGGCACTTAGTGCTTTGGAGAGAGATAAGTAAACACTACAGTTATACCAGCCCAAGTCAGATTGCATGAATGGGGTTTACAACCACTTTAAACTGCAGGTCCTTCAACAGCCATGGAATGAGTGTGGGGTTTGGCAGTTCCTAACTTTTACTGTTACTTTCTGGCAGGGCAATTGGTTAATGTTCATAGGTGGCAGATTACACCGGATGATGCGGCAGGGTCTCTGGAGGCAGCTGTTGGCTCCTATGAGGCATTGTTTCATCTGGTATTCCAGGGAACTAAGGCCCCATTATCCTCTCACTATCTATGCGAGCAACAATTTGGGCTTGGGTAGTAACTAGGCGGGCAGAACACGAAGGTGATAGTACAGTTTCCCCTTATAGAAAAACCTAGATACATCAATTTTATGCTTATCCAGAGCCCAGTATTTGGACTACATTTGGGGTCAAAACAGTAGGATCTGTGGTGCGGAATGGGACACTGCTTGCTAAAAGCCCAACTGCCTAACTCACCTCTTCCACTACCTACAGCTCTGACACTCCTTCCAGACTCAGTTCAGCGGTGCATGTGGGTGACTGAGGCCTTACTAAGGGATGACACTCTTAAAAAGGAACTATCCTCCATATACAAATTATTTATCGACAGTGTTAGGTTACTTCTACCCTGTTGTAACACCTGGTTGGTTAATTTTCCTAGTATGGATGGAGATGACTGCGATGATCTTTGGGACGCCTCTTTCACTAGACTGGCGTCTGCTAGAGACCACCTTATTCAATATAAATTTTTGCAAAGAATTCAACCCCTGCTAGATTGGCTAAAAAATTCCCCTCCCAATCACCTAGTTGGCGATGTAATTATCCCCATGAAGATTTTATTCATATTCTGAGATTGTACGGCAATGCAATAATTTTGGCTCAATGTATAAATTCTGTCACAACGTTAAACAATTCCTTCTGTGAAAATTTGCCTTCTGGTAATCCAAACTCAAACCTTATTGCTCCATTACGCTAGGAAAAGCATGATCCTTTCTTAGAAAAAACAAAAAAAAAAAAATCTCATGCTCTGACCACAGCCTGGAAAGCTCTAATAAAGCCCTCTCTTTTTATAAGGCTACATATGCCAGTAGAGGGGTTCCAGCAAAATTTGACAAAGTGTGGGGAGGATGGGTGAATGATGCATCTACTGCATCTGAGTGAGAACTGTCTCTCTTGGTTAGCAACACAATGTTACTGCATGTAGCACTTTAGGTTACGATGTGATGGGGTTCGGTATCAGTTAAATACCGCATACTGAAAAGGTGCTTTTTAGGAGTTTTAGCACTAAAAATAGCACCTGAAAAGCGAACCTCAAGCCTCCCCAGCGAGAACACCTGAATGCTTTCACACTGGGGCGGTGCGCTTGCAGGACGAAGAAAAAAAAAAAAAAAAAGCCCGCAAGCAGCATCTTTGGGGCGGTTTGGGAGTGCTGTATAGACATTTTCCAAAACGCCCTGCCCATTGAAATGAATGGGCAGCGCCGCAACAAGGGCGCTTTTAACTCTTTGTTCGGCCGCTAGCAGGGGTTAAAAGCTAACGCGGCACGGCCCTAGTGTGAAAAAGGTCTTAGTACAAATTGTGAGTTCCATCTGTGAAGGGTTGATTACATATCTGGATACCGTAGTCAGTTACATAGAATATCATTATTGGAGAAAACCAAAGATGTGAAATTGTCGTGGGCCCTTACTGACACAGATCCTCATCCATTGGGTTATGCGGGCCACTTGTGCTGATGTATGACTCATTTAGGTTTTGTTTTTTTCTTTGCGTTACTTGACACGTGTCATGCTCCTAGTATGTTAAAAATTTAAATAAAAATATTTATATTTTTCTTTTCTCAAAAGGAAAAAAAAAAAAATAAAATACTGTCAGCTGCATCTGCTTAGAATTAGCTGTAGAATAACAGCAAGCAACTTCGTTCATGAAATAACTTACCAAGATTGTGTCTTTTAAGCTTTGCGTGTTCGTGAATGTGTTTCTTTGTAAAACAACCGAAGAACACACAATACAGGCAAGAGTGAAGTCTGTTCAGGTGAGCGCCACACATATGACAAATGCACGACTTAGCCTGCAAGGAAAAAAGAAAAGAAAAAAAAAAAATGAAATTATTCAGTGTCAACTGGTACACAGTCCAAAAAACAGTCACAAAGAACCCATTTTAATACTACTGATCAACGGTAAAGGAATACATTTCTTAAAGCCCAACTTCAGTCAAAACATTTAAAATACAGTGGGAAACGGTTAATACATGAACATTTTATGGTCATAGGTGTCCCCGTTTGACAGAAGAGGAAATTAAAATCTCCCTACTTAATATTTAAATTTTCTAGTAATTTCTAATAGAGTAATAAAGGTTTAGAAGCTTGATAAGTACTTTAATGCTGTCTGTTGCCTCATATTTTTTTTGGAAGGGGCACAAAAAAAAAAAAAAAAAAAAAAAAAAAAACACACAACACACACACCCCACACCTAGTGTAACGCCTCTCACTCCCGGCCTGCCATCTTCACCCATCACAGCAAGCTCTACCACAAAAGCCTTCAGGAACAACAACTCAGTCGAGGATCACTACCCACTGGACCACAAGGCATATCATTGTGGAGGGCCAGTGCCTTCTGGCATTGCAAGCCGTCTCCACATGTCCAGAGCAGGGTCCAGGTACTATTCTGATTGTACATAAGTCGTAGGAAAACGGATCAAATAAAAAGCTAATCTCCTAATCACAGATGAAACCTTTGAGACTACTATTTTGTGCAGAGACTTCACAGACATCATCTAAGGATTTCCTGTCTTTTTGGCAGTGTCCAAGTAACATAATCTCATCTTCATGGATAGAAAGATGCTCTATGTCCCATGTCTGTTCCATTAACACAGGACGCAGGATTTAATGACATTTGATACATCCAAAAGCAGTCAAATTAAGGGGTGGAAAATGCAAACAAAATGCTAAGAAGCCTGAAAAGAAAAAAAAAAAAAAACCCACACAAAAACAAACTGGGCACTGCCTGCAGTGCAAAGAGCCACCTCGAGGACCTTACTGCCAAAGCTGGCATCAAAAGAGGCTAAAACTTGGAGTTTAGCAGAAGTGTGTCACACGACATTAGGATTTCGATTATGAGCACTGGTACCCTTTTACACCCACCTGAGCATAGCATCACTTGAAGTGCATCGCTTGAAAAAGTACACAAGCATCTTTTGGGGCAGTTACGCGTTTTGGTCCCAACAGACTACAAAAACCTCTTGAAACTCCTTTTCACTGGCTAAAACAAAAATTGATCTGGCCCGAAAAAACGCATGCAGAATGCCTAACTGCCCACCCCGCCCCCCCCCCAAAAAAAAAAAAAAAAGAAGACACAAACACACCACACAACAGATGCCTAAATTCATGTGTGAATGGGGGCCTTTAGTGAGCTTGTGGACAGAGTCAACCTTGCACAGCCATGGGACACAATTAGCTGGTGTCAAAAAGTCCAAGAAGTCTCACAAATCTGGAGTATGTTTTGACAGATCAATTTGTAAATGGATATAAAACTGGCTAAAAGACAGGATTCAGAGAGTAGTGGTTAATGGACTCTTACTCTGAACGGTCTAAGGTGATCGGTGGTGTACCCCAGGGTTCAGTATTTGGGCCCTTACTTAATATCTTTATAAATGATATTGGGTCTGAGATTAAAAGTACCATTTCTGTCCTTGCAGATGACACCAAGCTATGCAGTGGAATAACGTCCTTACAGGATGTCTCCAATTTACAAGCCGACCTTAAAGTAATTGTAAAGCTTTGGGTTTTTTTTTTGTTTGTTTTTTTGAAACAACATGTCATACTTACCTCCACTATGTAGTTCGTTTAGCACAGAGTGGCCCCGATCCTTGACTTCTGGGGTCCCCCAGCAGCGCTGGTAGCTCCTCCCCACCTCGAATAACCCCCTAGAAGCGCTCTCCGGGGGGGTGGTTACCTTGCAGGTGCGCTCCAGAGTCCTGCATTTGCGTCCATTGACACAGAATGCCGGATTCGGGGGGGGGGGGGGGGGGCTGTCAATGCAGTAAGGCGAAAAAAACTTCTGTGACTAAGAAACACAAGGGTTTACAACCCCTTTAATGCACTAAAAAAAAATTAAAAAGCAATAGATAATTAGCAAAAATTGTACGGTAGGCCGAGTTCAAAAGTGGAGAGCAGGGCCTGGCAGCAAAAGGGTTAAAGTGCTGAGAGAACCAAAACGTATATACCACAGAGAAACAGGTGGGCGCACATGAGATGCCACTTGAGAATCAATCAATTCTAGAACATAAGAGTCCAAGTCTGGAAAGGGAGAATTAAAAGCTACTCCTGTGGAAGGTAAACTATGGATTGAGCTGTGTCCTGCATCAGACCCAGATACTGCAAGCAATGAGCCGGCTCAAACGCAAACTTCTAAAAAAGGTTCAGGATCCAACCAACCTTTTCAAAGTCTGAAGTATTGTACAGGTCCTCGACTGACTGTTCCCTCAAGAGGTCGTGCATATATCCCACAGTACAGGTGCCCCAGGAATATAGCAAAGCAGGAACAGATGCTTGAACGTTTGTCAATACATGGGGGTGAGGAAGACAGACCAAATGGTAGAGCCACATACTGAAGTACTGAGGAGCCACAACAAAGTGAAGAAAATTACTAATCCTTGATGTCTAAAGAGGCCAAAAAGTCTCCCTGATAAAGGGAGGCTATGACAGACCTTCTGTTTGCCACAAAATTTTTGGGATTGAAATGAAGACAATCAGCACCTTAAGGCTGGCCATACATTATACAATTTTCTTGTACAACTTTCCTTTAGATTTACCAAAACCATATAATATGAGGTCAAACCTAAACGCTTTCAATTTGTATGCAATCAGGCAGGCCCTTGCACTACATAGTTGAAGGTAAATCTAAAGAAAATTGAATAAGAAAATTGTATGGTGTATGGCCAGCTTAAGACCCAAGATAGGGTGTAGGCCAGGTTTTGGAACAAATCCTGTAACCTCCCTGTGGCTCAGTTCACACTAATGCAGGTGGAAGCCACTGTAGGACTGGCACTTTGTCCTGTAGCTGCAACCAACCGCACACAAACGTGGGACCCATGGGCAGATGCCATTAATCTGGCACTGGGAACCTGTAGTGCGGTTCCCATGCAGCTTGTGATTTCTGGGGAGGTGCAGGGACCATTTCCCTGCATTTCACCAGCCACGGCAGCCCATTCAAAATGAATTAACTGCTGTGCCCGCGCAAAACGTGAAGGTGTCAACCTACGCCAAAACAGGAAACGGGGCGATAATCCCTTGTATCAGAAGAGCTGCATTGAGGGCTGCTAATCTGAGCAATGCCACCATAAAGGTTGGAGGACAAAGCGAGGAGTGTTTGGGGAGAACTCTAGCTTGCAGCCTGTGAAAAACCTCTCCTGTATCCATGCATCTGAGATGCGGTCTGTCCAAATGTCCACTAAGGCTAACGAATGTTTCAAAAGCCCCTTCATTCAATTGAGAACTTGTCTGTTGGTCTGGGGGATTTAGGTGTCCAGGGTTTGCAGAGGAACTGGACTCCTGGCATAGGTTTTGCCTTAGTGGGTGAAGTCTGGGAGTAACAAAATGAACTTGGTCTGTCATCGCTTTTCTATACAGTTCGGGGGGGGGGTTAATTATATACATACAGCTTCCCCCCACCACGAAGAAAAAAAAAAAAAAAAAAAACAAACAATCACGATAATGGCATGTGCGTATGTATTCACCCCCTTTTTTATGAAGCCCATAAAAAGCTCTGGTGCAACCAATTACCTTCAGAAGTCACATAATTAGTGAAATGATGTCCACCTGTGTGCATTCTAAGTGTCACATGATCTGTCATTATATATAGACACACCTTTTTGAAAGGCCCCAGAGGCTGCAACACCTAAGCAAGAGGCACCACTAACCAAACACTGCCATAAAGACCAAGGAACTCTCCAAACAAGTAAGGGTCAATGTTGTTGAGAAGTACAAATTCAAGGTTAGGATATTTAACCGCTTCACGCAGATATACTGCAGCAGAAGGGCACGTACCTGTACGTGCCCTTTAAGAAGCGTCTTGTGGGCATGCGTGGCGAGCTCCGTGTGATCACGGGTCCCGCGGACTATGTCCGCGGGCATACCCGCGATCGTCAGACGGAGAGTAAGAACGGGGAAATGCTAATGTAAAACGAACATTTCCCTGTTCTGCCTAAGGATACTGATCACAGCTCCCTGTAATCGGGGAGCGATAATCAGCGTCCTGTCACACACAGTCCCTCCCCCCCAGTTAGAATCACTCCCTAGGCCACACTTAATCCCTACAGCGCCACTTAGTGTTTAACCCCTTCACTGCAAGTCACATTTACACAGTAATCAATGCATTTTTAATTGCACTGATCGCTGTATAAAAGTAAATGGTCCCAAAATCGCGACGAAAAAGTGTCTGATTTGTCCGCCATAATGTAAAAAAAAAAAAAAAAAAAAAAAATTTTTATAAAAATGCCATAAAACTATCCTCTATTTTGTAGACGCTATAACTTTTGCGCAAACCAAACGCTTATTGCGATTTTTCTTAACCAAAACTTATCGGCCTAAACTGAGGGAAAAAAAAATAATTTGGGGATATTATAGCAAAAAGTAAAAAATAATGCTTTTTTTCCAAAATTGTTGCCATTTTTTTGTTTATAGCGCAAAAAATAAAAACCGCAGAGGTTGATCAAAAACCACCAAAAGAAAGCTCTATTTGTGGAGGGAAAAAAAAAAACCAACAAATGTTTGGGAGCCACGACGCATGACCGCGCAATTGTCAGTTAAAGCGACGCAGTGCCAAATCGCAAAAAGTGCTCTGGTCAGCCAAATGGTCCGGGGCTTAAGTGGTTAAAAAAAAAAAAATCCAAATCTTTGATGATCCCTAGGAGCACCAACAAATTAACATAACCAAATGGAAAGAACATGGCACAACAGCAAACTTGCCACGATGACTGCACACCAAAACTCACAGACCGGGCAAGGAGGGCATTAAATCAGAGAGGCAGCACAGAGACCTAAGGTAACCCTGGATGAACTGCAGAGCTCCACAGCAGAGACTGGAGTATCTGTACATAGGACAACAGTAAGCAGTACGCTCCATAGAGTTGGGCTTTATGGCACAGTGGCCAGGAGAAAGCCATTACTTTCAGCAAACAAACAAAATGGTATGTTTTGAGGTTGCAAAAAAAAGGCACGTGGGAGATTACCAAAATGTATGGAGGAAAGTGCTCTGGTCTGACGAGACTAAAACTGAACTTTTTGGCCAAAGAAAATGCTATGTCTAGCGCAAACCCAATATTACCCAAAGCACACTATCCCCACAGTGAAACATGGTGGTGGCAGCATCATGCTGTGGGGATCTTTTTCAGCAGTCAGGAGGAGCTGGAGCAGTTTTGCAAGGAGGAATAGGCAAAAATACCAGTGGTAAGATGTGGCAAGCTCAGAGACTTATCTAAAGCAACTAAAGCTGTGATAGCCACAAAAGGTGGTTCTACAAAAGTATTGACTTTAGGGTGTGAATAGTTATGCACGTTGGACTCTGTTATTTTGTCCTATTTGTGGTTTACTTCACAATAAAAAAAAAAAAAAAAAACTTCAAAGTTGTGGGCATGTTCTGTAAATTAAATGATGCAAATCCTCAAACAATCCATGTTAATTCCAGGTTGCAAGGAAACAAACACGAAAAACGCCAAGGGGGGATGAATACTTTTGCAAGGCACTGCATTTGACCCCTTCGCAAAACATGACTTAGTACTTTGTGGCAAAACCCTTGTTAGCAATCAGAGGTCGAACGTTTATTGTAGTTGGCCACCAGGTTTGTACACATCTCAGGTGGGATTTTGTCCCACTCCTCTTTGCAGATCCTCTCCAAGTCATTAAGGTTTTGGAGGATGACGTTTGGCATCTCGAACCTTCAGCTCCCTTCACATATTTTCTATGGAATTAGGTTCTTGAGACTGGCAAGGCCACTCCAGGACTTTAATGCGATTCTACTTGAGCCACTTTGTTGCCTTGGCCACATTTTGGGTCATTTTCATGCTGGAATACCCATCCATGACCAATTTATGATTCCCTGGCTGAGGGAAGGGAGTTCTCACCCAATATTTGACGGTACATGGCCCCATCCATCGTCGCTTTGCAGTGAAGTTGTCATGTCCCCTTAGTAGAAAAACACCTCCAAAAGCATGTTTCCACCTCCATGTTTGACGGCGATGTTCTTGGGGTCATAGGCAGCATTCCTCCTATAAACACAGCGCGTTGAGTTGATGCCAAAGACATCTATTTTGGTCTCATCTGACCACAACACTTTCACCCAGTTCTCCTTGGAATCTTTCAGATGGGCCTGTTCATGTGCTTTCTTGAGCAGGGGGGCCTTGTGGGTGCTGCAGGATTCCAGACCTTCACGGCGTAATGTGTTCCCAATTGTTTTCTTGGCATCCAGCTGCCTTGAGATCATTGGCAAGATTCTCCTGTGTAGTTCTGGCCCGATTCCTTACCGTTCTCATTATTGAAACTCCACAAGGTGAGATTTTGCATGGAGCCCCAGACCAAAAAGGAGGTTGACAGTTATTTTGGTTTTCTTCTATTTGTGAATAATTGCACCAACTGTTACCTTCTCACCAAGCGGTCTTGTAGCCCATTCCAGCCTTGTGTAGGTCTACAATCTTGTTCCTGACATACTTGGACAGCTTTTTGGTCTTGGCCATCGAGGAGAGATTGGAATCTGATGATTTTTTTCTTCTGTGGACTGGTGTCTACAGGTAACAAGCTGGGATTAGGAGCACTCCCAATTTCAGCTCATTCATTACCCATATAGAAGACACCTGGGAGCCAGAAATCTTGCTGATTGAAAGGAGCAAATATTTCACTCATTAAAATGCAAAATCAATTTATACATTTTTTGAAATGTGTTTTTCTCTGGATATTTTTTTTACTTATTCTTTCTCTCATTGATAAAATAAACTTACCATTAAAATTATAGCTTGATCATTTCTTTGTCAGTTGGCAAACATACAAAATAAGCAGGGGATCAAATACTCCCCCCCCCCCCCCCCCCACTGTAGGTAGGCAAATCGATGACAGATTTGGTTACAATCAGCCTTACCTATACATGGTTTGAAAATAGGCTGCTCCCTACTGAACCGGCAGAATTTCAAACTAAGAATCATGTATTACAGAATATACATACTCTGTGCGTAACATACAGACATGGTCATATGTATATCTGTATAAAATGGATCTTTTAGCATTTTCAATATTGGCAAATTATATATATATATATATATATATATATATATATATATATATATATATATACATATATACATACATATACATATACACACACATATACATCTATTTTTTGTGCTTTTCCAGTGTCAAAAGGGGAAAAGATATTACTAAGGGGATTTAGACTTTTCTTCAGAAATGTTCTTCTCCCAGAAATTATTGTAAAAAAAAAAAAAAAAACGAAGTTACTTACTGGTAACGTTCTTTCCCGGAGTCTTTCAGGACAGCCACCTGAGAGACCTTGGCTCCTCCCCTCTGTAGGAAACACCTGCGCCAGCTTTCTTATAAATTTCCTCCTCCCCTGCTGGCTCCTCAGTTCTTTGAAGAGCACCTCCAGTTTGCTGGGGAGACACAAGAACATATGATACACAATCAACTATATCACATTTCCTGTAAGGAAATCTTTATTTCTCAGTATACATTTGGGTGGGTACCCGGCTGTCCTGAAAGACTCCGGGAAAGAACGTTACCAGTAAGTAACTTCGTTTTTCCCCTAATCGTCTTTCAGGACAGCCACCTGAGAGGATAACCGAGTACTTACCCTTAGGGCGGGACCACAGCTTGTAGGACTTTGCGTCCAAAGGTCTGATCCTTGGCTGACCACAGGTCCACTCTATAATGTTTTACAAAACTGGCGAAGCTGGACCAGGTTGCCGCCTTACAAATTTGTTCTGGCGTTGCTCCAGCTCTCTCTGCCTGTGACGCTGCCATTGACCTTGTGGAGTGTGCCCTGATTACGTCTGGGATCTGCATGCCCCTTAGTTCGTACGCCTGTTCAATGGCTTTTCTAAGCCACCTGGCTATAGTGCTTCTTGAAGCCTTATGCCCTTGCCTAGCTCCAGAAATTAAAATAAATAACAAATCCGTTTTTCTAAGCGTTTTTGTTACCTCTAAATAATGTAAGACGCATCTCCTGACGTCTAAATTATGAAACTTTATTTCCTGTTCTCTCGAAGGATTTGAACAAAATGAGGGTAACACTATGTCTTGGTCTCGGTGAAACTTCGAGGCCACTTTGGGCAGAAATCCCGGATCCATTTTAAAGACTATTTGATCCGGGAAAATCTGACAAAAGGGAGGTCTAATCGAAAGGGCTCCGATCTCGCAGACCCTTTTGGCTGTAGTGATCGCTACCAAAAAGATTGCTTTCAGTGTCAGCATCTTTAGGCTGCAATCCTTCAAAGGTTCAAAGGGTTCTGCTGTCATAGTTTCCAGCACCAATGACAGGTCCCATTTTGGAAAGGCTGAACTTTGTATCGGTTTCTGCCTGCTCACGGATCTAAAAAGTCTGATTATCCATGGATTTGCTGCTAAGCGTTTTTCTTGGTAAACTGACAGTGCGGACACCTGGCTCTTTAGTGTACTGAGACTTAGGCCTTTATCTACACCACTCTGTAGAAATTCTAAGACTGCCATTGAGCTTTGTGTTTTGAAATTGTTTTCTGCACACCATCTTCTAAAGCATTTCCATACTTTTTGATATATAATCTGCGTCTCAACCTTCCTGCTTTTCAGCAGTGTCTCTATTAAGCGGCTTGAGAACCCTTTTGCTTTTAGCAGCTGCTCCTCAGATACCAGGCGGCTAAATTCCACCTTCCTACCTGGGGACAGTACACTGGGCCCTGTGAAAGTAGGTCTTTTTGGACTGGTAACAACCAGGGGGGCTCTATGGTGAGTTCTTTGAGCATAGAGAACCACGGTCTCCTGGGCCAGTGAGGTGCTATGAGAATCAGAGATGTGTTCTCTGTACGCAATTTTCTTATCACCGCTGGTATTAACACCGGTGGGGGAAAAGCATAACATCTCTTGAACGTCCAATTTTGTGCTAATGCATCAACCCCGAGAGCTCCATCTTCTCTTCTCAGGGACAAGAATGCTTGAACTCTCCTGTTTTCTCTTGACGCAAATAAGTCCACCTGAGGTGTTCCCCATTGCTCTGTAATCTGCTGGAATACCTCCTGTTTTAGCACCCAATCGCCTTCTCTCACTTGCTTTCTGCTGAGGAAATCTGCCACTTTGTTTAAATCCCCTTTTAAGTGGACTGCTGATAACGAGAGTGTTTTCCTCTCCCCAGCTCAGGATTTCCTTTGCTAAAGACCACAGGGCTCCGCTTCTGGTTCCCCCTTGTCTGTTTATGTAGGCGATTACCGATGAGTTGTCGGACCTGACCTGCACATGTCCCTTCAACTCTCTGCGGAAGGATTGAAGCGCAAACCATACTGCCTTCAACTCCTTCCAATTGGACGACTTCGTCCTCTCCTCCTTTCCCCAAGTCCCTTGTGAGATTTGGGAGTTTAAATGTGCTCCCCACCCTACACCACTTGCGTCTGTGGTTAGAGTTTGGGAAATAGGTAGGATCCATAGCCTTCCTTTGTTTACATTTTCTGCTTTCCTCCACCACCATAGGGTCTTTTTTACCCCTGCTGGTATAAACACTTGTGTGTCCAGTGATTCCTGCTTGCGATCCCATATCTTTAATAGGAACATCTGAAATGGCCGAAAATGTAGACTTGCCCACTGTACCGCTGGAATTGCTGATGTTAGTAATCCCAACATTGACATGACTTTTCTAATTGAACATGGTAGATTGGTCTGTATTCTTTTTATTTCTCTCTGAATTTTCTCTATCTTCTCCTTGGGTAGGAATATTCTTTGTTGCACTGAATCTATTATATACCCCAAATATTTTATTTGTTGAGTGGGTTGTAGATTGGATTTTTCTACACTTATCAACCAACCTAGACTTTCCAGGAATTTCCGTGTGTATTCTAGGTTTTCTAGCAATCTCCTGGGGGAGTCTGCAAAAAGGAGAAGGTCGTCTAAATAGGCAATGATGGATATGCCTTTTAGTCGCAATGGTGCCAGAGCTTCTGCCAGAATTTTTGTAAAAATTCTCGGTGAGGAAGAGAGGCCGAAGGGTAGCGCTCTGAATTGAAGGTGTAGGATTTCTTTCCCTGTTTCTATTGCTAGTCTTAGAAACTTCTGGCAACTTTGGTGTATGGGTATGTGCAGATACGCATCTTTTAAATCCAGGGAGACCATATAACAGCTTGGTGGTAACAGGGCCTTCACTGAGTATATGGAATCCATTCTGAATCTTTTGTAAGTTATGGATAGATTTAAGGATTTGAGGTTGAGGATTGGTCTGACCTTTCCCGAGGGTTTTTGTACTCCGAATATATGGGAGTAAAAACCCTGCCCTTTTTCTTCTCTTGGGACCTTGATTATTACACCTTGCTTTTTGAGATCCGTGATGGCACTCATTAACCCTCTGGCTTTCCCTCTGTTTTTTGGAAGCCTGGTGGTGTAAAATCTGTTTGGGGGTGAACTTGAAAATTCCAGGTAATACCCCTCTTTTATTGTTCTTAAAATAAACTGACTGGAGGATATCTCTTCCCATTGCGGGAGGAAGGCCCCCAGTCTTCCTCCTACTGGGACTACTTTGTCATTATTTTTGGCTTGTTCAGGAGGATGAAAAATCGCTCCTCCCTTGCCTTTCCCTCTCTGGACCCAAGGTCTTTTCTGGTTTTCTGCCTTGGGTGTAGAGAAACAGGATTTTGTGTCCCCTCTCTGCTTCCTCTTATTCTGGTATGGCTGACTCCAGGTTGCTTTCCGTTTCAGCGGAAACGCTTTCTTTTTATCCGCTGTACGGTCCAGCACTTCTTCTAAACCTGGCCCAAACAGCAGGTCCCCTGTGAAGGGGATCCCGCAAAGCTTGGCTTTAGATGCGCAATCACCTTGCCATGTTTTTAGCCAAAAGGCCCTCCGTGTGGAGTTAGTTAGTGCCGAAGATCTGGCTGCCATGCGTACCAGTTCTGCTGATGCATCTGCGATATACGCGATGCCTCGCAGAAGAGTGGGAAAAGAGGATAAAATCTGCTCTTTTGCAGTTCCTTCCTCGATGTGTGCCTGAATCTGGTTCAACCAGAACTCAACATTTCTGGCCACTACCGTGACTGCCATGGCTGGCTTTAGGCTTCCCACTGTGGAGTCCCATGACTTTCTTAACAGGGAGTCCATCCTCTTATCCATTGCTTCAGATAAGACCCCCATGTCCTCAAAAGCTAGATCCGTATGTCTCGATACTTGTGAGAACGCCGCATCTAGCTTCGGGGTTTTATTCCATATTGATGATCTGTCATCTGAAAATGGAAACCGTCTCTTTAAAGCTTTCGAAAAGAATGGCTTTCTTTCTGGTTCTTGCCACTCTTTTTTAATTGCCTCCACTAAGACGTCATGAACGGGAAAATTTTTCTTTTCCTGTT